>NC_041731.1:19934984-20272484 GCF_004115215.2 Ornithorhynchus anatinus | reverse complement strand
TGCAAGTGGTAGAGCCAGGATTAGAACCCATGACCTCTGACTCTCGAGCCCGGGCTCTTTCCACTAAGCCACACTTTCCCAGAATGCCCCGCCTCTATCTGCATTTCATTCTGGTAGAGTATATAGAGAGTTTTTTTTGTAAAATGTGCAAGTGGCTTACCACTGCCTCCGCCCAGGCAGTAAAATTGAGTCTCCACCTCAATTCTCTCCCCTGCCATTTCTGCCTAGCAGATTGCCTTCCACTTGCTAGCCACTGCCCAAGCTAGGAATGGAATGGATATGCCTCTGCTTGACTCTCCCTCCCATAGTTGAGACTTGAAGAGTACTGGAAACCCTCCAGGTGCGACCCTGAGAGAGGCTTCACTCTAATACCTGGTCAGAAATGTGACATGGGAGATGTGCTATGCCAGCTTCTTTGGATTTGTTTAATAGAAGCAGCATGCCACAGTGGATAGAGCATAAGCCTGGGAGTCAGAAGACCAGGGATCTAATCCTGGCTCTTCATTGTCCCTGCTGAGTGACCTTAGTCAAGTCACTTCACTTTTCTGTGCTTCAAATTTCTCATCTAGAAAAATGGGGAAGAAATTCCTGCTTCCCTTGCTTTGAAATTGTAAGCACCATATAGGAGAGAGACTGTGTCTGACTCAAGTATCCTTTAAATATCTAAAGCTTGGGACATGGTATACTTTTTACAAATGGTGCAAATATTATTATTAACAGCTCAATTGTTTTTTGCATCCACACCTTTTGCATGATATGAATGATGAACTTACTAATCAATCAGTGATATATTCTGAGTGCTTACTGTGGGAAGAGTACTTTACTAAATGTTTAGGAAAGTACCATGCAACAGAGTTAGTAAAAGGATTCTTGCTGACAAGGAATTTACAGTCATACAAGAAAGCATCAGTTTTATTCACTCAGCTGGGAGGCTGCATTTGGTCTCATTTAAAATTCACCAGATTCTTATGATTTCTTAATTTAAAGCCAACTTAATCCTCTTGAACTAAATGTTTATTCTTGAGAAAATAAAAAGTTCTTGCTTATGTGGGGAGAAAAAAAATTAAAGGGCTAGGAAGATGAATTAAGAATGTATTGGATGATTGAAAAACTAACAAGATTTCTGTGGATTACAAAACCCAAAAATATGCTACAGTGAACCAGGCAAAGCATTTGAAAGATAATTTGAGATATTGGAATCCAAGAATTTTTGCCCAAATTCATACATACGGCTGTGCAGCAATGCTGATTGTGTTGTGTTCAGTGAAGTCGTTTCTTCCTCAGACTCGATTTAATTTCAGTATCTGGAACTTCCCTGCCTTAGTGTTTCAGTCATTCATTCAGTCAGTCATGTTTACTGAGTGCTTGCTTTGTGCAGGGCACTGTACTAAGCACTTGGGAGAGTATAATGTAACAATAAGCAGTCATATTCCCTGCCTACAACAAGCTTCAGTAGCTATTACTATGCCCACCCCTTCACCAGCAGTATACAATTTACTGGAATATACAGGATATTGACCAGCAAAGTACAGATGAAGAGAATATACCATAGCCCCCTTTTGGTCTCCTTTCCATCCCTATTGGGAAAGTCTTAGACTAAACCCAGGTTATTTCCTACTTGGGTCTTGGAATCTCCACCTGATGAGACACCAAGGCAGCAGAAAGACTAGCTTGGCAGACAGCAGTCAAGAGGAGCATTATTCTCCATTGAACAAAGGCTTCGCCAAGATCAGGATCCCAAGGGGCAGATGTGAAAACAAAGAGGGTACCGATATGGAACCAACCCATCAACACAGCAGAAGTCCATCTTCATGTACACACAATGCAAAGGGAGTGTTGTCTTGTAGTGATCCCTTCAGTCACACTTATGCACGTTGATAGGATCTCTTGTCTTGTCTTATGCTCTTGACTCATCTCTGACCCGTAGTGACTCCATGGACTCATCTCTCCCCTTTGTGACCTTGGGCAAGTCACTTTGCTTCTCTGTGTCTCAATTTCCTTATTTGAAAAATGAGAATTAAGAGTGTGAGCCCCATGTGGGACTGGGACTGTGTCCAACCTGCTTAACTTGTATCTACCACAGTGCTTAGAGCACTGCATGTCACATAGTAAACACTTAGCTAGCCTTCTGTTATGCTGTGGAGTTGTCTCTGATCCATAGAGACTCCACGGACACATCTCTCCCAAAATGCCCTACCTCTACCTGCAATCGTTCTGGTAATGTATCCATAGAGTTTTCTTGGTAAAAGTACGGAAGTGGTTTAGCATTGCCTCCTTTCGCACAGTAAATGTGAGTCTCCGACCTCGACTGTCTCCCATGCCCGATTTGTACATTCCAAGCTCTTAATACAGTGCTCTGCACATAGTAAGCACTCAATAAATACTATTGAATGAATGAATGCCACTGCTGTCCAGCATAGATGAGTTTTGACTTGTAGCAGATTGCCTCCCCCTCTCTAGCCATTACCCAAGCTAGGAATGGAATGGGTAGGCCTCTGCTTGACTCTCCCTCTTGTAGTCAAGACTTGGTAGAGTACTGGAAACTCTCCAGGTGTGATTCTGAGAGGGGGGATAAGATCTCACTCTTCGTAAAATTACCTTCAAAAATTAAAAGCAGCACTCTCTCTCTCTCTCGCACTACACACACACACACAATCTCTCTCTCTCACAAAACCTGCTGTCCTCATTCCACCCTGGTCTTACCAGTGTCTTTAAATTTAGTTCTGGTTCTTGTTAAGCAGTTACTATATCCCAGGCACTGTACTAAGCTCTGGGATAGATACCAGATCATCAGATTGGACAGTCCCTGAGTATGAAAATATGTACATAGGGGACATAGTTGGGTGTGAATAACCAAGTGTTTGAGAGATGTGGAAGTACTAAAGTGAAAATAGCAAATATAATAATGATAATAATGATAATTATGGAACATGTTAAGTGCTTATTATAGGCTAAACACTGTTCTAAGCACTAGGGTAGATAAAATTTCATCAGCTTAGATAAAGTCCCTGTCCCACTTGGGACTCATAGTCGAAGTAAGATGAAGTAGGATTTATTCTCCACTTTACAGATGAGGAAACTGAGGCATAGAAAAATTAAGTGACTTCCCAAGGTCACACAACAGATGGCTGGGGTTAGAACCCAGGTCCCTTGAATATAAGGCCTGCATTCTTTTTACTAGGACATTCTTCCAGGAGATTTCTCCAAATACAGAATTCAGGACTAAGATCCTACCTTACAGCTATGGGCACATCTAGGTGGGAGGAGAAACTAGAGAGAACAAGCAGGGGGCGTCTCACATAAATAGGCTCATCTCCCTGCAGATCAAACAGGAGACCCAGGAGCCAATCAACCAGCAATAATAGTTGCCATGTTTAAGTGCTTACTATGTGCCAAGCACTGTAGTAGGTGCTGAGGTAGATAAAAGATAATCATGACTCATAGTCTAAATAGGAGGAAGAACAGGTATTCAATCCCCATTCTGCAGACAAGGGAACTGAGGCACACAGAAGTGAAATGACTTGCCCAAGGTCATATAGCAGACAAGTGGTGGAGCCAGGAGGAGAACCCAGGTATGACTCCCAGGACTGTGCTCTTTCCACTAGGCTGTGCTACTTTCCATCAATTAATCAATTTATCAGTGGTATTTACTGAGCGCTTACTGTGCACAGGGCAGTGCACTTGCACTTGAGAGAGGATGACAGAAGAGAGCTGGTCGATGGAATCTCTGCCCTCAAAGAGCTTATGTTATAATATGAGAGTCAGACATTAAAAAATACAGCACTAAGGGAGACAGCCAAGTACAAGGATTTGTACTGAAATGCTGAAGACCTGGGAGTGGGTGAGAGCTGAATATCAAAGTGTTGAAAGTTATCACACTGCCAGAGAGCCTCGTGGCCTAGTGGATAGAGCCAGGAGGACCTGGGTTCTAATTCTGATTCTGCCACTCATCTGCTGTGTGACCTTGGACAAGTCACTTCACCTCTCTGTGCTCCAGTTCCCTCATCTGTAAAATGGGGATTAGGATCAGATGCCCCATATGGGATAGGGACTTTGTCCAACCTGATTATCTTGTATCCACCCTACTGCTTCATATAGTGCCTGGCACAGAGGAAATGCTTAACAAATACCATAAAGAAGCAGGATTAATCAATCAGTGCTATTTACTGAGGATTTACTATGTGCAGCACACTGTTCTAGAATTTAGGAGAATATAATACAAGAGAATCAGCAGGCAGGTTCCCTGCCGATAATAAATTTACAGATTAGAATGGAAAATTAAGGAATCTCTGGAGGAGACATCTGGAGGAGTTCTTTCATCATTGTCAAGTAGTTTTAGATTTTTATCTCAAACTAAATTTTACCAAGACAAATTTGAAACCTGGCACATGAACACAGAAAATCACTTTCAGTGCTCTGATGACCCTGATAGAGTCCTGTGTAAAAGTTTCCCCTACACACACACACACACACACACATGTATGCACACACATGCATTCATTCAATTGTTTTTAGTGAGTGCTGACTTTGTGATGAACACTGTAATAAGTAGTACTAAGTATACACACATACACCATGCATTCAGGCATTTATTGAGGACTTACTGTGTGCAGAGCACTGGACTAAACACTAAGTACATACACACATCACATACATACTGTAAGCTCACTGTGGGGAGGGAACCTGTCTGATGTACTCTCCCAAGCACTTGGTACAGTGCTATTGATGAATGAATTAATGAATTTGTTATAACTTTTTACTTCACTATAACTACCCAAAGATCTAGCCAGAGTAGGGAAACATATTAAACATTCTCCTAACGGAAAGCAATACAGCAATAAAGACTTGAGTGGAGGAATGTATAATGACTTTTTAGTAACGATCCAACTATATATATATATATCGATCTGAAAATCCAAGAGAGGATGATGGATTAGCCACTAATTCTTCCTCGCAAAATGTAGCATCCGCAGAACTTGACACTGCTGGCTGTTTCAAAGTAGTTTTATAGGCAATGGGTTTACCCAACTCTGGAGACGTGCTGTGTGATCTCAGGAGAATCTGTTGGCTAAACTCCGTTCATTAATTTCCCCATCTGTAAAGAGGACACAAAAATGGTCTCCCCCTTTAGACTGGGATCTCTTTTGAGGACAGGTCACAAGTGCTTACCCCAGTTTTCTCTCCCAAGTATTTTGTAGAGCACTTCACACTCCCTGAGTGGTCAATATAAGAATAATAATTGTGGTGTTATTAAGCATTTACTATGTGCCAGACACTATAGTAAGTGCTGGAGTAGATACAAGCTAATCAGGTTCGACACAGTC
This sequence comes from Ornithorhynchus anatinus, assembly GCF_004115215.2. Classification (NCBI taxonomy): domain Eukaryota; kingdom Metazoa; phylum Chordata; class Mammalia; order Monotremata; family Ornithorhynchidae; genus Ornithorhynchus; species Ornithorhynchus anatinus. The sequence continues at coordinate 20,267,160 of NC_041731.1, read as the reverse complement.
TCTGTAACACGTGGGGCTCACAGCCTTAATTCCCATTTTACAGATGAGGTAACTGAGGCCCAAAGAAGTAAAGTGACTTGCCCATGGTCACACAGCAGACCACCACCCACTGATCGAACAATCACAAGCAAATAAAGTCTAGGTAAATATTTAGATTTAGGGAGAAAAGGACCAAATACTTTTAATCTCAGAATCCTAAGATAACCTTGTCCTTAAGCACTTTGTGGGCAGGGAATGCGTCTGTTTATGGGCAGGGAATGTGATTGTTCACTGTTTTACTGTACTCTCCCAAGCATTTAATACATGGTTTGCACACAATAAGTGCTCAATAAGTATAAATGAATGAATGAATGAATTTCTATCACCAACAAGTTAATTTATGACAAGTTTGTACAGGAAAACACAGGTCCTTGACTTAGACTTCTAGTGCTTTGATGGTTTCATCTCTTCACCAAAGCCTTCTCTTCCTTTTCACACTTAGATTATGCACCTGTTGAGGGCCATGAACTAAGTATCTAATTCCCACCTGTGTGCTCTTTCCCAGTGTTCAAACCAGTGTTTGCACCTGTAAGTGCTTACTCACTACTACTACTGATTTATTTATTTTTAATGTTCATTTATTCATTCAATCGCATTTATTGAGCACTTTCCATATGCAGAGCTCTGTACTAAGAGCTTGGGAGAGTGCAATACATCAGTAAACAGTCACATTTCCTGCCCACAACGGGCTTACAGTCTGGAGTGGGGGAGGCAGACTTCAATACAAATAAAATAACAGATATGTACATAAGTGCCCTGGGGCTGGGAGGAGGGGGGAGGAGCAAAGGGAGCAAGTCAGGGTGATGCAAAAGAGAGTGGGAGATAAGGAAAAGTGGGGCTTATTCTGGAAAGCCCTCTTGGATCAGATGTTTCTTCTATAAGGCTTTGAAGATGGGCAGAGTAATTGTCTGCTGGATTTGAGGAGGGAGGGCTTTCCAGGACAGAGGCAGAATGTTGGCTAGGCATCAGCAGTGAGGTTAAGTCACAGTAAAAAGGTTAGCACTAGAGGAGCGTAATGTGCAGACTGAGTTGTAGAGGAAGAGAAGCAAGGTGAGGTACAGGGGGCAAAGTGATGGACTGCTTTTAAACCAATGGTGAGGAGTTTTTGTTTGATGCAGAGGTAGATGGGCAACCACTGGAATACCACAAAAGTTACTTCACTTCTCTGTACCTCAGTCCCCTCATCTGTAAAATGGGGATGAAGACTATGAGCCCCATGTGGGGTGTGGACTGTGTCCCATCTGATTAGCTTCTATCTACCCCAGTACTTAATATAGTGCCTGGCACATAGTGAGTGCTTAATGAATGCCATTTTTTTTAAAGGGAGTTGTTCACAAGGGAGAAGCAGACACACAGGAGAGGTGGGACTTGAAGGGACAAACACGAAATATATAGGTCTCACAGGAACGGATTTCCACACCTCAACTCATCCCCAGCTAGCCTGCCTCCCACCCGCCTAAAAGTGCTCTCCTCAGACAGTCATTCATCTTTATTGAGCACTTTCAGCACCCAGAGCACTGTACTAAGCACTTGGGAGAACGCACTCACAGCTAATCCTGATTCCACCAGTTGTCTGCTGTGTGACCTTAGGCAAGTCACTTCACTTCTCTGCACCTCAATTACCTCATCAGTAAAATGGAGATTGAGCCCCACATGGGACAGGGACTGTGTCCAACCCAATTTGCTTGTATACACCCCAGCACTTAGTACAGAGCCTGGCACATAGTAAGTGCTTAACAAATACCACAATTATTATTATTAACAGACACATTCTCTGCCCTCTCATTTACCCTGCCCAAAGCAAAACTCCTTAAATGCGGAGTACACAATCCCACTGGCTGGAGAGAAAAGGGATTTCTAGGGAACAAAGGACCTCACCCCCACTCTGGAGGTGATGGCACAGCAGCTGAAGAAATGGCCATAACTTGGGGAGTCTCGCAAGATGTTTTGACTGCTGAAGAGAGAGCAGCTGTTACCCACAGTTTGCATCTGGCACCAATCCCTCACAGGCAGAATCATCTTCAGGAGAGCCTCAGTCCGAGAGACAAGTGGAATTTCCCATCGTCTCGGGGGCTATTTATATTATCGGAAGATCACAACTTGGGATTCAGAATTTAACGGCTCAAGCTATTTGGATGTGTTGAGGCTACCAAAGGCCATGAACTTCACTTTCCCAGAGCATCCTCCTTTCATTTTTGGCTCTGTCTTCCTGGCCATATTGTGTTTCCTGATGGAGAAATGTGAGTTTCCAGGTTGCAGAGGTCTCCATCTTTTTTGTCTAGGAGGGGGATGAGCGGGAGGCAGGGGAAGAAAGAGTTACCGAAGTCGAAACTTGGAGGCAGATCAAGGTGTAAACATCCTCTGGAGATAGGAATGTCTAGCTCACTGGAGTCTGGTCCGAGTGAGGTTTTGGCCAATGAACAATGGCACAGCTGCTTGGTAGCAATGAGAGGGGAATGAGGGCTGAATCAGTTAATATAAACTCTAGACGGTCAGTTTGCTGTGGGCAGGGAACTTGTCTATCAACTCTGGTCAGTTGGACTCTCCCAAACACTTAGAGAGGTATTCTACACACAGAAGTGCTCAATAAATACAACTGTTTGATTGATTGACTGTAGACTATCCCTCTGTTCATTCAATTCAATAGTATTTATTGAGCGCTTACTATGGGCAGAGCACTGTACTAAGCGCTTGGAATGTACAAATCGGTAACAGAGACAGTCCCTGCCCTTTGACGGGCTTACAGTCAAATCGGGGGAGATGGACAGACAAGAACAATAGCAATAAATAGAATCAAGGGGATGAACATCTCATTAAAACAATAGCAAATAAATAGAATCAAGGTGATATACATCTCATTAACAAAATAAATAGGATAATAAGAATATATACTGTAAGCTGGTTGTTGTCAGGGAATGTATCTACTAATTCTGTTATATTGCACTCTCCCAAGTGCTTAGTACAATGGTCTGCACACAGTAAGTGCTCAGTAAATACTATTGATAAGGAAGATGAAGAATAAGAGCTTGCTGTGTGCAGACCACTGTATGAAGCGTTTGGGAGACTATAATAAAATGAAAGTGGTAGTTTCCCTGCCCATATTGAGCTTATGATCTAGGGGGTGAACGATGTGAAAATAAAACACAAATAGAGAAAATGAGAGCGTATAAGAACATGTACATAAGTGCTTTGGGTGGGATTAATATCAGGAGCCTAAGGGGTACAGATTCAAGTGCATAGTGCGAAGCAGCCCAGTTTAGTGGATAGAGCATGGGTCTGAGAGTCAGAAGGTCATTCATTCATTGGTATTTATTGAGTGCTTACTATGTGCAGAGCACTTCCAATCTCAGCTCTGCCACTTTGCTGTGTGACCTTGGGTAGGTCACTTCACTTCTGTGTGCATCATTTTTTACCTCATCTATAAAATGGGGGTTGAGACTGTGAGCCACACGTTGGACAGGGACTGTATCCAACCCAATTTGCTTGTATCCACCTCATGGCTTAGTACATTGCCTGGCCCATAGAAAGTGCTTAACAGATACCACAGAAAAGTGCATAGATGACACAGAAGGGAAAACAAATAGGGAAATTGAAGGAATAATAATGATAATAGTAACAATGGCATTTGTAAAGTTTACCCAACACTGTACTAAGTGCTTGGGGAGATAGAGGCTAATCAGGTCCCACATGTGGCTTACAGCCTAAGAAGGAGGGAGAATAGGAATTGAATCCCCATTTTATAGATGAGGGGACTGAAGCACAGATAAGTTATGTGACTTGCCCAAACTCACAAAACAGGTGTTTCACACAGCATTGCCTAGTGGATAAAGCACTGTCCTGGAAGTCAGAAAGACCTGGATTCTAATCCCAGCTCCTCTACCTGTCTGTTATATGACCTTGGGCAAGTCCCTTCACTTCTCTGGTCCTCAGTTCCTCATTTGCAAAATGGGGATTAAGACTGTGAGCCCAGTATGAGACATGGATTGGATCCAACTTGATTAGCTTGTTTCTACCCCAGCACTTAGGGCAGTGACTGGCAAATAGTAAGTGCTTAACAAATACCATAAAATAAGGTACTTGGCAGATCTGTGATTAGAACCCACGTCCTCTGACTCCTAGACCCATCTCTTTCCACTAGACTACACTGCTCCTCAGGGACAACAGACCCTAAAGAACAGGGGGATTAGGAGGGATATGAGAAATGGGAGAGTATAAGGTATGTATACAAGTGCTTTGGGTGAGGTGTATATCAAGTGCTTAAAATGTAAAGTGCATACAGAAGGGAGGGGAAATAGGGATGGGGGGGTAGTAGGGAAGGGGGGAATAAAAAGGGGAGGAAATAGGGAAAGGGAGGGGAAATAGGGAAAGGGAGGGGAAATAGGGAAAGGGAAGGTTCTGGAGGAGATGTGATTTTAGTGAGGCTTTGAAGGTGGGGAAAGTGGTCATCTGGCAGATATAATGGAGGAGGGAGTTGCAGCCAAGAGGGAGGATGTGGTCAGAGTGTTGGCAGTGATAAGAAGGGAACAAGATACAGTGAGTAAGGCTGGAATTAGAGGATTGAAGTGTGTGCGCTCGGTTTTAATAAGAAATCAGAGAGGTAAGGTAGGAAGGGGAGAGCTGATTGAGTACCTTCAAGCTGATGGTATGGAGTTTCTCTTTGATGCGGAGGTGGATGGGCAAACACTGAAGTTTCTTGAGGAGTGGGCCTGAATGTTTTCAGAGAAAAATGATCCAGGCAGCAGAGTGAAGTAGGGACTGGAGTGGGGAGAGAGGAGGCTTGGAGGTCAGCAAGGAGGAAGGTGTTTATTTCAAGAAGGGGTTTAGTAAATGTTTGGATCAGTGTGGTAGCCATTCAGATGGAGAGGGAAGGGCAGATTCTATATAGCTATAAATAAGAATAATAGCACTTATGTACATATTTGTAATTTATTAATATGAATGTCTGTCTCCCCCTCTCTAGACTTTAAACTCATTGGGGGCAGGGAATTTATATGTTTATTGCTATATTGTACTCTCCCAAGCTCTTAGTACAGTGCTCTGCACATAGTAAGTGCTCAATGAATGCAATTGAATGAATGAATATTTAAGTGTTTACTATGTGCCAAGCACTGTACTAATAAACACTGAGATAGATACAATAAAATCAGGTCCCTGTCCCACATAATCTCACAGCCTAAAGGAGCAGGAGAACAGATATTTTAACTCCATTTTACAGATAAGGAAACTGAGGCCCACAGAGACTAAGTAATAATAATAATGGTGATATTTGTTAAGTGCTTACTGTGTTCCAGGCATTGTACTCAGCACTGGGGTGGATACAAGCAAATCAGGCTGGACACAGTCCCTGTCCCACATGGGGCTCACTCTCTCAAACTTTGTTTTACAGATGAGGTAACTGAGTGTTGTTATGAAGATGGAATTGACAGGATTTAGTGAAGGATTGAATATGTGGGTTTAATGAGAGAGAGGAGTCCTTCTATAGTGATGGGAAAGTCAGGAATAGGACAGGGTTTGGGTGGGAAGATAAGAAATTCTGTTTTAGACATTTTCAGTTTGAGGTGGTTGAGGGGAGGACATCCAAGTAGAGATGTCTTGAAGGCGGGAGGAAACGTGAGACTGCAGGGAGGTAGAGAGAACAGGGCTGAAGATGTATATTTGGGCATCATCCTCATATAGGTGGTAGTGGAAGCTAAGGGAGTGAATGAGTTCTTTAGGGGAGTGGGTGTAAATAGAGAATAAATGGGAACCCAGAACTGAACCTTGAGGGATCCCCACAGTTAGGAGGTGGGAGGCAGAAGAGAAGCCTGTGAAAGAGACTGAGAATGAGCAGCCAGAGAGCTAGGAGGAGAACAAGAGGACAATAATAATAATAATTAATAATAATTATGGTATTAAGTACTTACTATGTTACAAACACTGGGGTTGATACAAGGTAATCAGATTGTCTCACCTGGGGCTCACAGTCTCACAGTCTTAATCCCCATTTTACAGATAAGGTAACTGAGTCCAAGAGAAGTTAAGTGGCTTGCCCAAGGTCATGCAGCATACAAGTCAGTGAAGTTGAGTTTGGATAATGTTTCCAGGAGAGGAGGTTGGTTGACAGGGTTAAAAACAGCTAAGAGGTTAAGGAAGATTAGGTTGGAGTAGAGGCCTTTGGATTTGGCAAGAAGGAGATCATTGGTGACCTCTGAGAGGGCGGTTTCTGTGGAGTTAAGGGGACAGAAACCAGATCAGAGAGGATAAAAGAGAGAATTGAAGGAGAGAAACCTGAGACAGCAGGTGTAAACTCTCTCAAGAAATTTGGAGATAAATGGTAGGAGGGAGTTGGGGCTGTAACTGGCGTGAGCCATGGGGTCAAGGGAGAATTTTTGGGAGGCAGGGGAGACATGGGTATGTTTGAAAGTAGTGCGGAAGGAGCTATTGGAGAGCAAATAGTTGAAAATGGTGGCTAGGGAGGGAAGAAGGGAAAGGGCAAGTGTTTTGTTAAGGTGTGAAGGAAAGGGGGTGGAATCACAGGTGAAGGGGTTGGATTTTGAGATAAGACAGGAGATCTCTTCTAGAGATACTGCTGGGAAAGATGGGGGAGTTGAAGAAGGGGCAGGAGCGGGGGAGGAACTAGTGGGGGCAGTGGAGTTTTTAGGGTAATCATGCCAAATAGTTTCTATTTTCTCAATAAAGTAGGTGGCCAAGTTACTGGGACAAGGGATGGGGGAGGTGGAGGAACAACTGGGTTTCAGGAGGAAGTTAGTGTCTGGAACAACTGGTGAGGGTGATGGGAATGGGTGTCAATAAGAATGGAAAAATAATTTTGCCAGGCAGAGGAGAGGGCAGAGTTAAAGCTTGCAAGGATAATCTTGAAGTGGACGAAGTCCTGATATCTAGATTTCCGACAACAGAGCCCTGCAGTTCGTGACCAAGAGCTAAGGAGGTAGACTGTGGAGGTGATCCAGGACTGTGGGTTAGTGGTACAAGATGGATTGAGGGCAAGGGGAGCAAGTGAGTTGAGTTCAGTAGAGAGAGTGGTGTTGAGAGCATCAATTTGATCATCAAGGGAAAGTGGTTGGGGTATGGATGCAAAGTAGAGCATGATGAGTTGGGAAAATCGTGTGGGGTCAAAAGATCAGAGGTCTCTGTGGGGAACCAGCACAGATTTTCTAGGAGGAGGAGTGTGGAAGAGAAGATACATCAGAAGGTTGTGGTCAGATAGATGGATTTCAGAGTTGATGAGTTCAGAGATCCTGCAGTGGCTAGAGATGATGAGATCCCAAGCGCTTAGTACAGTGTTCTGCATCCAATAAGTGCTCAGTAAATACCAATGATTGATTCCTTGACTATGGATGATCCTTCTAGACTGTAAGCTCTTTGTGGGCAGGGAATATGCCTACCAACACTGTGATATTCTATCAAACTCTTAATACAGTGCTCTGAACACAGTAGGCATTCAATAAATAGCATTCATTAATTGATCGTGGAGAGATCTCTGGGAAGCATGCTTTGCTTCTGGATTCAGGGTCCAAATAGTTAGATAATTGCCCATATAAAAAGACACATCCCCGCCAAGTCTTGTCTTAATCTTTTCTTCTTTTTCAAAAGAGAAATCCATTTATAATTGGTGTTTTTTGAATTTTTGAATGAGAATCAGCATCTACTCCACTAATTAAACCGCTGTGATTTCAAGGGTGACCGGGTATTGGGGCACTGCTGTGTCTGCCTTTAATCATTCCTCACAACGTACTCCCTGGCATCCATTTCTCTGCCTGTTAATACTCTCGGTGGTGATGGGAAAATTATGTTTTTGGTTCAAATCACCAAACACCAAACTGCCCCCACCGAGCTGTTCACTTAAATCTCTGCCGTGGTTTCTTTTTGAAAGAATCCTTTTGGCCTCTTCATTTAGTATGAAAGTGAAAAGTGTACTAGGATTGAATTTCAATTATTGAGATGAATGGTAACAAAGATTGACTCTCAGTCATCATCAAATAATCAGTCTTCTACCATGTCCAGGCACAGAGGCTTGTATATCCACCTTACAAGTTTGCCAAAGCAAGAAAGCAGCCAATAGCAATTGTGAAGAACTTTTTTTTCATGTGGGAAATAGTCTGTTAGAATGGTCTGTTTTCCATACAATGCAGTTACCGTCATTACATCAGTCCCAAATTACTCCTCAAAATATGAATAGTGAGTTTACAAGCCAGGAGCCAGTGAATTCTGAGTTTCTTTTCTGCAAGTCCCTCCAGAAAATAGGACAAAGAGGTCAGCACCATCTTGAAAAGCTGAGGAAAAAAAGTGTGTCACTTGTCACATAGTAAAACAACAGAAAACAGCATAAATAGGCTCTCTTAATCTGAAGTCAGAGAAGATAAGAGAGGAAATAAAATGTTTTGTCCCCTTTGATGTGAAGAAGAGGAGTGGTCTTGAAAATCTCGACTACACAAAAACCGAGAAGGAATGTGGCCTAGTGGACTGAGCCCAGGCCTGGGAGATAGAAGGACCGGGGTTCTAATTCTGCCTCTGCCACTTGTCTGCTGTGTGATTTCACTTCTCTGGTCTTCATTTACCTCATCTGTAAAATGGGGATTAAGATGTGAGCCCCACTTGGGACATGGATTTTGTCCGACTTGATTATCTTGAAACTACCCCAGTGTGTAGTACTGTGCCTGGCACATAGTAAGTGCTTAACAAATTTCCTCTGTGCATATTAAGCATAAACTCCTGACTAATGGCTTTAAAGCACTCAATCATCTCTCTCTGACCCACCTACCTTCACTCCTCTCTCACTACACTGCAGCTCACATGATTCCCTTCTCCTTCTCTTCCTCTTTCTCCCTCTCTCTCCCTCTTCATGACTTCTTGCTCAAGCCCTCTCTTCTACCTGGAAGTTTCTCCCCTTCACATCAGGCGACCACTACTCCCCCATCTTCAGAGTTCACATTTCCAAGAAGTCTTTACTGTTTCATCTCATCTCACCACCTTATTTCCTTTCTAATTTCTGAATTCAGCACCTCAGTGTTATTTAAGCTCTTGACTACTCCATTGATCGGTATTTGTTGAGCGCTACTATGTGCGGAGCACTATACTAAGTGCTTGGGAGAGTACAGTGACACAGAATTAGCAGGCTCAGTCCCTGCCTATAACAAGCTTACAGTCTAGAGGACTCAAACTCCTTTGCCCCATTACACATATTTATATATTGATTCTCTGTTGCATCTCATTACTTGTAATTTATGTTGGTGTCTTCTTTCCCTGCTTGATAGTAAGCTCCTTGAAAGCCAAGATCACATTATTTTTAGCCTGGGAAAGAGATGAAAATGGTGAAAATTCATCCTATAACTGCCTTCAACTCCATGATGGATCTGATTATCTTGACTGGATATAATGAAATGGGCTTTCACTGCAGTCAGAAAAATTCCCATGGAGTTTATGAGAAGCAGCATGATCTAGTGGAAAGGGGGTGGGCCTGGGATTCAGGGGTCTTGGGTTCTAATCCCAGCTTTGACACTTCATCATCAAAGGTATTTATTGAGCACTTACTATGTGCAGATCACTGTCCTAAGCCCTTGTCTGATATGCGATCTTGGGCAAGCCATTTAACTTCTCAGCACCTCAGTTACCTCATCTGTAAAATGGGGACTCAACACCTCTCATTCATTGAATTATATTTAATGAATGCTTACTGTGTGCAGAGCACCGTACTAAGCACCTGGGAGAGTAGAATACAACAATTAACGGATATATTCCCTGCCCACAACAAGCTTAGAGTTTAGAAGGGGGAGACAGACAATATAAATAAATGAATTTCATTTATGTATATAAGTGCTGTGGGGCTGGCAGTGGGGATGAGTAAAGGGAGCTAGTCAGGGTGACACAGAAGGGAGTGGGAGAAGAGGAAAGGAGGGCTTAGTCAAGGAAAGTCTCTTGGAGAACATGTGGCTTAAATAAGGCTCTGAATTTGGGGAGAGTAATCATCTGTCAGATATCAAGGGGGAGAGCATTCCAGGCCAGAGGCAGAATGTGAGTGAGAGGTTGGTACAGAGATAGATGTGATAGAGGTATAGTTGAGAAGGTTAGCATTAGAGTAGTGAAGTGTGTGGGCTTCTTTGTAGCAGAAGCAGCATGGCTTAGTGGAAAGAGCATGGGTTTAGGAGATAGGGGATGTGGGTTCTAATACTGGTTCCACCATTTTTCTGCTGTGTGACCTTGGGCAAGCCACCTAACTTATCTTTGCCTCAGTTATCTCATCTGTAAAATGGGGTTTAAGACTGTGAACCCCACATGGGATAACCTGGTTACTTTGTAACTACCCCAACACTCAGAACAGTGCTTGGCACATTGTAAGTACTTAACAAATATGATAATTATTATTAGTAGTAATACTATTATTATACTAGTAATACTAATATAATATTATTAGTAATAATAATAAAACTTGTTTTGTTTTGCGGTCTATCTCCCCCTTTTAGACTTTGAGCCCATTGTTGGACAGGGATTGTCTCTATCTGTTGCCGAATTGCACAGTCCAAGCACTTAATACATTGTTCTGCACACAGTAAGCACTCAATAAATACAATTGAATGAATGAATGAATGAATTAGTAGGAGGAGGAAGAAGATGAGACTAGCAAGATGAGGTAGATGGGGGCAAGATGATTGAGTGTTTTAAAGCCAATGGTGAGGATTTTTTGTTTGATGTGGAGGTGGATGGGCAACCACTGGGGTTTCTTGAGGATGGGGGAAACATGATCTGAACATTCTGTAGAAAGATGATCTGGGCAGCAGAGTGAAGTATGGACTGGAGTGGGGAGACACAGGAGGCTGGGAGGTCAGCAAAGGGGCTGATAAAGTAATTGAGGTGGGGTAGGATAAGTGCTTGGATTAATGTGGTTGCAGTTTGGATGGAGAGGAAATGGCATATTTTTATGATGTGGTGAACATGTAACTGATGGGATTTAGTGATGCTTTGAATATGTGGGTTGAATGAAAGAGAGGAGTCAAGGATAACACCAAGGCTATGGGCTTGTGAGACAAGATAGATGGTGGTGTCGTCTGCAGTGATGGTAAAGTCGCAGGGAAGACAGGGTTTGGGAAGGAAGGAGCTCTGTTTTAGACATGTTAAGCTTGAGGTGATGGGAGAACTTCCCAGTAGAGATGTCTTGAAGGCAGGAGGAGATGTGAGACTGCAGAGAGGGAGAGAGATCAGGGCTGGAGATGTAGACTTGCTTATCATCCACATAGAGGTGGTAGTTGAAGCCATGGGAGGGAATGAGTTCTCCAAGGGAGTGGGTGTAGATGGAGAATGGAAGGGGATCCAGAACTGAACCTTGAGGGACCCCTGACAGGGGGTGGGAGGTAGAGGAGGAGCCTGGGAAAAAGACTGAGAATGAGCAGCCAGAGAAATAGGAGAACCAGGAGAGGGCAGTGTCAGTGAAGCCAAACTTGGATAATGATTCCATAGTAAGCATTTAGCAAATACTACAATTATCATTATTGTTATTCTGGCATCAGTTTCAGGGGATGCTTGAAGCACCAGCTTCATGTTATCCCCCACTACAATAATAGTAATAATACTGATGGTATTTGTTAAGTGCTTACTATGTGCCAAGCACTGTTCTAAGCACTGGGGGAGATAGAAGGTAATCAGGTTGTCCCACGTATGGCTCACAGTCTCAATCCCAATTTTACAGATGAGGTAACTGAGGCACAGAGAAGTAAAGTGATTTGCCCAAGGTCACACAGCAGAGAAGTGGCGGAGCTGGAATTAGAATTCATGACCTTCTGACTCTCAGGCCCAGGGTCTCCCCACTACACCATGCCCCTGCTACAAGTATCTCTAGTTTCTGGTTACAGTTTTAGGAGATGGTTGGTTCACCAGCTTTAGGTTATCTCCTGCTTCAACTAACTCTGGCTTCTCATGCCTCTGGGTACCCTGTCTGCAGGACTTTGGGGTGGCCTGCCTCATACTCTCTAAGATGCCCTCCTGTACTGAGCACCTATTGTAGCTGAAACATTGAGCTCTTCCTTTTTTATGGCATTTGTTAAACACTTACCTAGACTCCAGGCATTGTACTAAATAAAGATACAGTCCATGTCCCACTCGGGGTTCGCAGTCCTAATCCCTATTTTATAGATGAGGGAACCGAGGCCCAGAGAATAATAATGCTGGTATTTGTTAAGTGCTTACTATGTGCAGAGCACTGTTCTAAGCATTGGGGGAGATACAGGGTAATCAGGCTGTCCCACGTGAGGCTCACAGTTAATCCCCATTTTACAGATGAGGTAACTGAGGCACAGAGAAGTTAAGTGACTTGCCCACAGTCACACAGCTGACAAGCGGCAGAGCCGGGAGTCAAACCCATGACCTCTGACTCTGAAGTCCAGGCTCTTTCCACTGAGCCATGCTGCTAAACTGCCCAAGGTCACAATGCAGACATACAGAGAAGTTGGAATTAGAATCCAGGTCCTTCTGACTCTGAATACAGACTTATTCTCTTTACACTAGGACAGGCTGCTTTTCAATCAGTCAGTCAATCAAGGGTATTTTTGAGCTCCTACTGTGTGAAAAGGCACGGTACTAAGCAACTTCAGTGTACATAACACAGTTCTGGGGACTTGGGAACATCAAACTGAAATAGAAGACATGTTCTTTGGCCCTCAAGAGGGGAAGACAGGCAGATACAGTTTATTTGTTGTGGAGGCTACCTGTGCTGCCTTTGGCAAATACTTTTCCTTATGTCCCTAGAGAAGGGTAGCTGCTAAAAGGGAGCCCAGTGATGTCTGCACTCAATAAATCACTGGTATTTATTGAGCACTTATTGTGTGTAGAGCACTGTATTAAGCACTTAGCAGAGGACAATGTAACAGAGCTGGTCAACCGCTCCCTGCCCACAAAGTTACAGTCTAGAGGGATAGTCTATAGTCAATCAACCAATCAATGGTATTGATTGATCCCTTATTATATGCAGAGCACCCTACTAAGCATCTGAGAGAGTAGAATACAACAACCCTGGTAGACATGTTCCCTGCCCACAATGAGCTTACAGGCTAAAGGGAAAGAATAATGAGCATGAGGAAGGACTCATTAATTAAATAAAAACTTTAGATTTAGGTTTTCCTATTAACTCATCATAGTTATATCATTATTAGCAGTATCAATATTGCTACATTAATGTCATTGATAAAATCATGATTATTATCATTGCATTTATTAGTGCATATTGGGAGAGATAGTAGGTTATGGCATTGGATTGGGTCCCTTTCCCGAATGAATTTCATGATATATTTTATTCCCAGTTTTCAAATGAAGAAACTGAGGCTCAGAGAAGTTGAGTGATATATCTGGGACAGACCTGGAACTCTAATCAATCAATCTATCAGTGGTATTTATTGAGCGCTTAGTGAATGCATAGCGAAGTGTACAAAGCACTTGGGAGAGTTCAGTATAACACTCACAGTTGGTAGACCCATTTCCTGCCTGCAACAAGAATACAATCTAGAAGGACAGTTTATAGTCAATCAATCAGTGGTATTCACTGAAGGCTTCGTATGTGCAGTACACTGAACTAAGTGCTTGGGAGAGACAAATAGTACAGAGTTGATAGGCACATTCCCTGCCTTCCACAGGCACAACGAGCTTCCAGTCTAGAGGGACTCTTGACGATCAGTCCCATGTCCTTTTCTAGTCTCTTGCCAACCTGGCTTGAGCGAAGCAGTAGAAAGCACGGGCTGGGAATCAGAGGACATGGGTTCTAATCCTGGCTCTTCCACATGTCTACTGCGTGATCTTGGGCAAGTCACTTCCCTTCTTTGGGCCTCATTCCCTCATCTGTAAAATGGGGATTAAGACTGTGAGCCCCACGTGGGTCAGGGATTGGGTCCAACCCGATTACCTTGTATCTACTCCAGAGCTCAGGAGAGTGCTTGGCACATACTAAACTCTTAACAAATACCACAATTATTATTGTTAAGAGAGTCACACCTGGAGACCCTCTGTCCCTCCCAAAAGCTTGAAAGACGTGGGGGCCCCAACATCTCAATCATTCATGATGCAAACAGGGAGAGACGCAGCTGGGGTGAATATCTTGTAGGAGAGGGGTGGAGGGCAGGCAGGGCTATCTTCCTCCAGTGAGCTCATTTTTCCCGATTACGCAGCTCAGCAGAACTCACCCAATATCTCCGTCAGAGGAGAGGGAAGGTCCCTGTATTGACATAAGTATTATGGGATTCCATAGTGAGGGCAGACACATCTGGATGCCTTGAGCCGCACCCAAGCCATAAATTTCTCATCTGTTTGGCAACACAGCATTACTCGTGAGCCCACGTGGAAGTTATAAGGGAAAAATCTCTGAGGGAAACCGAAGACATTTCTGGTGTGGTCATAACATTCCAGTTTTCCAGACAGATCCTTCAGAAGCTTAGAGCTTTTATTTAGGGGCTTCACCTGTCTGCTCATCAGTCAGATGACTGATGGTATTTATTGAGCAGTTTGTTGTGTGCAGAGCACTGTTATGTGCTTCGGAGATGATAATAAGAGAATTGAGAAGCAGTGTTGCCTAGTGGATAGAGCAGTGGCCTGGGAGTCAGAAGGATCTGGGTTCTAATTTTGACTCCACTCATCTGCTCTGTGATCTTGGAACAGTCACTCACTTCTCTGGGCCTCAGCTCATCTGTGAAGTGAAGATTAAGACTGTGAGCCCCACATGGGGCTTTGACTCGGTCCAACCTGATTAACATGAATCTACTCTATGGTATCTGGCACATAGTAAGTGCTTAAGAAGTATCGTAAAAAAACCTAGAAAATAAAGGACAAGTAGCCCAGGGGACAGAGAGGGTGTCCTTCCTGAAGCAGGGGGAGGGCTATGATTCAGTCAAGGACTGTACTAAGTGCTTGGAAGAGTCCAATATTACAGAGTTGGTAGACACATTTCCCCCCTTTCAGAGTTACACCTGGAGAGTTTCCAGTATTCTACCAGTCTTGGCTACAGGAGGGAGAGACAGAGACACACCCATTCCACTCCTAACTTGAGCAGTGGCTAGCGAGTGGAAGGCAATCTGCTACAAGTCATTCATTCATTCAGTCGTATTTATTGAGGGCTTACTGTGTTCAGAGCACTGTACTAAGCCCTTGGAAAGTACAATTAGGCAACAGATAGAGACAATCCCTACCCAACAACGGGCTCACCGTCTAGAAGTGGGAGACAGACAACAAACTCACCAGTGCTGGGCAGCAGCGGCACCAGAGAGAGTTGAGGGCATGGACTCAGGTTTACTGTGCAGAAGGAGGCAATGGTAAACCACTTCCATATTTTTACCATAAAACTCTATGGATCCACTACCAGAATGATTGCAGATGGAGAGTGGGGCGTTCTGAGAGAGATGTGTCCTTGATGTCGCTATGGGTCAGAAACAACTCGACAGTTTAAGACAAGACAAGACACGTTCCCTGCCCATAATGAGCTTACAGTCTAGAGGGACAGTGTTTAGTCAACCAATCAGTCAATGGTATTTATTGAGTGCTTATTGTGTGCTGTACTGTACTAAGTGTTTGGAATAGTTCCATATAACAGAGTGGGTAGACATGTTCCCTGCCCACATGGAATTTATATTCTAAAGGGGAGATCTTTACTGCCTTGGAGTGACCCACCCATAATGGGTTGCTCCCACAGATATGAGTCAGGAGTCAGAGCAGCTCAGTGCAAAGAATGTAGATCTGGATGAACTGAAGAACTGGATTCTAGTTCCAGCCCTTGTGCTAGTCTGCTGCTTGACTTCCCCTCATCTCTCTGGGCCCCAGTTTCCTAATCTATAAAATGGAAATCATGCTACCTGCTCTAATTGGTAAACTCCTCTAATCCTAACCTACTCACTGTACCTCCATCACATCTATCTCACCTCCTACCCCTTTTCCATGTCCTGCCTCTGGCTGGGAACTCCCTCCCTCCTCTTAAGTGACAAACATTTACTCTCCGCATCTTCAAAGCCTTACTGAAGGCACATTTCCTCCCAGAGGCCTTCCTCAATTAAGTCCTCATTTTTTTTTTCTCCCACTCCCTTCTGCTTCACCTTGATTTTACCCCTTTATTCATCTCCCCTCCCCCAACCCCTCAGCACTTATATACGTATCTGTAATTCATTTATTTGTATTAATATCTGTCTTTACACTGTAGCTCACTGTGGGCAGGAAATGTGCCTGGTCCATTGTTTTATCGTACTCTCCCATATGCTTAGTACATTGCTCTGCGCACAATAAGCCCTCAATAAATGCCATTCATGGATTGATTGAGAGTTGCCAGGGAATTGAGTCTACCTACTCTGTTATATCATATTCTCCCAAGTGCTTAGTACAGTGCTCTGTGCGCAGTAAGCGCTCAATAAGTAACATGATGACTCAATTGTGGACAGGGAATGTCTCTACTTACACTGTTATCATCTCCTAAGCACTTAATACAGTGCTCTGCACACAAAGATCACTCAGTAAATACTATTGATTGATTGATTGTCTCTCCCTAGCTCATGAGGATGTGGAAAGGACTAAGATGAACCACATCAAAGTCCTCTTCAAATTGAAGACATTGTGATGAAAGAGAATGGAGTCTTTAGGATAGACTCATGGAAATAGAATGTCCCTTTCCCACACTCAGATAGGACAATCCTCCTGCATCTGTAGACTTGAAGTGTGAGAAAAAGACTATTTAACATCCAAGGATTTAATTAAGACTGGCAATGTAATGAAGAAAGGGATATTATAAATGGACATCAGGAAAAATGTATTGGCAGAAACGGCTAATTGGATTATAGCAGCTAATGTCCTAGCGGAGGGTGTGGACACTTCAAACCTACCAAACACTGAGCACAGGGCTGGATAGAGGACTAGCCTGGATAAGACACTAGGAAGTATATTGTCAGGAACAAGCCTCCTTGGCAGAAGCCACAGTAATGATCTAATAGGCCTTTTCAACCTCTGATTTTTATCCTTTCACTAGACAAGGAGGGCTCTGAGTTTCACAGTTATCCCCCCTCTCTGAGAAAAAGCCCTGGGTCACTAGACTACCCAGACCCTCCCAGAACAGCATTTCCTCAAAGATCACGCCACAGATCCACAACCATGGAGTCTGGCTGGGGTTAATCCTGTGCTGAAGCTAAATTGAAGCTTTCTCAGCCTGTATTTTCCTAATCCTCCAATCAGCATGGGCAGATTTCAGAGCTGCCCGATGGTACGGATTTTGCATAATCTTCCCTGAAGGTTCACTCTGTTTGGAAAAAAGACTCTTTGGAAGGTGTTTGAATACCTTCCCCCGGCCCCTCCCCTCCCCTGCCCTTCTCAATAATCCCCACCGCTCAGTTCCTGCCAGCCTTCAGGACAGGCGGTGAGAAAATCTCCCCGATAGCATGTGGCATTCTTTCTAGAATGATTGCCAGTTGAGTTGGGCTCCGGGCTGACAGAGCCAGTCTTCCTTCCAGTGGGCAGAGCCACTGAAAGGCCATTCGGTCCTGGGAGAGACTTTACTGGGAAAGGATTCCCTTCCTTTTTCATGCCACATCCAAGGTTTCTGGTTTGGCTGTGGTTATTTTTATTCCTTTTGTTCCCCTCATTTTTTTTTAACGGTATCTGTTAAATGCTTACTACATGCCAGGCATTGTTCTAAGTGCTGGGGTACAGTGCCCTTAGATTATAAACTCTTTGTGGTCAAGGAATGTACCTTTTATTGTTACATTGACTTTCCCAAGCACTTAGTACAATGCTCTGCACACATTAAGCGCTCAATAAATATGATCTAGTGATTGAATGAATGAGTAATGCAAGCTAATCAGGTTGGACACAGCTCATGTTCCACATGGGGCGTTCAATGTAAAATCCCCATTTTAGGATGAGATCACTGAGTCACAGGGAAGAGAAGTGACTTTCAAGGCAAGTGGCAGAGGTGGGATTAGAACCCACATCCTTATGACTCCCAGGCCCATGTTCATCATTAGTCTATGCTGCTTTTCTCCAATTTGTCTGTAATTGCTACCAGTTTCAGGTTTGGAGGGAACCAGCGATAGATTTGATTTCATTGCCTGGAGAATGAAATGTGTTTGGCTGATAGTCACACTGGAAGGAGAGTTCACTGGAAATGGTTAGCAGTAGCAGCTTCCAACACCGCTGCCCAGCTGAGCCTACATTTCCAGAGAACCTTCCCTTTATAAATACCTATTTTCAGATTTTATACTACTGAATCATTTAAATTCGGGTGAGAAAGAAACTTGGCCTTCAAAGGTCTCAATGTGAATTTTTCTCATGAGATTGCAACAGCTGAAACCTCTTAGATAAATAATATTCATTTTTGAACCATGAATGGACATTTTTTTTAACCAGACAAATTCCAATGGTGAGTGCATATGTAATTTTAAAAACCACCTAGGCTTCATAGAGCATCTGGGCCGGTACTCCCTTTGCCTGAAAGATCAGTTTGTATTTGGAGAAATCCAGCCGTGTTACAATGACGATATTTTCTGGTCCTGAAAGTGGAACAGAGGGGGTGCCAACAATCCAAGTATATATGGGAAAAAAGACAGAACAGAAGAGGGGGAGAGAGAGAAAGAGGACATAGAGGGAGAGAGGGACAGAAATAGTCAAAACATGTCAAAGCACTTTAGCCTAGTGGAAAGAGCATAGGCCAGGGAGTCAGAGGACCTAGCCTCTAATGCCAGCTCTGCAGCTTGTCCGCTGCGTGGCTTTGGCCAAGCCACCTCATTCCTCTGTGCCTCACTTACCTCAACTGTAAAATGGAGTCAAGACTGTAAGTCCCAAGTGTGAAATAGACTCCATCCAACCTGATTAGCTTGTATCTATTCCAACGCTTAGTATAGCATCTGGCACAAAATCAGTGCTCAACAAATACCATAAAAGAAGAAAAGATGTATGCACACAAACATGCACAACAGACACAGAGGCACACAAACACATATATGTTCTCTTGCCAGAAGGGACAGCCTCAGTATGGACCGGAGCAGCAGCAGAAGCAGCTTGGCTTAGTGGATAGAGCACGGGTCTGGCAGCCTTAAGGACGTGGGTTCTAATCACAGCTCTGCCCCTTGTCTGCTATGTGACCTTGGGCAAGTCACTTCACTTCTCTGTGCCTCAGTTTCCCATCTCAGAAATGAGGATTCAGTAGCTGTTCTCTCTCCTTCTTAGACTGTAAGCTCTGTAAGGGACCCGATTATCTGGTGTCTACCCCAGTGCTTAGCACAGTGTTTAGCATGTAGTAAGCACTTAACAAATACTATAATTATTAATAAGAAAAAAGTAAAAGAAATTCAAAGCTGAGGGCAGCCACTGTTATGGTCCAGGATTAATCAGAATTCCTAGAGCCCCTGAGATTCATCTGAATTGGAAATTCTGGCTGTCACCAGTTGTGGTTGAGCTTGGCTGTCATTCTTCTGCCTGTCAATCAATCATATTTATTGAGTGCATAGTATATGCTACACTATGCTTACTGTGTGGAAAAGGAGGATTTCTGTGGGCCAGCTAGGTTATTGGTTTAAATCCAGGTATCCGTCTGATCAGAGCCTTTCAAATGCATCCTCACCTGCTATAACTTTGCCCTCTCTTCTACTAAGCATTACAAAATCTCTTTCCTCATTCACTCTCATACCTATTGTCCCCATCCATTCAGACTTTTTGCTCCCTCCTAAAATCCTTAAGAGAAGCAGTCAGTCAGTCAGTCAGTCATTCATATTTATTGATCGCTTATTGTGTGCAGAGCACCATACTAAGTGCTTGGGAGAGGACAGTGCAACAATAAACAGATGCACTCCACACCCACAACGAGCAAAGAGCATGGCCTAGTGGATAGACCCCAGGGCTGGGAGTCCAAAGAATCTAGTTCATTCATTCATTCAATAGTATTTATTGAGCGCTTACTATGTGCAAAGCACTGTACTAAGCGCTTGGAATGAACAAGTCGGCAACAGATAGAGACAGTCCCTGCCGTTTGATGGGCTTACAGTCTAAGCGGGGGAGACAGACAAGAACAATGGCAATAAATAGAGTCAAGGGGAAGAACATCTCGTAAAAACAATGGCAACTAAATAGAATCAAGGCGATGTACATTTCATTAACAAAATAAATAGGGTAATGAAAATATATACAGTTGAGCAGACGAGTACAGTGCTGAGGGGATGGGAAGGTAGAGGGGGAGGAGAAGAGGGAAATGGGGGGAAAAGAGGGTTAAGCTGCGGAGAGGTGAAGTGGGGGCGGTAGAGGGAGTAGAGGGAGAAGGGGAGCTCAGTCTGGGAAGGCCTCTTGGAGGAGGTGAGTTTTAAATAGGATTTTGAAGAGGGGAAGAGAATTAAACACCTTCTTAAACACCTCCAATGGTGGCCTATCAACCTCCGCTCCAAACAAAAACTCCTCACTCTAGGCTTCAAGGCTCTACGTCACCTTGCCCCTTCCTACCACTCCTCCCTTCTCTCTTTCTACTGCCCACCCCGCACGCTCCGCTCCTCTGCCGCCCACCTCCTCACCGTCCCTCGGTCTCGCCTATCCCGCTGTTGACCACTGGGCCACGTCCTCCCAAGGTCCTGGAACACCCTCCCTCCTCACCTCCACCAAACTAATTCTCTTCCCCTCTTCAAAACCCTACTTAAAACTCACCTCCTCCAAGAGGCCTTCCCAGACTGAGCTCCTCTTCTCTCTCTACTCCCTCTACCACCCCCCTTCACCTCTCCGCAGCTTAACCCACTTTTCCCCCCATTTCCCTCTTCTCCTCCCCCTCTATCTTCCCATCCCCTCAGCACTGTACTTGTCTGCTCAACTGTATATATTTTCATTACCCTATTTATTTTGTTAATGAAATGTACATCGCCTTGATTCTATTTAGTTGCCATTGTTTTTACAAGATGTTCTTCCCCTTGACTCTATTTACTGCCATTGTTCTTGTCTGTCTGTCTCTCCCGATTAGACTGTAAGCCCGTCACATGGCAGGGACTGTCTCTGTCTGTTGCCGACTTGTTCATTCCAAGCACTTAGTACAGTGCTCTGCACATAGTAAGCGCTCAATAAATACTATTGAATGAATGAATTAATTAATTAGTTTGGCGGAGGTGAGGAGGGAGGGCATTCCAGGACCGCGGGAGGACGTGGCCCAGGAGTCGGCGGGATAGGCGAGACCGAGGGACGGTGAGGAGGTGGGCGGCAGAGGAGCAGAGTGTGTGGGGTGGGCAGTAGAAAGAGAGAAGGGAGGAGAGGTAGGACGGGGCAAGGTGATGTAGAGCCTTGAAGCCTAGAGTGAGGAGTTTTTGTTTGGAGTGGAGGTTGATAGGCAACCACTGGAGGTGTTTAAGAAGGGGAGTGACATGCCCAGATCGTTTCTGCAGTTCTAATCCTGGCTCTGCCTGGCTCTGCCACTTATTGGTTGTGAGACCTTGGGCAATTGACCTCACTTCTCTGTGCCTCCGGTACTTCATCCGTAAAATGGGGATTAAGTCTATGAGCCCCATGTGTGTCATGGACTGTGTCCATTCTGATTAGCTTGTACCTACCCCAGTGCTTCTCTTGAAGGCAAATAGTAAGCACTTAGCAAATACCCCATTCAAAAAAAATCCCCACTGTCTCCATTCCCCTCTTGTCTGCTTCTCCTCTGGTGATCTTGCCAACTACTTTTATCAACAAAACTCTTCCCAATTCTCAACTTCCCAATTCCAACACAGCTCTTCATAGACTCGCTCATCCCTCTTGGTCATCTCTCAGAAGGAAACCTCCGGAGTAATTTTGAAATCTACTTCCTCCATCTGCACCACCAATCCATTCCTTGTCACCTTCTAAATATTCTTGCGCCCACTCTTTCTCGCTCCCTGTCTGTCATCTACAACATATACGTTCTTGATGACCCTTCTGCCTTCAAACTTGCTCACATCACCCCTATTGTAGCAAAATTCCTCTGGATCCCTCTGCTCCCTTCCACTCTTGTCCCATGTTGGCTTCCTTAGAACTGTACAAATTTCTTGAACAGGTTGTACAAATCTCCTCCCTCCACTTCCTCTCCTCCAACTCCCTCTTTGACCCTCTACAATCCAGTTTCTGCCTCCTACACTCCATGAGATCCTTCTCTTCAAAGTCACCAATGGTCTCTTTCTTTCCATCCTTGGCCTCCTCATCCTTTCACGTGCCTTTGACATTGTGGACCTCTCCCTTCTCTTGAAAATGCTCTGGAACTTTTTTTTTTCCAATTCCATCCTGTCCTGTTTTTCTTTCTACCTCTTTCTATGTTTCCTGCTAATCCTGTTGTATTGTGCTCTCCCAAGTACTTGGAACAGTGCTTTGTATATAGAAAGTGCTCAATAATCTACCACTGTGCTTTGCATATAGTGACTGCTCAATGATCTACCACTTACTGATTGATTAAGCACTTACTAGGTACAGAGAAGCAGCGTGGCCTAGTGGATAAAGCCCAGGCCTAGGAGTCCCAAAGACCAGGGTTCTAATCCCGGCTTCTCCATTTATGTGGTGGATGACCTTTGGCAAGTCTACCTCTCATCTATCTTGCCGCTGACCTCTCACCCCTGTCCTGCCTCTGGCCTGAAATGCCCTCCCTCCTCATATCTGACAGACAGTTAATCTCCTCCATCTTCAAAGCCTAACTGTGCCCTCTTTTCTTTTTCTTCAGCTCCCTTTCTGCATTGCCCGGACTTGCTCCCCTTATTCATTCCCCCTCCCAGGCCCACAGCACTTCTGTACATATTTGTAATTCATTTATTTACATTAATGTCCATCTCCCTCTTTAGACTGTTTGTTGTAGGCAGGGAATTTGTCTGTTATATTGTTATATTGTACTCCCTCAAGTGCTTAGTACAGTGCTCTGCACACAGTAAGTGCTCAATAAATATGAATGACTAACTTCACTTCTCTTGGCCTCAGTTTCCTCACCTGTAAAATGGGGATTAAGACTTTGAGCCCCATGTGGTATCCTCCCTTAAGTGTAGTACATAGCGAGGGCTTAACAAGTACTGAAATTATTATTATTATCATCATCATTATTATTATTAGAGCACTTTAGTAAGATCTAGAAAAGAATACTCAGGTGGGAATCTGTTCCCAGCCCTCAGGAACACACAATCTAAAACAGCATGGTAAAAATGATAGGAGCTGTCCTACTCATTACACATTAAAATGTGCCAAGCACTTTAGTAGATACAAAATAATCAGAACAGACCCAGTCCCTGCATGGGGCTGCCAGTCTAAGGTGTCTGAGAGCCTCACAATCCCTAACTGTGGGTCTTCCTCAAGGCTCAAAGTGGGTCCCTTTTTCATCCCCAATCAGCATTTCACATCCAGCAGGTCACTACTCTCTCTACATCTCCTCCAGGAACCGTTTCCAGATTAATTTTTCATCTTCCTATCCTTTATTCTCCAGTGCTTGCCACTTCAGCACTTCCACATTAGCTAAACCACTACCCCCTCACCCCGGCCCCAACACACACATATCCCCCATGGCATTCTTCCATTTTTGCAGGTTATCATTTCCTCCTACCTGCAATTTATTTTAGTGTCTATCTTCCTTGTAAGATTGCAAGCTCTTGGAGGGCAGGGACCGTGTTTACTGATTCATCATTCTCTTCCTACCACTCTTTCATTTCTCAGCATCAGTCGGATATCAGTAAATACCAGTGACTGATTCAGAGCAAGGAGTTCACTCTCCCCAGTGTATGTTGATGGTCACAAAATTAAGACAAAAACAAAGATTGACTCACAGCAAAAATCTACACAAGAGAGAAGAATCTGAGTCTTGGAATTCTTTCACCTCAACCCCTAGAATAATGGTATTTATTGAGCGCTTACTATGTGCAGAGCACTGTACTTAGCACTTAGAAAAGTGAAACAACTCACAATCCAAGTTCTAAAGTTATCCTCAAGGTCCACTGGATGTCGGACATATACATCTAAAATATAGGAGACATTGTGTCCTGAGGGCCGGAAGTCAGGAGGCCTGCGTTCTAGACTCAGTTCCCCTACACTGGGCCTCAATTTCCTCATCTGTTTACACAAAGATGTTAATCCCTGCCTAGTCTGCTGTGCAGGGGCATTATGAGGCCAAAATAAGAGCAATGATGTGGTGGGCATTTGGAAAAATAAAAATAGTCTACAAATGCAAAGTATTAATAATATTATTATCATCTTTCTCATTATACTTCTGAATTACAGTTGCTACTCAAATGTTTTTTACTCAAGCAGCCAAATGTAATGCTAAGGTATTTGCCTAAATCAAATTATTTCCACAGTTGCCTCAGCCAGAGTCCAATTTAATTTCTCTCCTTTGCCATTTGAAATGAAGGACTGAAACATTAAAAGTATTTGCAATACTCTTCAGAGGAGGGTGATGTAGAAGAATTCTGGCTGCTTCGATTGAATGCTGACCACTGCTTTTGGCGATTATTCTGTATTTCAATCGGTGTTGGCATAGTGCCTCTAAACCCAGCTGACGAAGGGAAGTCCATCTAGTCGAAACGAGCATAATAACATTCTCGGAGGGTGAATTTTGAGAGAAAACAGATTAATTGGAAGGATGGTGTTTTCCTGGTGGATTAGAGTTAATATAAAAAGGTGACAGGGTGAGGTTCAAAAAGTGTGATTCTGAAATACAATTATGTGACACCCAAGCTAACTTCTCTTTTCCCCAACCTATTCTCCCTCTCTTCTGCGTCGCACGCATGGTGGTCTGGATCCCTGAAGCACTCTGATACTCACCCCACCCCTGATCCCTCAGCATTTATGTGCCTACCCTTATACTCTCCCATTTCTACAAGGTTGACCCCAGCGCTTGCTATACTCTTGATAAATCCTGACTATGCATCAATCTTCTTAATGATCTCCCTGACTCTCACTCTTTCCCCACTCCATTTAACTTGCCAACCAGATTTTTCTAAAAAAACACCCATTCAGTCCACATCTACCCACTCCTTGAAAACCTCTGAAGGTTGCCCATCCACCTCCACTTCAAACAGGAACTCCTTACCATGAGCTATGAGGCACTCAATAGATTCTCACCCTCTTACCTTGTCATTCTTCTCCTACTACCCCACCCACACATTTGGCCCCTCTAATTGTCAACATACTATGCTCTCATCCATCTCACTGCCAACCTCTTTCCCATGACCTCCCTCTAAAAGAGGAATGTTTCTGTTATATTGTTACATTGTACTCTCCCAAGCACTTAATACAGTGCTCTGCACACAGTAAGTGTTCAATAAGTATGGTTGACTGAATGACTGATTGACAAGAACCCCCTTGCCCTCTCCTACATGATCTCACTGATTTCTGACTACAACCCAGCCCTCACACTTCACTTCTCTAATGCCAGCCTATTCACTGTGCCTTTATCTCATCTATCTCACCACCAGTCCCTTGCCAACATACTGATTCTGGCCTTGAACGTCCTCCACATTCATACCCAATAGACCACCACTCTTCCCACTTTCAGAGCTCTCCCAAAAATCACATCTCCTTCAGGAGGCCTTCCCCAATTAAGCCCTCATTTTCCCTATCCATCCTTGCCCTTTCGTGTCCTTGCACTTGGATTTATACCCTTTAAGCACCTGATATTCATCCCCCCCTCAGCCCCACAGCACTTGTGTCCATTACAATAATTTATTTATTTCTATGAATGTCTGTCATCTCCACAGACATCTGAGCAGGGAACATGTCAATCAATCAAAGGTATTCATTGAGAATTTACTATAAGCAGAACACTGTATTAAGTGCTTGGGAGAGTATCATATGAGAGAGTTGGTAAATATGTTCCCTGCCTACAATGAGCAACTTTGTTATATAGTACTTTCCAAATGTTTAGTACAGTACTCTGTATTCAGAAAATGCTCAATTAATATAATTGATTGATGGATTGATTGAAAGATGTCACCATGAAATGGAATGCACATTTTGAAAGCCCACACCTGAAGGAATTTCACCGGTGTATTCCAGATGAAGGAAACATTTTGGCCAGGAACTTCCTCTAATACAACAATCGGAATTGGTTTGAAATAATTCAATTAAATGTACCATTTAGCAGAATTTGTCTCTCCCATAAAAGAAAGATAATAATTATCGCATTTATTAAGCTCATACTGTGTTCTAAGCACAGAGGTAGTCACAACATTATGCTCTCAGTTACAGTCCCAGGACCACATGAGGTTCACAGTTTTATTTCTCGTTTCCAGATGAGGAAATTGGAGCTCAGAGAGGTCGCGTGACTTGCCCAAAGTCACCCAGTAGGCAGGTGACAGAGCTAGGACCATAAGCAGCGTGGTGCAGCGGAAAGAGCACGGGCTTTGGAGTCAGGGCTCATGAGTTCAAATCCCAGCTCTGCCACTTGTCAGCTGTGTGACTGTGGGCAAGTCACTTAACTTCTCTGTGCCTCAGTTCCCTCATCTGTAAAATGGGGATTAAGACTGTGAACCCCACGTGGGACAACCTGATTCCCCTGTGTTTACCCCAGTGCTTAGAACAGTGCTCTGCACATAGTAAGCGCTTAACAAATACCAACATTATTATTATAAGCAGGGTCTCCTGACCTCCCATTCCGTGCTCTTTCCAGTAGGCCATATTACCTCTCCCTGGTTCTAAGTACTAATTCAATCCTACCAAAAGTATTTGTTTCTCTTTGGCCTCTCCACAGACCCTGAACACCTTCCTCCCAAGTTTCTCTGCAAATGGAATATTAAAGAAATGATAAATGGTCAGAAAGAGCATGAGATTTCTTCCAGGACTCTTCACCTGACTTCTACATAGTAAGCACTTAACAAATTCCATCATTATTATTAGGCCAGAATTTGCTTTACTGATTTTAATGCCTCCCTGACCAATCCGTTACCCTCAAATATTTCATATGAAGCTATATTTTCTTTCTATAAGCTGCTCATTCTCCACCTCCTGGTTTTTGGGAGAAAATATTCTCATTTCCCCTACCTAGATTTCTCTATTCTGTGCTCTGTCTTCTAGACTGTGAGCTCATTGGGGGCAGGGATTGTGTCTGTTCATTGTTGTATTGTACTCTTCCCAGTGCTTAGTATAGTGCTCTGCCCACAGTAAGCACTTATTAAGTACAATTGACTGACTGACTGCTTGTCCAGATGAGGGAAGCTTCCATGAAATCAAAGAGTGCCATCATGTTGTTTCAGCAGTGTGGCATAGTGGATAGAGCATGGACCTGGGAGACAGAAGGACCTGGGCTCTAATCCTGGTTCCACCCCTTGTCTGCTAAGTGACCTTGGGCAAGTCACTTCACTTCCCTGTGCCTCAGTTACCACATCTGTAAAATGGAGATTGACTATTAGCCCTATATGGGATATGGACCGTGTCCTACCTGATTACATTGTATCTACCCCAGCATTTAGAACAGTGCCTGGTGCACAGTATTTAACAAATACCAGAAAAAAGACTTTAAAGAATCACTCCCCCATTCCCTACCATTATGTCCTCCTAAGAAAGATGAAAGATACTTTTTTCCTGTTGCTAAATAGCATGGATTCTTAATTCCACTCTTAATCTGTTCCATGATAAATGCTATTTGTCTTCATTTTCTAATTTTCCTTTTTGATACCTGCATTTGATTGCTATTTTCCTGTTTTCTTTCAGACCTGAATTCAAACTCAGTGCCAACCCTAGAGTGGTAGTAGTAGAAGTAGTAATCATTATAATAGTAGAGGTAACAATAGTAGTGATAATAATGGAAGTAGCAGCAGCAGTTGCATTAGTAATAGTAGTATTAAAATGATAGTAGTAGCAATGGTAGTACACTCCTTAATAATAATAGTGAATAATAGCCATAAGAAAACTTCTCACTGCCTGATTAAACTCTTTGCCACCAGCTTTGTAACCCTCAATCACCTTGCTTCCTCCTCACTCACCTGACTGCTTTCCTACTACAACCCAGCCTACACACCTAGCTCCATCTCATCTATCTCTTTCATTCATTCATTCGTTCATTCAGTTACATTTATTGAATGTCTACTATATGCAGAGTACTGTACTAAGTGCATGGGAATGTACTACACAACAGTAAACAAACACATTCCCTGCCCACAGTGAGCTTACAGTCTAGAGGGGGGACAGAACAGTAATATAAATAAGTAAATGAATGAATGAATAAATGACAGATATGTACTTAAGTGCTGTGGGGCTGGGAGGAAGAATGAATAAAGGGAGCATATCAAGGCAGCAAAGAAGGGCATGGGAGAAGAGGAAAGGTGGGTTTAAGGGCGGCCTCTTGGAGGAGATATGCCTTCAATAAGGATGTAAAGTGGGAGAGAGTAATTGTCCATCAGGTATGAAGGGGGAGGGCATTCCAGGCCAGAGGAAGAATGTTGGTGAGAGGTTGGTGGCAAATTAGATGAAATAGAGCTACAGTGAGAAGGTTAGTATTAGAGGAGCAAAGTGTGTGGGCTGGGTTGTAGTAGAGTAGCAAGATGAGGTGGGAGGAGGTAAACATGGTGAGGAGTTTTTGTTCGATGCAGAAGTAGATAAGCAACCACTGGAATTTCTTGAGGAGGGCATAAATATGATCTGAATGTTTTTTGTAGGAAAATGATTGAGGCAGCATAGTGAAATATGGACTGCAGTGGGGAGAGACAGGAGGCAGGGAGATCAGCAAGGAGACTGTTAGAGTAATCAAGGTGGGATAGGATTGAATTAACTTGGTAGCAGTTTGGATGGAGAGAAAGGGGCCGATTTTAGCTGTGCTTTGAAGTTCAAACCAACAAGATTTAGAGATGGATTGAATGTGTGGGTTAAATGATAGAGAGGAATCAAGGATAATGCCAAGGTTAAGGAGTTGTGAGACAGGAAGGATGGTGGTGCTATCTACAGTGATGGGAAAGTTAGGGGAGGACAGGGTTTTAGTGGTAAGATAATAATGTTGGTATTTGTTAAGCGCTTACTATGTGCCGAGCACTGTTCTAAGCGCTGGGGTAGACACAGGGGAATCAGGTTGTCCCACGTGGGGCTCACAGTCTTCATCCCCATTTTACAGATGAGGGAACTGAGGCACAGAGAAGTTAAGTGACTTGCCCACAGTCACACAGCCGACAAGTGGCAGAGCTGGGATTCAAACTCATGAGCCCTGACTCCAAAGCCCGTGCTCTTTCCACTGAGCCACGCTGCTTCTCTAATAAGAAGTTCTATTTTAGACATGTTAAATTTGAGGTGATGAGAGAACATCCAAGTAGACATGTCTTGAAGGCAGGAGGCAAGACTGCAGAGAGGGAAAGAAATCAGGGCTGGTGATTCAGATTTGGACGTCATCCACATAGAAATGGTAGTTGAAGCCATAGGAGTGAATGAGTTCTCCAAGGAAGTGGGTATAGAGGAAGAGTAGAAGAGGACTCAGAACTGGACCTTGAGGGACACCCCCCCCCCATAGGTAGGGGGTGAGAGGCCAAGGAGGAGCCTGTGAAGGAGACTGAGAATGAACTGCCAGAGAGATAAGAGAAGAACCAGGAGAGGACGGTGTTAGTGAAGCCGCAGTTGGATAATGTTCTAGGAGAAGAGGATGGTCAATGGTCTTGAAGGTGGCCTGAGAGGTCAGGGTGGATTAGGATCAATTGTAAGCCTGTAGATTTGGCAGAAGGTGATCATTAGTGACTTTTGAGAGGATGGTTTGAAAGGGACAGAAGCCAGATTGGAGGGGGCCAAGGAGAGAATTGGAGGAGAGGAATCTGAGACAGCAGGTGTAGACCGCTTGCTCACGGAGTTGGAGAGGAATGATAGGAGGGAGATGGGGCAATAGCTGGAGGGAGTCATTGGGGTCAAGTGAGAGTTTTTTTAAGATAGGGGAGACATGAGCATGTTTGAAAGCTGTGGAGAAAAAGCCACTGGAGAGTAAACAGTTGAAGATGGCAGTTAGGGAAGGAAGAAAGGAGGGGCCAAGTGTTTGGCTAAGTTGGGAAGGAATGGGACATATGTGCAGGTGGAGGGGGTGGATTTTGAGAGAAGGTAGGGGATCTTCTCTAAAGATGCTGCTGGGAAAGATGGGAGAGCCGAAGAAGGGACAGGAACAGGGAGGGAATGGGAAGGGGCAAGTGAGATTTTAGAGAGATCATACCTGATAGTGTCAATTTCCTTAAAGGAGCCAGGTCACTGGGGACAAGGAATGCGGGAGAAAGGGGGAGAGGGTTTGAGGAAGAAGTTAAACATCTGGAACAACTGGAAAGGGCAATGGGCATTGGGCATGAGTGTCAATAAGGATGGAAAAATGATGGAGGAATATTTTTTGCCAAGCAAAGGGAGGCCAGAGGTAAAGCACACAGAATAGACTTGAGGTGGACAAAGTTGGGCAAAGTTGGCCTGATACCTAGATTTCCACCAGCAGCATTCTGTGGTTTGTGTGCAAGAGCAAACGAAGCAGACTGAGGTGGTGATCCAGGGCTAAGGGTTAGTGATCTCTCAGCCGACCTCTCACCCACATCCTGCTTCTGGCCTGGAATGCCTCCAACTTCATATCCAACAGATAAGGTCACCCATGACCTCCTTCTTGCCAAATCCAATGGCTCCTACTCCATTCTAATCCTCCTTGACCTCTCTGCTGCCTTTGACACTGTCGACCATCCCCTCCTCCTCCACACCTTATCTCACCTTGGCTTCACGGACTCCGTCCTCTCCTGGTTCTCCTCTTACCTCTCTGGCCGGTCATTCTCGGTCTCCTTCGCTGGCGCCTCCTCCCCCTCCCATCCTTTAACTGTTGAAGTTCCTCAAGGGTCAGTTCTTGGCCCTCTTCTGTTCTCCATTTACACTCACTCCCTTGGTGAACTCATTCGCTCTCACGGCTTTGACTACCATCTCTACGCAGATGACACGCAGATCTACATCTCCGCCCCTCTCCTCTCCCCCTCCCTTCAGGCTCACATCTCCTCCTGCCTCCAGGACGTCTCCCCCTGGATGTCGGCCCGCCACCTAAAACTCAACATGAGCAAGACTGAGCTCCTCATCTTCCCTCCCAAACCCGGTCCTCTCCCTGACTTCCCTATCACCGTGGATGGCACGACCATCCTTCCCGTCTCTCAGGCCCACAATCTCGGTGTCATCCTTGACTCGTCTCTCTCATTCACCCCACACATCGTATCCGTTACCAAGACCTGCCGGTTTCACCTTTACAATATCGCCAAGATCCGCCCTTTCCTCTCCACCCAAACGGCTACCTTACTGCTCCGGGCTCTCGTTATATCCCGGCTAGACTACTGTGTCAGCCTTCTTTCTGATCTCCCTTCCTCGTCTCTCGCCCCGCTCCAGTCTATTCTTCACTCCACTGCCCGGCTCATCTTCCTGCAGAAACGATCTGGGCATGTCACTCCCCTTCTTAAACACCTCCAGTGGTGGCCTATCAACCTCCGCTCCAAACAAAAACTCCTCACTCTAGGCTTCAAGGCTCTCCATCACCTTGCCCCATCCTACCTCTCCTCGCTTCTCTCTTTCTACTGCCCACCCCGCACGCTCCGCTCCTCTGCTGCCCACCTCCTCACCGTCCCTCGGTCTCGTCTATCCCGCCGTCGACCCCTGGGCCACGTCCTCCCGCGGTCCTGGAACGCCCTCCCTCCTCACCTTCGCCAAACTAATTCTCTTCCCCTCTTCAAAACCCTACTTAAAACTCACCTCCTCCAAGAGGCCTTCCCAGACTGAGCTCCCCTTCTCCCTCTACTCTCTCTACCACCCCCACTTCACCTCTCTGCAGCTTAACCCTCTTTTCCCCCCATTTCCCTCTGCTCCTCCCCCTCTCCCTTGCCATCCCCTCAGCACTGTACTCGTCTGCTCAACTGTATATATTTTCATTACCCTATTTTGTTAATTTTGTTAATGAAATGTACATCGCCTTGATTCTATTTAGTTGCCATTGTTTATATGAGATATTCTTCCACTTGACTCTATTTATTGCCATTGTTCTTGTCTGTCTGTCTCCCCTGATTAGACTGTAAGCCCGTCAAACGGCAGGGACTGTCTCTATCTGTTGCCGACTTGTTCATTCCAAGCGCTTAGTACAATGCTCTGCACATAGTAAGCGCTCAATAAATACTATTGAATGAATGAATACTCTCCTCAACTTCAAAACCTTATTTAAGACACATCTCCTTCACGAGGCCTTCCCCAACTAAGCCCGCATTACCTCTTCTCTCATTCCCTTCTGCATCCCCTTTGCATTTAGATACATTCCCTTTATTCACCTCTCCCTCAGCCCCACAGCATTTATGTACATGCCTATAATTTATTTATTTATATTAATGTCTGTCTCCCCCTGTAGACTGTAAGCTTATTGTGGGCAGGGAACATGTGTACTATCTGTTAAATTATAGTCTCCCAAGGTCTTAGTATATTGCTCTGCACACAGTAAGTACTCTATGAATATGAATGATTGATTAATAATAATAATGATGGTATTTGTGAAGCACTTACTATGTGCTAAGCACTGTTCTTAGTGCTTAGTGCTTAGCACTGTAAATATTTTCATTACTCTATTTATTTTGTTAATGAATTGTACATCGCCTTGATTCTATTTAGTTGCCATTGTTTTTAGGAGATGTTCTTCCCCTTGACTCTATTTATTGCCATTGTTCTTGTCTGTCCATCTCCCCCGATTAGACTGTAAGCCCGTCAAACGGCAGGGACTGTCTCTATCTGTTGCTGACTTGTTCATCCCAAGCGCTTAGTACAGTGCTCTGCACATAGTAAGCGCTCAATAAATACTATTGAATGAATGAATGAATGAATGTTCTAAGCGCTGGGGTAGATGCAGAGAAATCAGGTTGTCCTGTTGTCCCACGTGGGGTTCACACTTTTAATCCCCATTTTACAGATGAGGGAACTGCAGCACAGAGAATAATGACAATAATAATTGTGGTATTTGTTAAGTGCTTATTATATGCCAAGCACTGTTCTAAGTGCTGGGCTAGATATGAGGTAATCAGGTTGTCCTACGCGGGGCTCACAGTCTTAATCCCCATTTTTCAGATGAGGTAACTGAGGACCAGACTCAGTGGTCTACTTGTGACTTGCCCAAAGACACAAGTAGACAAGTGGCGGAGCCAAGATTAGAACCCACGTCCAATGACTCCCAAGCCGGTGCTCTTGCCACTAAGCCATGCTGCTTCCCTGCATATAGTATTATTATAATACTACTTCTACTATAAACTAAACAATACTATATATATACACTATAGATATATACTGCATTATACATTACTATACTACTATATATTACTTCTATTACTATCATAGTAGTAGTAAATAATAGAGAAGCAGCATGCTCTAGTGGAAAGAGCATGGGCCTGGGAGTCATAGGACTTGGGTTCTAGAAGCAAGTTCTGCCAAATGCTCGCTGTGTGACTTTGGGCAAGTCACATAATTTCTCAGTGCCTCTGTTCTCCTGTTCTCCCTCCTACTTAGACTGTGAGCCTCATGTGGAAGAGACACTGTGTCCAATGTAATTAACTTGCATCTACCCCAATGCTTAGAACAGTGTTTGACACATAGCAAGTGCTTAAACAAATAACTTCAAAAAAATAACCATAGTATTATAGTAGTAGAGTAAGCCTGTCAAAGGGCAGGAACTATCTGTTGCCGACTTGTACAATCCAAGCGCTTAGTACAGTGCTCTGCACATAGTAAGCGCTCAATAAATACTATTGAATGAATGAATGGTAGAGGTGGTGGAAGTGGTAAAGAATCAGTGTGGCCCAGTGGATTAAAACAGGGATTAAGGCTGTGAGCCCTACGTGGGTCATGGACTGTGTCCAACCTGATTATCTTGTAGCTACCCAGTGCTTAGCACAGTACCTGGCACATAGTAAGCACTTAACAAATACCGCGAAAAAGTTACTTCACTTCTCTGTGCCTCAGTGACCTCATCTGTAAAATGGGAATTATGTCTGTGAGCCCCAGGTGGGTTGGGGACCATGTCCAAATTGAGTAGCCTGTATCTAGCACAGCACCTAATACAGTGCCCTCTCTAGACTGTAAGCTTATTGTGGGCAGAGATTGTGCCTGTTATATGGTACTCTCCCAAGTGCTTAGTACAATGCTTTTACATACAGTAAGTGCTCAATAAATATGATTGACTGACTAGCACATAGTAAGCGCTTAATAAATACAATAAAAAAGAAAAGAAAAAAGTGATAGTTGTAGTGGGATCTACTGAGCTTCCTCTAGGTGCACTGCACTCAGCACTTAGGAATCAACTACAGAAACCTAAGGCCTGTTCCCTTGCCCACTAACAGTTTGCTGTGTAATGGGACTGATTTTCCCGTAGTCTTGTCTTATGCTACTGAGTCATTTCTGACCCACAGCGACACTCCGGACACATCTCTCTCAGAATGCCCCGCTCTCGATCTACAATCATTCTGGTAGTGTATCCATAGAGTTTTCTTGGCAAAAATCCAGAAGTGGTTTACCATTGCCTCCTTGCGCACAGTAAACTTGAGTCTCTGCCCTCAACTCTCTCCCGTGCCACTGCTGCCAGCACAGGTGATTTTTGACTTGTAGCAGATTGCCTTCTGCTCGCTAGCCACTGCCCAAGCTAGAAATAATAATAATAATAATAATGTTGGTATTTGTTAAGCGCTTACTATGTGCCAAGCACTGTTCTAAGCGCTGGGGTAGACATAGGGGAATCAGGTTGTCCCACGTGGGGCTCACAATCTTAATCCCCATTTTACAGATGAGGGAACTGAGGCGCAGAGAAGTGAAGTGACTTGCCCACAGTCACACAGCCGCCAAGTGGCAGAGCTGGGATTCGAACTCATGAGCCCTGACTCCAAAGCCCGTGTTCTTTCCACTGAGCCACGCTGCTGCCCTTCTTGACTCTCCCTCTCATAGCCAAGACAGGTAGAGTAGTGGAAACTCTCCATGTGCTACCCTGAGAGGGGATTTCCAACAATTGACCCAGAGAATATAATGGAAGGTGGAACTTTCTACCAAGTTGCCTGGGAGGCAGAATTCCTTCTGTCCCCTTTCCACCGTGTTTCCACACCCTCCCTGGGCTCAGCCCTCTCAGCTGTCGCTAGGCCTCTGTTCTTGCCAGCCAGTTGCAAAGGCCCATGGGAGCTGCCTTTCTGGCGGTGAACTCTGCAGACCTCGGCGGGCCGGGTGGGTCAGGGGAGGATGTTTTCGTTTTCCACTGTTTAAACCTCTCGTGAGTAATTCCCTGCAGCTGGACATAAACAGCACTTTCCAAACCGAGTGAAAGTTGTCCCAAGGCAGCTCAGGGCTCTTTCTGTTTATCAAATTAAAACAAATCATGTCAAACCCCCCATTATATGCCCAATCCCCACTGCATCTAAATGGGATTGGAATAATCCCCTTTTATTTGACAAGGGACTTAATCATTGTAGGGTCTTTAAGCTGGACTCTCCTTATAATGAAATAACAGATTGTGGTACTTGCTAAGCATTTACTATGGGCCAGGCACTTTACTAAGTGCTGGGTTAGGTATAAGATTATCAGGTTGGACATAGTCTCTGTCCCACATAGGACTCATAGTTTTCATCCCTATTTCACAGGTGAGGGGACTGAGGCACAGAGAAATTAGTAATAATCACAGTGGCAATTGTTAAGCGCTTACTATGTGCCAGGCACTGTACTAAGTGCTGGGGTAGAAACAATCTAATCAGGTTGGACACAGTCCATGTCCCACATGGGGCTCAGTCTTAATCCCCATTTTACAGATGTGGGAACTAGGACCCAGAGAAGTGAAATGACTTGCCCAGGGTCACACAGCAGACAAATGGGGGAGCTGGGATTCTGGTTCCTAGGCCCGGGGTCTATCCAATAAAAAGAAGGAAAGAAGAAAATGAAGAAGAAAGCAGTTTTAAAATGGCAAGGGATGTCTAAGATTCTATTGCAGCAAATAAGATGCATTTACAAATATAAAGCAAAATCACTAGGTGAAACAATTGAGAACTACAAAATAGGCAGAATGCTTCTAAGTTGGGCTCTGTCTATCATGGCAAAACTATTTTCACCCTCCCTTCTAGGCATTTTAAGCACTTGGAAATGGATTCAACCCAACCCCAATAGATTTAGATGCATATCCTTAAACTCTTTTCTTTCCCTTATCTGTAAATGATTTTACTATCTGTCTTCTCCACTAGAATGTAAGCTCCTTGAGGGCAGAGATTGTGCCTACCAACTCCATTGCATTGTACTCTCTCAATTACTTACTGTGGTGCTTTGTACACAGAAAGTGTTCAATAAATAGCATTGATGGACTGATTGAGTGACTACATAGGTAACAAGCTTTCTCTTTGCAAAATCATTGGCAAATTTTTACATTAAAGTACAGTAGACAGTCTGTCCCTGAAAGAGGAGGCTTGTTCATTGTCCCACCCAGTGACAGAGGCAGGATTAGAAGCCAGAGAAACCGCATAGCGTAATAGAGTACGGGCCTGGGAATCAGAAGGACCTGGGTTCTAATCCCGGCTCCACCATTTGTCTGCTCTGTGATCTTGGGCAGGTCACTTCACTTCTCTGGGCCTCAGTTCCATCATCTGTGCAAAAGGGTTAAAGACTTTGAGCTTCATATGGGTCTTGGACTGTGTCGTATCTACCCAAGTGCCTGGCACATAGTAAGCGCTTAACAAATACAAAGCTGAGCCCTTGAACCTGATATTATTGTCAAGCCAATAAGCACGTATGTCTGCTCCCTAGCAGTGTCACTGGAGTACCGGAAAGTCTGCCCTTTAGTGGTATTTAGTGGTATTTGTTAAGCACTTAGTCTGTTACAGGAACTGTATTAAGTGCTGCCGGGGGTATAAGTAAATTGGATTGGACACAGTCCCTGTCCCATGTGGGCCTCACAATCTCAATCCCCATTTTACAGATGGGGTAACTGAGGCACAGAGAAGTGAAGTGACTTGTCCAAGATCACAGAGGTCACCCTTAATAATAATGTTGGTATTTGTTAAGCACTTACTATGTGCAGAGCACTGTTCTAAGTGCTGGGGTAGATACAGGGTAATCAGGTTGTCCCACGTGAGGCTCACAGTTAATCCCCATTTTACAGATGAGGTAACTGAGGCACAAAGAAGTTAAGTGACTTGCCCACAGTCACATAGCTGACAAGTGGTAGAACCGGGCGTCGAACCCATGACCTCTGACTCCAAAGCCCAGGCTCTTTCCAATGAACGACGCCTAATTTTTTATGATATTTGTTAAGCATTTACTACAGGTTAAACATGGTCCTAATAAGCTCAGAGGGTGGTACAAGTTAATCAGGTCAGATGCAGTTCAGTCCCATATAAGACTCCCAGTTAAAATTGGAGGGAGAACAAGTATTTAATCCCCATTTTACAGCTGAGGAAACTGAGGCACAGAGAAGTGAAGTGACCTGCCTAAGGTCACAAAGCAGGCAATCAACAGAACTGGAATTAGAATCCAGGTCCTGTGACTCCCATGCCTATGCTCTTTCCAGTAGGCTACACTGCTTCTAATGGTAAGAATCAGGTTCGAACTTTGCAAATGTATCCGTATGACACAAACTGGCTTGATCCGCTGCAGTTACACTGTACAGCCTGATTCACAGAATTATAATAGTCTTCAGATAGAAAAGAGATCCAGTACACTCTCAATTATCCAGCTCCATACCCCACTCAAAGGATCCCAAAAATCAAATACAATCCATCCTTTGCCCACACCCACCTCAGTAAAATTTTTATGAACCACACATGGTTTCAAAATTCCAGCATTTTTATCATTT
Source organism: Ornithorhynchus anatinus (assembly GCF_004115215.2). NCBI lineage: Eukaryota > Metazoa > Chordata > Mammalia > Monotremata > Ornithorhynchidae > Ornithorhynchus > Ornithorhynchus anatinus. The sequence continues at coordinate 20,229,419 of NC_041731.1, read as the reverse complement.
GGGAGGGGCCCATATGTATGATTTAGTTTAAAGATTTATTTAAAAACTGCTCACATCTTCTTTAGTGTGGAAAACCCACAGTTCAGATAATCAATATTTTCTGAAATGAGCGTAACTAACAGAAACCAAAAGCAGTAGGTGCTTCTCCTATTAAAGACCAGCTCTAAAACAAGGGGACAAAGAAGCTCATCTCTAGACTATAAGTTCATTGTGGGCAGGGAATGTCTTGTTTATTGTTCTGCTGTACTCTGCAAAGTGCAATACAGTGCTCTGTACTTTAATTTTACTATAAATGCAATTGAATAAATGAATGAGAGCCAGCTGGAATAGGTCGAATACTCACAACTGGGGAATGGGAATTCAGCACTGGAAGCTAGCTGCTGAGTTAAATTTTGGAATCGGCCATCCTTAAACCTGCAGTGGCTCTGCTCAAGCCTGTATCCCCTTGTGGTGATTCAAACAGTGGTTAAAGGGGCTGGGTGGGAATGGGGGAGGTGCAGCCAGAGTCCAAACACCATCCGGTGAGCAGCTGCCTTTAGATCTAAATAGTGACCCCTTTGGAAAGGCCCGGTCCTTGCTGGTTAAAATGGAGCACTGAATTAACCTTTGTAAACCCGAGGATCTTTGGGCCACCATACCGCATGGGATAGTCCAGATGGGTTAGCAGTTCACGTTCCACTAATTAGTACCAGACTTCCTCCTCATCGTTGGTGGTACCCTAAAGGGGGGAAGGGGTGGGGAAAGTGGGGGCTTAGAAAGGTGTAATATCAGATCACAATGACTTCATTTTCCCATGGCAGAGGAAGGAGCCATAGTCCTCAGAGCTAGAGGAAGCCCTGCAGCTTGCTTTTTTTTGTAAATCCTCAATCTGCTTATCAAAGGGACCAAAAGCATACAAATATATGTGGGGGTTTTGAGTGCTTGTTTTTTTAATAGTATTTGTTATGCACTTATTATGTGTCAAACATTTTACTAAGTCCTGGGTTAGGTACTGGAGAATTAGATTAGACACAAGCCCTGCCCCTCCTGGGGCTCACAGTCTAAGTAGGAGGAAGAACAGGAGAACTAAGGCATGGAGAAGTAAAGTGTCTTGTCCCAAGTTCACACAGCCAGCATTTGGCAGAGCAGTGATAAGAACCCAGGTTCTCTGACTTCCAGGCCCGTGCTCTTTTGACGCTGCTTCTCCATATGTGTCTTGGGTTGACATAGGCCTGGGTTCAGAGGACTTGGGTTCTAATCCTATCTCTGCCACTTGTCTGCTGCAAGACCTTAGGCAAGTCACTTCACTTCTCTGTGCCTCAGTGACCTCATCTTTTTAAATGGTGATTAAGACTGTGAGCCCCATGTGGGCCAGGGACTGTGTGCAACCTGATTAACTTGTATCTACCCCAGTGCTTATTATAGAGCCTGGTGCTTATTATAGAGCCTGGCACATGGTAAGTGCTAAACAAATACCATAAAAAAAAACCAGAGGAGTTTCCTGTTTGAATACTGGGGAGGGCATGCTGGGAACCCATAGGCTAATTCTATTGTATTGTACCATACCAAGCTTTTAGCACAGTGCTCAGCAGAGTAAGCGTTTCATAAATACCATTGACTGATTGAATACTCAGTCGGCCAATCAAACAATCAGTGGTATTTATGGAGCACTTACTGTGTGCAGAGCACTACACTAAATGTTTGGTAGAGGACAATAAAACAGAGTTTGTAGATGTGATTCCTGCCCAGAAGGAGCGTACAGTCTAGAGGTGGAGACAGACATTATAATAATATATGAACAGAAGAATTAGAGTGTATAAGGTTATGTATAGAAGTACAGTGGGGCTGGAGTATCAAATTCCTTAAGGGGTGTGCATCTTTTGGTAACTCTTTTCATACGGCTCAGAAAATATTTCTTCTGCCACTCATTTCTGGGGCCATCCCTAGTTTCCTGGAAGCAGGGCTTTTTGTCTTTATTTTGGGAGCGAGCTGTCCAAGAAGCTAAATTCAGCATGGAGTGGGTGGAGGAAGCTGATTTATCAGGGGCTTGTCCTCTGAGAAAAGGTCTTGTTTTGATAAACCATTGGTAGTCAGAGGACCGGGGGAGGGGTCTGAAAAAGAAGTCCGCACTCTCTCTAGAAATCTTTATTATGAAGATTATGTGATTTAATCCTTTGTGTTTCTCCACATAGCCATTTGTGAGTTATTCAGCTGATGATAACTAAGTGATGGGAATTCAACTTAATTTTTAAACAGGTCACATACCATGAAATCTCCTTGCAAGGTAACTGAAGAAACTGAATTATTCTCCTGTGCCAAAGTAGATAATTGAAACAATTAACAGCAGATTTTTCTCTTTCTCCCCAAGTAGATATGCTACTGATGCCTGTTTCATTGTTTTGATGTCTCTCTCCCCCCATCTAGACTGTGAGCCCACTGAGGGGAAAGGAATTGTCCCTTTTTTTGCTGAATTGTACTTCCCAAGTGCTTAGCGCAGTGTTCTACACACAGTAAACACTCAGTAAATACGAGTGAATGAATGAAATAGATATGAAAACATGTATAGTTATACTGTCTTCCCCAGTAGACTGTAACCTCCTTGAAGATGAGGGCCTTGTCTTTTTATTCTGTTACATTCATCCAGGTTCCGCATTTCACCCACAGAAGGTGTCCAGTATAGTCATGTGCACGTAGTAGTGCTCAATACAGTATTTTCCCCGCAGCAGGTTAGACAGTCAGTAAATCATACTTATTGAATGCTTACTAGAATGCTTAGTGCAGAGCACTGTACTAAACGCTTGGGAAAGTGCTATATAACAATATAGCAGATATATTCCCTGCCCCAAACGAGTTTACAGTCTACAGAAGTTGCTTAGTAAATATTACTGAATGAATGAATGAATGAATGAATGAATGAATGAATGAATGAATAATAAACTCTGAACTACTGTTGTACTGTTATAGGACAAATTTTTTTTAACTGAAATTTTCCAAACCATTGCCTTAATTCTGCCTTTCTCATCAATAAAGAAAACTGGGTTTGGGGGACTTTTTAAAAATGTTGTTTGTTAAAACTCTTACTATTTGCCAGGCTCTGTACAAAGTTCTGAGGTAATTACAAGCTAATCAGGTTGGACATAATCCATTTCCCACATGGAACTCACAGTCTTAATCCCCACTTCACAAGATGAGGTAACTGAGGCCCAGAGAAGTGAAGTGACTTGCCCAAGGTCACACAGCAGACAAGTGGCAAAACCGGGATTAGTACCCAGGTTCTTCTGACTACCAAACCTGGGCTCTATCCATTAGGCTATACTCCTTCTAACACAGCTTTTTTTCTAGTTCTCTTGAGTGAGATTCCTTGGTTTATTGTATCCCTTAGAATGTTTTGGGGGGCCACAAAGACCATAGAGAAAAACTCCGAATCTGAATCGGTGGAGCCAAAGTCTGTTATTCCTCATGCAGGGTTACCTGGCTGAGAGGGGCCATGAGGCCTCTTGAAATGGGATGGGGGTTGGGTCCAACCTGATTTTCCTGTAACTACCCCAGCAATTAGTACAGTTCCTGGCACATAGTAAGCCCTTAACCAATATCATTTTAAAAAGCAGCGGTAGCTAGAGCACCGGCCTGCGAATCAGAAGGACCTAAGTTCTAATTCCAGCTCTTCCACGTATCTGTTATGTGACCTTGGGCAAGTCATTTCACTTTTCTGTGCCTCTGTGACCTCATTTGTCTAATGGGGATTGAGACTGTGAATCCCAGTGTGGGACAGGGACTGTGTCCAACCTGATTAGCTTGTATCTACCTCACCGCTTAGAATAGTGCCTATCACACTGTAAGTGCTCAACCAAGACCACAATTATCATCATTATTATGATTATCCCCTCAGCCTGAGCCAGGATTGGGAATCAATCAATCAATGGTATTTATGAAGGGCTTACTGTTTGCAGAGTGTTGTGCTAAGCGTTTGGGAGAGTACAGAGTTGGTAGATGCTCCTTGCCCACAATGAGTTTACAGTCTAGAGGGAGAGACTGACATTAATATGAATATATAAATTATGGATATTTATATAAGTACTGTAGGGCAGAAGAAGGGGTGAAAAAAGGGAGCCAATCTGACTGCAAAGGTGATGCAGAAGGGAATGTAAGAAGAGTAAATGAGGGTTTAGCCAGAGAGGGCTTTTTGAAGGAAAACTAGCCAACTGGCCTGTTCACACCCAGGATATAAGTTTTTGAGGCTCTGCCTGCCTGCATTATTTACTGCCATCATGATTGGTGGGGACAGGAGATGATGGAATTGGATATTTTCAAGCCACATCAGCCCCATTGTTCAATTCCATTCAATTGTATTTATTAAGGGCTTACTGTGTGCAGAGCCCTGTACTAAGTGCTTCTTCAAATGTCTTCGAGTCATTTCTCTCCCATAGTGACTACATGGACACACCCTCTTCAGAACATTCCATCTTCTGTCATAAAGTCATTCTGGTATTTGTTAAGCACTTACTATGTGCCAAGCACCAGAGTAAATAGAAGGTAATTAGCCAAGATGCCATACCTGTGCCACATGGGGCTCGCAGTCTAAGGTGGAAGGAAAATAAGTATTCCATCCTCATTTTACATATGAGGAAACTGAGGTCCAGAGAAGATAAGCCACTTACCCAAAGTCACACAGCAGGCAAGCCGAAATTAGAATGCACATCTCCTGACTCTGTCCTGTGTTCTTTCCACCAGGCCACAGTACTGCTCAATCTCCCCCTCTGGATTGTAAATTAAGGGACCGTTTCTACCAACTCTGTTGGTATTGTACTTTACAAAGCTCTTAGTACTGTGCTCTGTACAAAGTGCTTGATAAATATAATTGCTTGACTGATTGATTGATTGTCACTTTTTCCTCCAGGGGGTCAAATGGAGGTGCTTCATCCAGACTTGCTTGGTGAGGTAAAAATCCCTTTCTCCAATATTTGTTCATGTGTTTTCAAAACTCCAGCCATCATAAAATGCAAATACAAATAGACACCACTTTTTGATGCACGGGTTCATCTGGTTGGGGAAGTTGGGGGAGGTGGAGAAGGGTGTGTGAGAGAACAGCAATGTGACATCTACACAGATAATGAACAATATAAAGCAGACCTACGTCTGGTGAAGATTCAGAGGGAGCACGCAGACATATCAACTGTTTGGTTTGGCCCAGAAGTTTCCCCTTGATATCCCACTGCTAAATATCCCTTGTCAACCAGAAATAGTTTGTTCATATCCTAGACAGAAAACTCTATTGTGAACCAGAATTGGAGTAACTGACTACATTCTAAGTATACAGGGAACCCTTGCATATATGCTTAATTTAATTGTAATTGACAGCTTCTCTGGTCAAATCTCTACTACATGATCCATTTCTTTCCTTTTCAATTAGCCTCTTGAGTGGATTTACTCAACTGTGTAAACCATCTTGCTACTGTGCTTACCTTGCTAAGTTTGTTTATTGGTAGCTGCCTTTCTAGTTGGTAGTATCTTTGACATACACTAATTCCAGGGAAGAACACTAGCCTAAAGATAAATAGTGCAGAAACGTAAAGCTGGTACCATCTAAAAACATTAAAAACTGACCCAGCACCACGGACAGTATGAATGGTATGCATAAATTCACCAGATAGGCAGATACAACACAATCCCTTTCACATCAGGAGAGTATGTCTGGGACTGAAATTCAACAATTTCATGGTGGATTTGAACAGTGCTTTTATGCCACAGAAGTGTTCGCCTATGAGCTCTCTCTCCTCACAACATCCCTTCAAGATGGGAGAGGCGGGTACCATTAGTTCCATTTTACATATGCAGGTTTTGAAGCTTAGAGATGTCAAATTATTGGACCAGGGTCATACAGCAGGCTAGGACTAGAACCCAGGTCTCCTCACTCTTAGACCTGAACTGTTTTTGTGGGGAATGAATCTGTACTGGCCATTTCTTCCCTCTTGCCCTTCAGGGAGAGAATGGAAAGGGGCTTGGCCTAGTCGATAGAGCATGAGCCTAGGAGTCAGAAGGACCTGGATTCTAATCCCAGCTCCACTACTTATCTGCTGTGTGACCTTGGGCAAGTACCTTCACTTCTCTGTGCCTCAGTTCCCTCTTCTGTAAAATGGGGATACAGATTGGGAGCCCCATGTGGGACTTGGACCTGATTACTTTGTATCTATACCTGTGCTTAGAACAGAACCTGGCATATAGTAAGTGTCTAACAAATACCATAAAAAGGAAGAAAGCATAAAGCTTTACCTGGCTTCTTTGAGGGAAGGAGGCTTCCCAAAACAGCTTGATTTTGTGGAGGGGGTGGTCATTTCTCTTGTGCGTTCTCTCTCCTTCTGCCCTAATTTCCTCCATCTCCTCCCTCTCTCAACCCTTTGATTTCTCATGCCTGTCCTCCTTCTCTGCTCCTCTAGTTCTTAGTCTCCCCCTCTAGATTATCATAAGCCTGTTGTGGACAGGGAATGTATCTATTTATTGTTATATTTTACTCTCCCAAGTGCTTAGTACAGTGCTCTGCACACAGTAAGTACTCAGTAAATATGATCGGCTGTCCAAATGACTATCTTTCTTCACTGCCTTTATCTCCTCTGTAAGCTCAGACCACTGGCCCTGTCCCCACCGGACTCCTGATAATAATAATAACGATAATAATAATAGTGGTATTTGTTAGGCAATTACTATGTGCCAGGCACTGTACTAAGTGCTGGGGTGGATACAAACAAATCGGGCTGGACACAGTCCCTGACCCACATGGGGCTCCTAGTCTCAATTCTCATTTTACAGATGAGAGAACTCAGGCACAGAAAAGTGAAGTGATTTGCCCAAGGTCACACAGCAGACAAGTGGTGAAGCTGGGATTAGAACTCATGACCTTCTGACTCCCATGCCCAGGCTCTGTACAGTATCCTATGCTGCTTCCTGGCACCCTCTCACCTGAGGCCGCCATTTTGCAAAATTGAAATTGGCAGGACACCAGCATTCTCTAGTTCACAGATGGGATGAAAAACACCATGGGACCATAAAGTCCAAGTTTTCCTAGCCAAGGGGAAAATTAAGTCTGCTTTTCTGGGTAATTTCCTCCCTATTGTCTCAAATATCTAATAATAACTTGTCTACCAACTCTGGTATATTGTCATATTGTATTCTTCCAAGCTCTAAGTACAGTGTTCTGCACACAGTAAGTGCTCAATAAATACCATTTATTGATTGACTGATAATTTTATTATTTGTAAAGTGCTTACAATTTTCCAGGCACTGTACAAAGCACTGCAGTATGTACAAGCTAATTGAGTAGGACACAGTCTATTTCCCCCATGGGGTAAACAACCTTAATCCCCATTTCGCCAATTAGGCATTGTTGAGGCACAGAGAAGTGAAATGACTTGCCCTAGTTCACGCAGCAGAAAAGTGGCAGGGTCGGCATTTAAAACACTACTCAAGTTGCCAAGAGGCCAGTGTGCTCTAGTTCAAAGATAGAAAATAACCAAAAAACCGTGGTACTTTTAAATCCAAGTTTTACTAGCGGGGGCTGGCCGGCGGTGGGGAGGTCAGGGGAAGGGGGAATTAAGGCTGCTCTTCTGCCTACTTCCCTCACTATTGTTTGAAATATCTGGATGATGCAGGGCCCCAACTGCTTTCTTCTGTCCTGAATTAGCCTGGAACTATCTCTCAATTATCCACTTCATATAGCTCCAGCGCCTCAGGGGCAACTAGGAAACAGGGTGAGAAGCAGTGTGGCCTAGTGGCCCAGTGGATTGAGCACAGTCCTGGGATTCAGAAAGACCCAGGTTCTAATCTCAGCTCCACCACTTGTCTGCTTCATGACCTTGCTTGAGTCACTTTACTTTTCTGTGTCTCAGTTACTTCATCTGTAAAATGGGGGTTAAGAATGTGAGCCCCATGTGGGTCATGGATAGGGTCCAACTTAATTACTTTGTATCTACCCCAGTGCTTAGAACAGGGCCTAGCACATAGTAAGCTTTTCATGAATACCATCAAAAAAAGAATTGTATTGGGGTACAATCCTTGAACTCGTTGGAGAGGAGGCACTCTTACAAACCAATTCCTAGAGAAAGACAGCAGAGCAATCTAACACAAGCCTTGTGCTGTTATTGTTGAGATTGGGAAATCCAACACCAGCAGGGGGACGGGGATAGCCAGGGAGGGGGGTGAGTTTTGGGGGCATTGGAGAGAATGGGAACTGGAGCCCTCCCTGCCTCCACCCTCCCACCTCTGATGGCTTTTAGCAGCCAGAGTGGCTGGAGCCCGCTGAGGGAAAGGGTCTGGGTGGTCAAGGGCCGTATGTGCTGGGGACTCGCACAGCTGCCTCGAGCTGCGATCCAAGAACCACTGGATCTGTCTGAAGGATCTGTGATAAACTGCTTTCTGCTTCGGTCAGCCCGGATGCTCTCTCCATCCTAGAAGGTGGGAGGGCTCAGAGAAGCGGACGAATGCTGAAGTCCAGAGGCAGGAAGTACAGGGAGTTTGCTGAGTTCTTGGGATTGCCAGTTCAATCCTAGGAGATTAAAGAAAAAGAATGAGAGATTGGAGAGATTTTGCTACAGATATAGATACTAATAATAATTGTGGTATTTGTTAAACTCTTACTATGTACCAGACACTCTACTAAGCCTTGGGGTAGATACAAGCAAAATAGGGCGCCACATAGGACTCCCAGTCTCAATCAGATACAGCAGCAGGGTTGCCTTGTGGGTAGAGCCCAGGCCTGAGAGTCAGAAGGATCCGGGTTCTAATCCAGCACTGTTACATGTCTGTTGGGTGACCTTGGGCAAGTTGCTTCACTTCTCAGTGCCTCAGTTCCCTCACCTGTAAAATGGGGATTAAAGCTGTGAGTCCCATGCGGAGCATCAACGGTGTTCAACCTGATTATAATAATAATGTTGGTATTTGTTAAGCACTTACTATGTGCAAAGCACTGTTCTAAGCGCTGGGGTAGATATAGGGTAATCAGGTTGTCCCACATGAGGCTCACAGTTAATCCCCATTTTACAGATGAGGTAACTGAGGCACAGAGAAGTTAAGTGACTTGCCCACGGTCACACAGCTAGCAAGTGGCAGAGCCGGAATTCGAACCCATGGCCTCTGATTCCCAAGCCTGGGGTCTTTCCACTGAGCCACGCTGCTTCTCTATCTTGTATTTATCCCAGTGCTTAGTACAGTGCCTGCACAATAATGTGCATTTAACACCTACCATAAAAAAGTGCTTAGTACAGTCCTCTGACCACAGTAAGCTCTCATTACCTATCATCGATTGATTGTGATATCTATCTGTGTGAAAACATCTTTGATTATTTTTTATTTAAAACTAGCTCACTCGTGAATCAGAAGCAATTGTATTGAATTGTGGCGAAGTGAAAGAAAGATGAACCAGAATTGGAGAGGTCAGGTTTTCTGCTTTTTCAAAATTGCAGTGATCATCTGGCCTCAGATACACATCAAATTTACAGTCCATATTGTGGCAAAAGATTGTGACGATACCCAGAGGATGTAGTTCAGCACAAAGCCTCCAAGAAGCTACAAATAATAACGTGAGATGAGCCAATAAACTATTGGCACAGTGAACTGAAAAGGGAAGTATAAGGGTCACAAATTTTGCAGGTGTTTTAGAGTTCATTCACAAAGGTTAACCTTTCAGTGAAAGAGATGTATGAAGTGGTATCTGTTTTAACACAGCCAGAGAGCTATCTGATATGTTTCTGACAAACACATCTTATAGCAAATTCAAGATATGTCATAACCTGCAAACTGACCTCCCTTCCTCCTCTCTCACTCCGCTCCAGTCTATTCTTCACTCCTCTGCCCGGCTCATCTTCCTGCAGAAACGATCTGGGCATGTCACTCCCCTTCTTAAACAACTCCAGTGGTTGCCTATCAACCTCCGCTCCAAACAAAAACTCCTCACTCTAGGCTTCAAGGCTCTCCATCACCTTGCCCCTTCCTACCTCTCCTCCCTTCTCTCTTTCTACCGCCCACCCCGCACGCTCCGCTCCTCTGCCGCCCACCTCCTCACCGTCCCTCGGTCTCGCCTATCCTGCCGTCGACCCCTGGGCCACGTCCTCCCGTGGTCCTGGAATGCCCTCCCTCCTCACCTCCGCCAAACTGATTCTCTTCCCCTCTTCAAAACCCTACTTAAAACTCACCTCCTCCAAGAGGCCTTCCCAGACTGAGCTCCCTTCTCCCTCTACTCCCTCTACCACCCCCCCTTCTTCTCTCCGCAGCTAAACCCTCTTTTCCCCCTTTCCCTCTGCTCCTCCACCTCTCCCTTCCCCTCCCCACAGCACTGTACTCGTCCGCTCAACTGTATATATTTCCATTACCCTATTTATTTTGTTAATGAATTGTACATCGCCTTGATTCTATTTAGTTGCCATTGTTTTTACGAGATGTTCTTCCCCTCGACTCTATTTATTGCCATTGTTCTTGTCTGTCCATCTCCCCCGATTAGACTGTAAGCCCGTCAAACGGCAAGGACTGTCTCTATCTGTTGCCGACCTGTTCATCCCAAGCGCTTAGTACAGTGCTCTGCACATAGTAAGCGCTCAATAAATACTGTTGAATGAATGAATGAATGAAAGAAATGACCGAACAGCCTCCAAGACAATTGGCTTTGTGCCCTCTAGAGATTCAATAGTTTCCTTTTCTTTGACTCGTCTTCCCCAAAAGGTGGGAGTCACTTGGGTGAATCAGTCAGTCATTTGTATTGACTGAGCACTTACTTTGTGCAGAGCACCATACCAAGTGTTTAGGAGAATACAATTTAACAATATAACAAATATATTCCCTGCCCACAATAAGCTTATGGTCTAGAGGGTTCAGGTTATATAATAATAATAATGGTGTTTATTAAGGGATTACTGTGTGCCAAACACTGTTCCAAGCACTGGGGTAAATAAAAGGTAATGTGGGGCTCATAATCTTAATCCCCATTTTTCAGATGAGGTAACTGAGGCACAGAGAAGTTAAGTGACTTGCCCAAGGTCTCACAGCAAACAAGAGGGAGAGCCGGAATTAGTAGCCATGACCTTCTGACTCCCAGGCTCATGCTCTAATCATTATGCCATGCTGCTTCTTAAAAGAGTAAAGAAGACTACCCCATTCTGTGATTCCTGCCACCTTCATGATTATCGAGATAATCATGAAGGTGGCAGCATGGCCTTGTGGGAATAACACAGGCCTGGGAGTCATAAAACCTGCATTCTAATCCCGGCTCTTCTACTTGTCTGACGTGTGACCTTGGGCAAGTTGCTTAACTTCTCTGGGCCTCAGTTAACTCATCTACAAATTAGGGATTCAACACCTGTTCTCTCTCCTACTTAGACTCTGAGCCCCATGTGAGACCTTATTGTCTTGTATCTATCCCGGTGCTTGGCACAAAGTCAGTGCTTAACAAATACCACATATCACTATTATCATTATTATTAGGAATAACAATCAGCAAAAAGCCATGCTGTGATAGGAAGAGCATTTTGCTTCTGCTTTCAATGGGATGTGAACTACAGTGAGTGGAAGTTACTGTGGGCAACATGCCAGCAATGCATATTTTTGGCGAGTATGCATATTTTCAGAATATTGGTTGTTACTGGCAGTAGTGCATATTTTCAGACTATTGCACTTTTCAGTGATAGCTTGCATTTTTAGTGATACTGCACGTTTTTAGTGACTGCATATTGTCAGTTACAGTGCAAATTTTTCATGATAGTGCGTCTTTTTTAGTGATGGGGAATATTTTCGGTAATATCACATGTTTTTAGTGTTAGTACTTATTTTTAATGATATTGCACATTTACTGAAATAATGCACGTTTTCAGTCATAGAATATTTTCCAGGATATTGCACATTTTCTTCCATCTCCTCACTCTTACCCACACTTGGGTGAGAGGCGATGGTTGTGCATTTGACTGAAGAGGAACCATTTGTGCGGCTGCTTTCATTCTGGCCTGGATATTTAGAGTCTGTTAAAGGAAGACCCCTATTCAGAGACCCCCCATCCCTCCCTTTTGTTTAGATGGGTTGGTCCATTTCAGAGCAACATTTACAAAGAGCTCTTCATACTGTTTATAGCGGTTGCCATGGCTGAGTGTTTGGAGACAAATACAGAGTTCCCTTTCCTGATCCTCTGACTGCTTGTTTGTTGTGGCCCCAGCTAAGTCCATTTTTTTTTACAATCCAAACGATCCAGATTGCTTCAGTGCCCTTTATTAGTATTGCTCAGCTCCTTCTCAGAAATGTTAATTAATAACGTATTTGGGCTCTTCAGAAAGCTGAGCCAAACAACTACCTTCAGGGACCAAGAAGTGAAAACTTGGCTAACAGGCCCACACGGCATAACATTGCTAGTCCCATTGGGTTATGAGGGCAGGGATCATGTCTACTAACTCTATTTTTTTTTTTTATGGTATTTGTTAAGCGCTTACTAGGGGCCAGGCACTGGACTAAGTGCTGGCTTAGATACAAGATAATCAAGTATGACGGAGTCCATGTCCCAAATGGGGCTCACAGTCTTAATTCCCATTTTACAGATGAGGGAACTGAGGCACAGAGAAGTCACACAGAGGGATAAGTGGCAGAGCTGGGATTAGAACCCAGTTCCTCTGACTCCCAGTCGTGGGCTCTTTACCACAAGAACATGCTGCTTTTCTTTTGGCAGCGTGGCATAGTGAAGTAGCGTGGCTTGGTGGAAAGAGCACCGGGTTGGGAGTCAGAGGACATGAGCTCTAATCCTGCCTCCACCACTTGTCTGTTGTGTGACCTTGGGCAAGTCACTTAACTTCTCTGTGCCTCAATTACCTCATCTGTAAAATGGGGATTAAAAGCGTGAGCCCCACATGGGACAACCTGATTACCCTTTATCTACCTCAGCACTTAGAACAGTTCTTGGCACATAGTAAGCGCTTAACAAATACCATAATTATTATTATTATTATCATCATTATTATGCTCTCCCAAGTGCTTAACACAATTCTCAGAGTAAGCACTTAATAAATACTACTGATTGATTGAGTATCCCATCTTCTGACCGACTGTCCTAATTTATTATTATTCATAGTAGTATTATTATTCCAAGCACTTAGTACAGTGCTCTGCACATAGTAAGCACTCAATAAATACTATTGAATGAATGAGTGAATGATGTGTATTAAGCACATACTATCTGTTAAGCGCTAGGATAGATAGAAGTATATCAGAGACACAGTCCCTTTCCCACATGGGTTCACAAACTATCCTTGCCCCATTTTACAGATGAGGAAACTGAGCCATTGAGAGTTTCAGTGACTTGCTCAAAGGCACACAGTGGCAGAGCTGGAACTAGAACCCAAGTCTCCTAACTCCCAGCCCTGTACTCTCTCCACTAGTTATGCTACCTTGCTTTAAGATTTAGACAGAACAGTGCCAGGCAAAACTATTTTTCTTCCCTTATTAACACACTTTCCCATCACCCCGTCAGCTGTTCCAGACATTTAACTCCCTCCTCAGGCCCCCTGTTCTTCCCCCTCCCCCATCCCTCACACCCAATTATCTGGCCACTTATTTCATTAGGAATATTAACACCATCAGGTAGAGCTCCCCAAAGTCACCCCCTCCCTCTTTCATCCCCCCTCCCCAGCTCTCGATCCCCTCCTCTTCTTTCTCATCTTTCCCAGCAGTATCTTCAAAGGAGATCTCCTCCCTCCTCTCAAGTGCCACCCCCTCCACCTTGCTTCAGGCCCCATTCCCTCCCACCTTATAAAAACTCTTGCCCCTTTCCTCCTCCCCTACGTAACTTCCATCTTCAACTCTTCACTCTCCCCTCGGCCTTCAAACATGCCCACATTTCCTCCATCCTAAATATACTCTCTTGACCCCACTGACCCCTCCAGTTATTGCCCCATCTCCCTCCTACCCTTCCTTTCCAAACTCGTGAAGTGAGTCATCTACACTCACTGCCTCGATTTCCTCAACTCCAACTCTCTCCTGGATCCCCTCCAATCTGGCTTTCCTCCCCTCCACTCCACCGAAACTGCCCTCTCAAAGGTCACCAATGACCTCCTTCTTGCCAAATCCATTGGCTCCTACTCTATCCTAATCCTTCTTGACCTCTTAGATGCCTTTGACACTGTCGATCAACCCCTTCTCCTCAACACGTTATCCAACCTTGGCTTCATGGACTCTGTCCTCTCCTGATTCTCCTCTTATCTATCTGACCATTCATTCTCAGTCTCCTTTGTGGGCTCCTCCTCCCCCTCTCATCCCCTAACTGTAGGGTTTCCTTATGGGTCAGTTCTTGGTCCCTTTCTGTTCCCCATCTATACTCACTCCCTTGGTGAACTCATTCACTCCCATGGCTTCAACTATCATCTCTACGCAGATGACACCCAAATCTACATCTTCTCCCCTGTTCTCTCTCCCTACCTCCAGGCTTGTATCTCCTCCTGCCACCTAAAACTCAACATGTCTAATACTTAGGTCCTTATCTTCCCTCCCAAACCCTGTCCTCTCCCTGACTTTCCCATCACTGTGGATGGCGCTACCATCCTTCTCATCTCACAAGCCCACAACCTTGGTGTCATTCTTGACTCCACTCTCTCATTCACCCCACACATCTAATCTGTCACCAAAACCGGCTGGTCTCACCTTCACAACATTGCCAAGATCCGCCCTTTCCTCTCCATCCAAACCACTACCTTGTTGGTACAATCTCTCATATCCCAACTAGATTACTGCATCAGCATCCTTTCTGATCTCTCAACCTCCTGTCTCTCCCTGCTTCAATGTATACTGCACTCTGCTGCCTGGATTATCTTTCTGCAGAAACACTCTGGGCATGACACCCTTCTCAAAAAATCTCCAGTGGTTGCCTTTCAACCTTTGTATGAAGTAAAAACTCCTCACTATTGACTTCAAAGCTCTCCATCACCTTGCCCCCTCCTATCTCACCTCCCTTCTCTCCTACAGCCCAGCCCACACACTGCTCCTCTGCCACTAACCTCCTCACTGTGCCTTGTTCCTGGCTGTCCCGCCATTGACTCCTGGCCTACGTCCTACCTCTGGCCTGGAATGCCCTCCCTCCTCACATCCGCCAAACTAGGTCTCTTCCCCACCTTTAAAGCCCTACCAAAAACTCACCTCCTCCAGGAGGCCTTCCCAGACTGAGCCACGATTTTCCTCTGCTCCTCCTCCCCTCCACATAGCCCCTACTCTCTCCCTCTGCTCTGCCCCCTTCCCTAGCCCACAGCACTTGTGTGTATTTGTATATATTTATTATTCTATTTATTTTATTAATGATGTATATATATCTATAATTCTGTTTATCTATTTGATGCTATTGATGCCTGTCTATTTGTTTTGTTTTGTTGTCTGTCTCCCCGTTCTAGACTGTGAGCCCATTGTTGAGTAGGGATTGTCTCTATCTGTTGTAGCATTGTACTTTCTAAGCACTTAGTACAGTGCTCTGCACACAGTAAGTGCTCAATAAATATGATTGAATGAATGAATGAGTGAAGTGAGGAAAGCAACTAAGAAATGGGGCATAAGATGGCATGAGATGGATAAGGGCAACCAGCGCTAGTCAAAAGTGGGTTTGGGAGTTAGGGGACCTGAGTTCACTTAGTTGTGCCCTTATCAGCTAGTTAAACTCAAAGGCAAGTAACCCAACTTCTCTAGCCCATAGTTTCATCATATAGTAATAAAAATAATAACAATAACAATACTAGTCAAACAATTGTATTTATTAAATGGTTACTGGGAGAGTACAATATAGCAATAAACAGACACTTTCCCTGCCCACAGTGAGCTTACAGTCTAGGGAGGGAGAGAGATGCTAATATAAATAGATTACAGCTATGTACATAGGTTCTGTGGGGCTGGGAGGGGGGTTGAATAAAGGGAGAAAGCCAGGGTGTGACATAAAAGGGAGTGGGACAAGGGGAAAGGAGGGCTTAGTCAGGGACAACCTCTTGGAGGAGATGTGCCTTCAATAAGGCTTTGAAGTGGTGGGAGAGTAATTATCTTTCCGTTATGAGGAGGGAGGGTGTTCCAGGCTAGAGGCAGGACAAGGGTGAGAGGTTGGTGGCAAGAGGTTGGTGGTGACATTGAGGTAGAGTGAGGAAATTAGCATTAAAGGAGCGAAAGGTATGGGCTGGTTTGTAGTAGGAGAATAGCGAGGTAGGGGGTAGCAAGGTGATTGAGTGCTTTAAAGCTAATGGTAAGGAGTTTCTGTTTGATGTAGAGGTTGAAGGGCAATCACTGGAGGTTCTTGGGGAGTGAGGAAACATAGAACGTTTTTGTAGAAAAATGATTCCTGCAGAAGAGTGAAGTATAGTCTGCAGCAGGGAAAATATTTATTGAGTGCATACTATGTGCAGAGCACTGTACTTAGCTCTTGGGAGAATACAGCATAACATAGTAGATATGCTCCCTGCCCACAAGGAATTTACAGTCCAAAAGGAGATACAAACCTCAGGGAGAGGCCCCTGCTCTCTGCAGAACCAGCAAGGGTGAGGAGACAGTCTTGCCCAGCCCCTTGAGACTGGTCCCCACAAGCACTGCCTGTCACTGGACCCCCACCCCCACACTCTTCTGGATCACTAGATACCCTGCAGGAAATGAAAGAAAATACTCATTTATATTAGTCTTCGACATCTCCTCTAGGCTGTAAGTTTGTGGTCGGGAATGTGTGTACAACATTCGTTGTTATGTCCTCTCCCAGGAGTTTAGTACAGTGATGTGCACATAGTCAGTGCTCAATAAATACCACTGATTGATTTATTGATTGCCTTGTAGGCCCCTCCCTCTGCCAGGGTCATGGGAAGGCTCACAAGATAGTGTGGACCATTGGAACTGGATTCTAGTTCCAATTCTGTCCCTGACCTTCTGGGTGACCTTGGGCAAGTCACTTTCAGTGCCTCAGTTTTCTTATTTGTAAAATGGGGTCAACGAATAACCCAATCTCTGAAATTGGGTGGCCTATGTGAAACCGGGATTGTGTCTCATTTGATTGTCTTGAATCTTATTCAGTGTTTGGTATATGGTAAGCATTTAAAACACATGTTAAATTGTGGGCAGGGAACTTATCTGCCAACTTTGTTATATGGTACTCTCCCAAGTGCTAAATATACTGCTCTGTAAACAGCAAGTGTTCAATAAATACTACTGATTGATTGAAAGATCAGCATGTGAGATGCTTAGCAAAAAAAAAAAAAGAGAGAGCTCTTCTGAGTTTTCCTATTCCCAGTCGTTGAAACAGGATTTTGCTATTCTAATTAGAAAGGATTTCACCTTTAGATGCCATTTTAAATTCCTGAGATGTTTAGGGCTGTGCAGGGTAATGTAAGTAAGCAGTTGGAAGAGCATGGACTTGCAAGTCAGAGGACTTGGGTTCCATTTTCTGCTGTGTCTTTGGGCAAGTCACTTCACTTCTCTAGGTCTCCATTTCCTCATCTGTAAAATGGGGATTCAATGCCTGATCTACCTCCCCCATAGACTGTGAAGCCCCCAGGTCGGGCAGAGAATGTGTCTGAGCTGATTATGGATAGAGTCCCAATGGGCAGAGAACCACCCATAATTCCTAGCAAAGTTTTGGCTAACTATCTGGACTAGACAGGAATTAATTCTGGGATAGTGTCCCAGCAGGCAGAGACCTACACATGATTCCTTACATGGTTTTGACCTATTTGTAAGACTGGACAGAATTAATCATGGGATAGGGCCTCAATGGGCGGAGACCTACTCATGATTCTTTGCAGTGTTCTGGCTAATCGGCAAGGGTGGGTAGAATCGATAAAGGCATACAGCCCCATATGGCAGAGTCCTATCCATGATTTCTTACAAAGTTTTGGCCCACTTAGAAGGCTGGACAGAATCGATCCTAGGATAGGGCTTCAGTAGGCAGAAACTGTTCAATTAAATCCCAACCACAAGGGTGTCCCAGAATTTTCCTCAAGTCGACGACTCTTTCCCATTGAGTTTTGGACTTGGGCCCATCTCGCCACACTTAATCAGGCAGTGACTGACCTCTGACTAACGTAGCTAACTCCTCGAAAGTCACTTTCCCTTGAGGTCTTGACGGGGAAGCTGGCCCATCTCCACTAGGGATTGCTCTGTTCAGTGTCTCCCGAACAGAGGAAGAGAATAAAGCCAGAAAACAGACCTCTGACAAAGGATCTAGCTGGATTCTGCTACTGAATTCAGGTCTACATGCCTACGAGTTCTCCATTTACCTCACAACTCCCAGCTGGCCCACCACCTGAGAGAGATTCCCTTCTCTGAAGCAAATGGAGTTTCTCCCAAACCTCAGAGGCAGGAATCAGTCCTATGAAGCTGGCCAGAGCCCCCCTGTCTCCTAGACTTAAATCGTTCCTGCTGGAGTCAATTAAGCTCTTCAAATCATTCATTCGGGGTGGGTTTTTTTAAATGGTATTTGTTAAGTGCTTACCATGTGCCAGACACTGTATTAAGCTCTGGGGTAGATACAAGCTAATCAGGTTGGACACAGTCCCTGCCCCATATGGGACTCTCAGTCTTAATGCTCATTTTACAGCTGAGGAAACTGAAGTGAAGTGACCAGCCCAAAGTCACACGGCAGACCATTTGTTAAGGAAATAAGAATTGTGGATGTATTTGTTATGGAAATAAGCTCTCCGAAGGCAGGAAATTTGTCCATTTATTGTTATGTTGTACTCTCCCAAGCTCTTAGTACAGTGCTTTGCACAAGTTAAGCTCTCAATAAATAAGATTGCAGGAATGAATGAATGAATTCCAACAATATTTGTTAAGGAAATAACAAATCTTCCCACCCAAACCCTGTCCTTCCTCTGAATTCCCCATCACTGTAGATGGCACCACCATCCTTCCTGTCTCACAAACCTGTAATCTTGGTGTTATCCTTGATTCCTCCCTCTCATTTAACATATTCAATCTGTCACTAAATCAGTCAGTCTCACTTTCACCACATCGCTAAAATCTGCCCTTTCCTCTCCATCCAAACTCCTACCAAATTAATACAATCACTCATCCTATCCCACCTGGATTACTGAATTAGACACCTTGCTGACCTCCCAACCTCTTGTTTCTCCCCAATCCAGTCCAAACTTCATTCTGCTGCTTGGATCATTTTATTTCAAAAATTCTCCTCAAAAGTCTCCAGTGGTTGCCCATCCACCTCTGTATCAAACAAAAACTCCTCACCATTGGCTTTAAAGCATTCAGTCACCTTGCCCCCTCCTACCTCACCTCGCTACTCTTTTCCACAACCCAGACCACACATTTTGCTTCTCTGATGCTAACCTTCATGATGTAACCTCGATCTAGTCTATCTCGTCATTGATCCCTAGCCCAAGTCCTCCCTCTGGCCTGGAGCACCCACCCTCCTCAACTCCTACAGATACTCTCTCCTCTTTCAAAGCCTTATTGAAGGCCCATCTCCTCTAAAAGGCCTTCCCTGACTAAGCCCTCTTTCCCTCTTCTCCCACTCCCTTCTGCATTGTCCTGACTTGCTCCCTTTATTCAATCCCACCTACCAGCCCCACAGCACTTCATTCAATAGTATTTATTGAGCGCTTACTATGTGCAGAGCACTGTACTAAGCGCTTGGGATGAACAAGTCGGCAACAGATAGAGACAGTCCCCGCCGTTTGACGGGCTCACAGTCTAATCGGGGGAGACGGACAGACAAGAACAATGGCACTAAACAGCGTCAAGGGGAAGAACATCTCGTAAAAACAATGGCAACTAAATAGAATCAAGGCGATGTACAATTCATTAACAAAATAAATAGGGTAACGAAAAATATATACAGTTGAGCGGACGGGTACAGTGCTGTGGGGATGGGAAGGGAGAGGTGGAGGAGCAGAGGGAAAAGGGGAAAATGAGGCTTTAGCTGCGGGAGAGGTAAAGGGGGATGGCAGAGGGAGTAGAGGGGGAAGAGGAGCTCAGTCTGGGAAGGCCTCTTGGAGGAGGTGATTTTTAAGTAAGGTTTTGAAGAGGGAAAGAGAATCAGTTTGGCGGAGGTGAGGAGGGAGGGCGTTCCAGGACCGCGGGAGGTCCTGGAACTTATATTCATATCCATAATTTATTTATTTATATTAATGTCTATCTCTGCCTTCTGACTGTAAACTCACTGTGGGGAGGGAGTGTGTTAGCTTATTATTATAGTGTACTCTCCCAAGCAGGAAGGCAATGGTAAACCACTTCTGTATTTTTACCAAGAAAACTCTATGGATACATTGCCAGAACGATTACAGATGGAGGTGTGGGGCGTTCTGAGAGAGATGTGTCCATGAAATCGCTATGGGTCAGAGATGACTCAACAGCATAAGACAAGACTCTCCCAAGTGCTTAGTACAATGCTCTGTGCATAGTAATCCCTCAATAAATATGATTGAATTAGTGAAAAAGGAATTATGGCAATATTCATTAAGGAATTAAGAATTGTGGTGGTATTTGTTAAGGAAATAAGAATTGTGGTGGTATTTGTTAAAAGTGTTCATTATGTGCCAAGCACTCTACTAACACTATATTTATCTGACACCACTGTCTTTGCATCTGCCTGGAAAAAGAAAGAATTGAATGTATATTTTTCAGTAATGCAAGTCACACAACATAATACTTTTGTCCCCACAGTTAATACTATCAAGTTGAGAAGTAGTGTGGCCTAGCAGAGAGAGGATGGGCCTGCAAATCAGAAGGACCTGCGTTCTAATCCCAGTTCTGCTCTTTGTCTGCTATATGGCCTTGAGCAAGTCATTTCTCTTCTCTCTACCTCAGTTTCCTCAACTGTAAAAGGGGGGTTCTTGTCTTCCCTTCTATGTAGGCAGTGAACATGCGGGACAGGGACTGTGTCCAAACTAAATAACTTGTACCCTCCCCAGTGCTTAGAAGAGTGTTTGACACACAGTAAGCACTTAACAAATATCTTTTTAAAAAAAAGATGGCCCAAGTCTATGTATACAGTATAGCTGCTAGAGCTGGGGATTGTAAATGAATCAGCCCCTTTTGATCTCTGGATGCTCCAGGGTGGTCAATCTGGATCATGTCTCATCCAGTTAATCTTGGTAGTGGAGTTCAAAACCCACTCCAGTGAACGGGCTGCCTTCCCTTGGCCCCCAGACTTGAAAAGACTATTTAATTCTGCCCTTGAAACCCAAGGCCTGCACCTGTATTCCGGTATGGATTTTCAAAGTGCTCTCAACACAGGCAGAGATAAAAGCAGGAGCCACCCCTGATCCACAGGGAAGATAACAAAATGGAAAGAACCCCATTCAGAGTTGTCTGCCTCATCAACTTTACTCCCAGATTGTAACATATGTCTTTCCTAAACGGATTGGCAGAGATTTCTCTAGATATAATGTTCTTCCCTTCTCCCTGACATGATGGTGGTCCCTGAATGAAAGCTTTGTGAATAGGGTAGGGGGGAAATCCCTCCGGAATCCTCAACACCTGCTTGTGATTAGGACTGGCAGAATGAAACTTTGTTCTGTCAGCTGATTAGTTTGACTCTACCTAGCAGTTAGTACAGTGACTAGCACATAGTAGGCACTTAACACAATTAAAAAGAGTTTATTCCCAGGGCAGGGAAACTAACCTGCTTGTTCCTTTGGTGGACTTCTGGGAGGAAGACTTTGGAGCTCCGTGGTGTTGCCCCCTGCTCTGCTCTACCTATTTGTTGGGTGACCTTCTTTGGGAACAGGCATTGGCTACTCTAGGAGGGAACTATGGGGACCCTAGCCCAGTCCCTCCAGTCTCCTCTGAAGGAAACGAGAAACTCCATTCCACTGGGTTTCAACATCTCCAAGACTTTCGAGTGTTTTAGTCAAGGTCAGGACAGTGTCATGTGAGGACAGTTGTCCTGATGATATTCCTCTGCAAGGCACGCTACTAGGGGCTAGTATTGTTAAAGTCAGGGTTCAGTAATAATGATAATTGTGGTATTTGTTAAGTGCTTGCTATGTGCCAGGCACTGTTCTAATTGCTGGGGTAGATACAAGATAACTGGGTCGGACACCATCCTTGTCCTGTACATTTACAGATTTCACAGATGAGGTCGCTGAGGCCCTGAGAAGTGAAGTGACTTGCCCACGGTCACACAGCAGACCAGTTGTGGAGCTGAGATTAGAATCCAGGTCTTTTGACTCCGAGGGCCATCCAGGCAAATGACTGGCACAGAACAAGAAGCACATGGAAGCCAAGGCCTGTCCCTTGCCAAACATGAGTGGGAAGGGAAGCATCAGAACAAATCCTCAAGCCCCTTTCTTAAAAGCTTTTTTTAAATTATTTTTAGTGGTATTTGTTAAACTATATTTACTATGTGTCAAGCATTGTACTAAGCAGTAGGGTAGATACAAGGTTGTTGGGTAGGACATAGTCCCTGTCCCACATGGGACTCAGTCTAAGGGGGAGAGAGAACAGATACTCAATCCCCATTTAATAGATGTGGAATCTGAGGTCCAGAGAAGCTAAGTAGTTTGTCAAAGGTCACACAGCAGGAAAATGATGAGGCTGGGATTAGAATCTAGGTCCCCTGACTCCCAGGCCTGAGCTATTCTGCTCCAGTGCTTAGTACAGTGATTTGCACAGTCAGGACTCAGTAAATACCAGTGAATAAATGATTAATAAACTCAGGGTTAAATGTGGCTTTCTGCAATTTCCCCATTAGACTGTAAGCTCTTTTAAGACAGACCATGTCTACCAACTCTCTGATCATAAATTCTCCCAAATGCTTAAACAGTGCCCTGCACAAAGTTAGTGCTCAATAAATGCCATCGATTGATGAATTCTCCAAGGAAACCTTGTGACGTTAAACCAAACCAGTACCTAACCCAGTTCTAAAGAGGAGTAACTGATTGAGAGATCATACAGTGACCTAAGTGAAGCCATTGGTTAATTAATCAGTATGGATCACTGAGACAGTCTGATTTCTTTCCTTTGATTTTCTAAGGTGACTTCCGGTACACCCCAGCAATTCCCCTGGAATAAACTTTTTTAAATTTTATTTAAGTGCCTTCTATGTGCCAGTCACTGTACTAAGTGCTGGATAGAGTCAAACTAATCAGGATGGGTACAGTCCCTGTCCCACATGGGGCTCATATTCTTAATCCCCATTTTACAGGTTAGGGAATTGAGGCTCAGAGAAGGGAAATGACTAGCCCAAAGTCACGCAGCAAAGATGTGGTGGAGCCAGGATTAGAAGCAGGTCCTCTGACTCCCAGGCCTGTGCTCTATCCTCCAGACAAAACTGCTTCTCTTTGGATTGAAAGCAGACTCGCTAATAAGCATGGGTTAAATTCATAGCAGAAACCTAAATTCAAGAATACAAATCAGAAGTGACCTCGGTGGGGAAGACTGCATTGTCTTATATTTGGGAAATGGCTGATTGGTCCCAGGTGTCTGGCCTCACTAATGCTCTCACAGTCATGTTTGGTCTCCACAACCATGAGAGAGCCAGGATGGAGACAAGGGAGGGATGAAGTCAGGAACTCTTCAAAACCTGATTTACCTTTTACAATTAGCCATTTTCTAATCAAATATCAGCAGGGTTTGAGAAGCAGCATGGCCTAGTGGATAGAGCCCAAGCCTAGGAGTCAGTAGGACCTGGGTTCTAATCCCTGCTTCACATCCTGTCTGCTGTGTGACCTTAGGCAAGTCACTTGACTTCTCTAGGCCTCAGTTCTCTCATCTGTAAAATGGGGATTAAGACTGTGAGCCTCACATAGAACAGAGACATTGTCCAACTTGTTTAGCTTGTATCTACCCCAGTGCTTAGTACAATGCCTGGGACATAGTAAGCATTTAACAAATGCCTTGAAGAATGAAAAAAAGAGATTTCAAGCCCGTAGAAACAATTAGAAGGAACCCAAGAAGCTTCTTTTTTCCTTTAAGAGCTGGCCTTGCCTTGTACATTTTCTTCCTCTGCTCTTTTCCTTAATTTGACTGGAAATGCTCTTTACACATTTTCTACCCAGCTGTAAACCTTTTCTCCACCTGAGTGACTCTGGGCAGGACCGGGGTGAGGTGGAATGGTGCAATCTGAAGTGGGGCCCACTGGGCTCTGGAAGGAGAGGTGCAGACTACAGCTGACTCACCATCCGATTGAAGTGCCCCAACCCTGAGACTGGCACAGGCCGAGAGAATTCAGCCCTCTCCAACTCACTGATCGAACCTTCCTGCAGCAGGGACTCTTCCTGGCTTTCCCATCTTGTTGGGAGCAGCTTCATTTCCAGGAAATTCTCCTTTCTAATGAGCCCCCATCGCAGCAGGTCTGGTATGGAATTTGTTAAGCGCTATGTTTCTATAGACAGATCAATCAATCATTCATTAGTAGTTATTGAGTGTTTCCTGTGGTCAGAGCACTATACCAAGCACTTTTTTATTGTATTTGTTAGTGCTTACTATTTGCCAGGAATTGTACTAAGTGCTGGGGTAGAAACAAAATCTTGAGGTCAGTCACAGTCCCTATCCCACATGGGGCTCATAGTCTTAATCTCCATTTTACAGATGAGGGAACAGAGGCTCAGAGAAGTGAAGTGACAGTGCTCAGAACAGTGCATGATACATAGTAAATGCTAAACAAATACTGTAAAAAATGAATAAAAACTTGACCATGCTCCAGGGGCTCATGGGAAAGTAGCATGGCCTACTGAAAAGAGCCAGGGTTCTAATCTGGACTCTGCCTTTTGTGTGCTGGGTGACTTGGAAAGTCACTTCACTTCTCTGACACGTCAGTTACCTCATCTGTAAAATAGGGATCGAATCTTCCTCACTCCGATTTAGACAGTGAGCCTCATGTTGGGTAGGGATGGTGTGTAGTAAGTGCTTAACAAGTACAAAAAAAAAAAAGATTAAGGGATCCAGTCACACAGCTATTAAATCTAAAAAAGCATCAAACGGTCTGGATTAGCTCTTCTAAGTAACCTCCATGGCTTAGACTGACATATTTAGAATTAATTAGCAAAGTAAGCAGCAATCATATTATATTTCTGCTTGGTTTTGTTGGATGTGTTTTCCTCCCTCCAAATTTTCCTGCAGCGACTTACGGGAGAGTTATTCGTGAATTTAATTGATGACTTGCCTAAAGATGAATAACAGAGAAAACGCTGACTTACTTGGCCCTGCTTTTACTTTGCAATTTCAAATTCCAGAATCTCACCAGCTGTTCTCTGTTGCAGATGTCACCGGGGTCTTTCTCTGGATCTGCCCATGGCCAGCTACTGATCCAACAGACCCCCTCCCAACCCTCCACCTGGTTCACATGGCAGGATACCCCATCCAGGACCTGAAAACATCTCCGTTGCTTTCGCAACAGAATCGCCCGGAAACCAGCGATCCGTGGACTGAACAGCCCTATCTGCGTCATTCAAGGCTTCCCCTCTGGACCGGCCCACACCCTGTGACTCATAGACCCACCACCTCACAGGAAGAGACGATTACACGCAAAAGGAACGAGGTCCTGACAGCTCTTTGTAAAACCGAGTGCAGCTCCGACCTCTGCCCTGTGGAGATGGATGGCCTAGCTTTCTGTCTCAAGCCAGTCCTAGTACCGGGGGATGGTTTCTGGATCCTCCAAGAGGCCTCTCCATTGGCTGATTTGTTGGTTTGTACACTCGGAATAGTGGCAAGCAGCATGGTCTAGTGGATAGAGCCTGGACTTGGGAGTCGGAAAGACCAGAGTTCTAATCCCATCTTCACCCCCTTGTCTGCTGTGTGACTTGGGGCAAGTCACTTCAATTCTCTGGGCCTCAGTCCCCTCATCTGGAAAATGGGGATGAAGACTGTGAACCTCATGTGGGACATGGACTGTGTCCAACCTGCTTAGCTTGGGACATGGACTGTGTCCAACCTGCTTAGCTTGTATCTACCCCAGAGCTTAGAACAGTGCCTGGCATATAGTAAGCTTTTAACTAATGCCATCAAGAAAAAGAAGTTGGAATGGGCACTGGGACATTAGGAAATGTGTAGCAGTCACTTTGCAAGCTGCTACAAATTCTAGCTGGCCAGCAACCACCCCAGTTGCAGTAGTGCTGGTGTGGGACAGAAAGAATGTCTAGGGCTGACTCAAAAACCAAAGTTGGAAAATCACAGTGGCACTGTCTAGGTGTTTTCTATGTGCCATGGAGCATGGTAGGCTTTGAGGCAGTTACGAGGCAATCAGATTGTACACAATCCCTGTCCCACATGGAATTCACAGATTTTACAGATGAGGAACTGAAAAGCCAAGTGACTTACCCAGGATCACACAGCAGGCAAATGGCCCAGTGGATGGAGCATGGGCCTGGGTGTCAAAAAGATCTGGGTTTTAATTCCAGTTCTGCCACTTGCCTGCTAGGTGACCTTGGGGGAGTCACTTAACTATTCCGGATCTCAGTTCCCTTATCTAATGGAACTTATCTAACTAAAATGGAGTATAAGATTGTGAGCCCCATATGGGACGTGGACTGTGTCCAACCTAATGAGCTTGTAACTTCCCCAGCGCTCAGTACAGTACCCGGTATATGGTAAGCACTTAAAAAATACCATTAAAAGGAAAAAATAATGGTAGGACTGGAATTTGACCCCCTCTCAGCTCCATAGAACATACGTACATATCTGTAATTTTATTTGTCTGTATTGAGCCTGGGCCTCAGAGTCAGAGGTCATGAGTTCGACTCTTGGCTCTGCTTAACAAATACCAACATTATTATTATTGATGTCTGTCTCCCCCACTCTAATAATAATAATAATGATGGTATTTGTTAAGTGTTTACTGTGTGCTGAGCACTGTTATAAGCGCTGGGAGAGATACAAGGTATTCAGGTTGTCCCACATGAGGCTCAGAGTCTTAATCCCCATTTTCCATATGAGGTAACTGAGGCACAGGGAAGTGAAGTGACTTGCCCAAAGTCACACAGCTGACAAGTGGCGTGACCAGGATTAGAACCCATGACCTCTAACACCCAAGCCCATGCTCTTTCCACTAAACCATGCTGTAAGCTCATTCTGGGCAGGGAATATGACTGTTCATTGTACTGTACTCTCCAAGCACATCATACAGTGCTCTGCACACAGTAAGTGCTGACTGAACTTGAACCCAGATACTCTGGTTCTTAGGCCTGTGCTCTTTCCATTGGGTTGTGCTCCTTCTCATGATTCTGCTTCTTCAAACCATTTACCTTAGCTGCTAGCATGGAACCTGGAGCGTGGAGCGAGGCTATCTGTCCACCAGTCCTCGCTCCCCTCTTCTCCCTGACCACCTGCTTGTGGAAGAGGTGAGTGAAAGGGTGAGGAGAAGTGTGATAGCTTAAGGATTGTCAATTGACCCCATGACCCCTCGGGTAATTGAAGGAGAAATCTGCCCCTACACTTTTTTATCATGGTAGTTTTTAAGCACTCACTATGTGCGAGGCTGTGGTAGATGCAAACTACTCTGGTTGGACACAGTCCCTTTCCCATATGGGGATCAAATAATCCCCATTTTTCAGATGAAGAAACTGGGGCAGAGAGAAATTAAATTATTTTTTTGTGGGGAGGGAGGGAGTAATTTATTAAGTGCTTACTATGTGCCAGGCACTGTATTAAGCCCTGGGGGAGATATAAGGTAATTGGGATGGACATAGTCCCTACTCCACAGGGACCTCACTGTCTTAATCTCCATTTTCCAGAGGAGAGAACTGAGGCACAAAAGAAGTGAAATGACTTGTCCAAGGTCACCCAGCAGACAAGTGGAAGACATAGGAGTAGAACCCAGGTCCTTCTGACTCCCAGGCCTGTGGTTATCCACTAGGCAACACTGTTTTCCTTCACTTTTTTTGTGTGGGTGTATCAATAATAGATTACCAAATTACTGTATAATTTCCCCCTTCCCCAAACCTATTTTAATACCTTTCTTCTCCTCTATGTAAGCTTCCTGTGGGCTGGGATCATGTCTACTCACTCCATTGTCTTGTACTTTCTCTAGCTCATAGTCAGCGCTCAGTAAATACCAGTGATTGATCAACTGATGAACTTATTTAACAGTTACAACATGCTGCAAACTCTTTGAGAACAACAACTCAGTAAGTACAAAGACTCTCCCCAGCGACTAACAGTTGATGTGGAGGGATGTGAATCAGAATGTGAGGCTGTAGAAACTTGCTCCTTGCCCTCCCTTTTTGCATTGTTAATGGTATTTGTTAAGAGCATAGTATGTGCAAGGCACTGTACTAAGCGGTGGGGTAAATAGCAACTAATCAGTATGGACACAGTCTTGTTCTCACAAGGGGATCATCTCCATTTTAACTCCCTTTGGCCCCAGCTAGTCCTGGGAGTTCTTGATCCGTAGTGATGCTCGAGTGAGGGTCAGTCAGCCAGTCAATCCTATTTATTGAGCACCTACTGTGAGCAGCGCACAGTACTAAGCAATTGGGAAAGTACATTATAGCAATAAATAGACACATTCTCTGCTCACAATGATCTTACTGTCTAGTGGGGCAGAAAGATATTAATAGAAATAAATAAATGAAAATATGGACATAATGCTGTGGGGCTGGGAGGGTGGAGGAAGAGAAGGAGGCAGGGAGTTTAGGGTTAGGTCTGGCTTGTGAAGAAAGGCAGGATTAGCAGAGGCCGTGGGTGGGGAGGTCTCCTCTCCTCCATCACCATTTCTACTTCCCTAACCAATTATCACTAATGCATTTGTTCATTCATTTACTCAATCATATTTATTGAGCGCTGACCTAATGTGGAACACTTTACTAAGCTTTTGGCAAAACACAATACAAAAATGACACATTCCCTGCCTAAAATGAGCTTATGGTCTACAGAGAGGGAGACAAACATTAATAACAATAATAATAATAGTAATGAAGGTATTTGTTAAGTGCTTACTATGTGCAAAGCACTGTTCTGAGTACTGGGTAGATAGTTCTCAGGTTTTCCCACGTGGAGATCACAGTCTTAATCCCCATTTTACAGATGAGGTAACTGAGGCACGAGAAGTTAAGTGACTTGCCCACAGTCACACAGCTGACAAGTGGTGGAGGCGGGATTAGAACTCACGATAAATAAATTACAGATATACACTTGAGTGTTTTGAACCTGGGAGGGGGGATGAACCTTGGGAACAAGTCAGGGTGATGCAGAAGCATTGGGAGAAGAGGAAAGGGGGGCTTAGTCAAGGAAGGCCTCTTGGAGGAGATGGGCCTTCAATAAGTCTTTGAAGCGAGGTAAACTAATTGTCAGATATAAGGAGGGAGGGCGTTCCAGGCCACAGGTAGGACATGGGCGAGAGGTTGGTGGCAAGATAGATGAGATCGAGGCAGAGTGAAACGGTTAGCATTAGAGGAGCGAAGTGTGTGAGCTGGGTTGTAGGAGACTAGTGTGGTGAAGAAGGAGGGGACGACGTGATGGAGTGCTTTAAAGCCAATGGTGAGTGGTTTTTGTTTGATGTAGAGGTGGATGGGCAACCACTGGAATTTCTAGATTAGTGGGAAAACATGTCCTGAGCACTTTTGTAGAACAATGATCCAGGCAGCAGAGTGAAGTATGGACTGAAGTATGGGGAGACAGGAGACTGGGAGGTTAGCAAGGAGGCTGATACAATAATATAGGTGAGATAAGATGAGTGATTCTAATAATTTGGTAGCAGTTGGATAGAGAGGAAAGGGTGGATTTTAGTGATATTGTGAAGGTGAGACTGATAGGATTTAGTGATGGTTTGAATATGTTGGTTGACTGAAAGAGAGGAGTCACAGATAATGCCAAGATGATGGGTTTATGAGACAGGAAGGATGGTGGTGCCATCTTCAGTGATGGGAAAGTCAGGAGGAGGACAGGGTTTGGGTGGGAACATAAGGGTTCTGTTTTGGATGTGTTAAACTTGAGGTGATGGGAGGACAACCAAGTAGAGATGTCTTGAAAGCAGGAGGAAATGCGAGCTTGCAGAGAGGAAGAGAGATCAGGACTGGAGATATAGATTTGGGTATTATAATAATTTTTTTTTGGTATTTGTTAAGCGCTTACTATGTGCAGAGCACTGTTCTAAGCGCTGGGGTAGACACAAGGGAATCAGGTTGTCCCACGTGGGGCTCACAGTCTTCATCCCCATTTTACAGATGAGGGAACTGAGGCACAGAGAAGTTAACTGACTTGCCCAAAGTCACACAGCTGACAAGTGGCAGAGCTGGGATTCGAACCCATGATCTCTGACTCCAAAGCCCGTGCTCTTTCCACTGAGCCAAGCTTGTAGAGGTGATAGTTGAAGCCATGGGGACTAATGAGTTCTCCAAGGAAGTGAATATAGATGAAGAATAGGATGGGACCACGAACTGAACCTTGAGGAAACCCTACAGTTAAGAGGTGGGAAGCAAAGGAGGAAGCCCACAAAGGAGGCTGAGAATGAACAGCCAGAGAGATTAGAGGAGAACCAGGAGAGAACAGTGTCAGAGAAGCTGAGGTTGGTTAATGTTTCCAGGAGAAGGGAGTAATGGACAATGTAGAAGGCAGCTGAGAGGTCGAGGAGGATTAGGATGGAGTAGAGGTCGTTGGATTTGGCAAGAAGATCATTGGTGACTTTTGACAGGGCAATTTCAGTGGAGTGAAGGGGACAGTAGCCAGATTGGAGGGGGTCAAGGAGAATTGGAGGAGAAGAATTTAAGACAGTGGGTGTAAGACAATTTGTTTGAGGAGTTTGGAGAGGAATGGTAGGAGGGATGATAACTGGAGGGAACTGTGGAGTCAGGGGAGGGTTTTTTAGGATAAGGTAGACATGGGCATGTTTGAAGGCAGTGGGGAAGAAGCCACTGGAGAGAGAACAGTCGAAGATGGCTGTTAGGGAGGGAAGATCCTCGGAGACTTCAACATCCATATGGATGTACCCGACGACTCCTCTGCCGCCCGCCTGCTATCCCTCCTCGACTCTGCTGACTTCCTCCTCCACCATACCGCGCCCACTCACCGACTCGGTCACATCCTCGATCTCGTCATCTCCTACCGCTGCACTATCTCCTCCCTCACCAACTCTGAAATCCCTCTCTCTGAACATAACCTTCTCACCTGCCTCATCTCTCACACTCCCTCCCCCTGCAAATCTTGGCTACTGCCCCACAGAGACCTCCGCTCTCTCGATCCCATCCGTCTTTACAATAGCATCTCTCCTCACCTTGCCGCCCTGTCCTCTCTTCCCACTCTCGACGATCAGGTCTCCGCTCTCAACTCCACCCTCTCTACTCATCTCGACTCTCTCGCCCCCCTTTCCCTCCGCCGCTCTCGCTCCACTAACCCACAGCCCTGGATCACCTCCTCCGTCCGCCTCTTACGCTCCTATGCTCGAGCTGCTGAGCGCTGCTGGCGAACGTCCAAGCACCAAGCCGACCTAACACACTTCAAATTTATCCTTTCCTGCCTTAACTCTGCCCTCTCCTCCGCCAGGCAAAGCTTCTTCTCCTCCCTCATCGACACCCATGCCCGTCACCTCCGCCGATTGTTCCGGACCTTTAACTCTCTCCTTAGGCCCCCTGTTCCTCCCCCTCCCCCATCTCTCACCCCCAATGATCTGGCCACCTATTTCCTCACAAAAATCAACACGATCAGGTCTGAGCTCCCTAAAGTCACCCCTCCGCCTCTCCCCTCCCCCCCACCAACCCCCTCCCCTACTTTCCCATCCTTCCCTGCAGTATCCTCAGAGGAGATCTCCTCCCTCCTCACAAGTGCCACCCCCTCCACCTGCGCCTCAGACCCCATTCCCTCTCACCTTCTTAAAACCATCGCCCCTGCCCTCCTACCTTCCTTAACTTCTATTTTTAACCACTCAATCTCCAAGGGCTCCTTCCCCTCTGCCTTCAAACATGCCCACGTCTCCCCCATCCTAAAAAAACCCGCTCTTGACCCCACTTCCCCCTCCAGTTATCGTCCTATCTCCCTACTACCCTTCCTTTCCAAAATCCTAGAACGAGTCGTCTACAATCGATGCCTAGAATTCCTTAACTCCCATTCTCTCCTAGACCCCCTCCAATCTGGCTTCCGTCCCCTCCACTCTACCGAGACTGCTCTCTCTAAGGTCACCCATGACCTCCTTCTTGCCAAATCCAATGGCTCCTACTCCATTCTAATCCTCCTTGACCTCTCTGCTGCCTTTGACACTGTCGACCATCCCCTCCTCCTCCATACCTTATCTCACCTTGGCTTCACGGACTCGGTCCTCTCCTGGTTCTCCTCTTACCTCTCTGGCCGGTCATTCTCGGTCTCCTTCGCTGGAGCCTCCTCCCCCTCCCATCCTTTAACTGTTGGAGTTCCTCAAGGGTCAGTTCTTGGCCCTCTTCTGTTCTCCATTTACACTCACTCCCTCGGTGAACTCATTCGCTCTCACGGCTTTGACTACCATCTCTACGCAGATGACACGCAGATCTACATCTCCGCCCCTGTCCTCTCCCCTTCCCTTCAGGCTCGCATCTCCTCCTGCCTCCAGGACGTCTCCACCTGGATGTCGGCCCGCCACCTAAAACTCAACATGAGCAAGACTGAGCTCCTCATCTTCCCTCCCAAACCCGGTCCTCTCCCAGACTTCTCTATCACCGTTGATGGCACGACCATCCTTCCCGTCTCTCAGGCCCGCAATCTCGGTGTCATCCTTGACTCGTCTCTCTCGTTGACCCCACACATCCTATCCGTTACCAAGACCTGCCGGTTTCACCTCTACAATATCGCCAAGATCCGCCCTTTCCTCTCCACCCAAACGGCTACCTTACTGTTACGGGCTCTCGTTATATCCCAGCTAGACTACTGTGTCAGCCTTCTCTCTGACCTCCCTTCCTCCTCTCTCGCCCCGCTCCAGTCTATTCTTCACTCCGCTGCCCGGCTCATCTTCCTGTAGAAACGCTCTGGGCATGTCACTCCCCTTCTTAAACAACTCCAGTGGTTGCCTATCAACCTCTGCTCCAAACAAAAACTCCTCACTCTAGCCTTCAAGGCTCTCCATCACCTTGCCCCTTCCTACCTCTCCTCCCTTCTCTCTTTCTACCGCCCACCCCGCACGCTCCGCTCCTCTGCCGCCCACCTCCTCACCGTCCCTCGGTCTCGCCTATCCCGCCGTCGACCCCTGGGTCACGTCCTCCCGTGGTCCTGGAATACCCTCCCTCCTCACCTCCGCCAAACTGATTCTCTTTCCCTCTTCAAAACCCTACTTAAAACTCACCTCCTCCAAGAGGCGTTCCCAGACTGAGCTCCTCTTCTCCCTCTACTCCCTCTGCCATCCCCCCTTTACCTCTCCGCAGCTAAAGCCTCATTTTCCCCTTTTCCCTCTGCTCCTCCACCTCTCCCTTCCCATCCCCACAGCACTGTACTCGTCCGCTCAACTGTATATATTTTCGTTACCCTATTTATTTTGTTAATGAATTGTACATCGCCTTGATTCTATTTAGTTGCCATTGTTTTTACGAGATGTTCTTCCCCTTGACGCTGTTTATTGCCATTGTTCTCGTCTGTCCATCTCCCCCAATTAGACTGTAAGCCCGTCAAACGGCAGGGACTGTCTCTGTCTGTTGCCGACTTGTTCATCCCAAGTGCTTAGTACAGTGCTCTGCACATAGTAAGCGCTCAATAAATACTATTGAATGAATGAATGAAAGAATTAATGTGGTGCTTTTTAAGTCCTTACTATGTGTCGAGCACTGTTCTAAGCTCTGGGGGGGTTAACTCAGCTTGAACCCAGTCCCCATCCCACATGGATATAACAGTCTAAGTCTAATCAAGGCAGGAAGTCAAGCCAGAACCCACCCCCACCCCTCCTTTTTCCATCAGGAGAATTTAAAACAGAATCATTTGAGAACCATGTCATGTTCATTCATTTGTTCATTCAATTGTATTTATTGAGTGCTTACTGTGTGCAGAGCACTGTACTAAGTGCTTGGAAAGTACAATTTGGCAGTTAAAGTATGTTTATGCATTTGTATGTCTGTAATGGTACTATCTGTGGTATTTGTTAAGCGCTTACTATCTGCCAAGTACTCTGTTAAGTGCTGGGGTAGATCCAAGATAATCAGGGTAGACACAGTCCTTGTTTCAGATGGAGCTCACAATCTAAGGTTTTAGTGAGTAGTAGTAGTAGTGATAATGATATTAATAGCAATTACAATAATAATTGTGGCATTTGTTAAGCTCTTACCATGTTCCAAACACTGGGCTAAACACTGGGGTAGATACAAGATCATCAGGTCAGACACAGTCCCTGTGTCATAAAGGTCTCAGGCTCTGGAAAAGAGAGAGTGTGTGTATGTGTGCACGCACATGAGTAAGTTTTCTGCTGCCTGCTTTCTGTAGAAAGCCTATCTTGTTTTTGAAGTGATTTCTTGCCTCAGCCTGGGCAACCTCACTCATATCTGAGTTCTCGATCTAAACCAAACACTCTTCCAATAAGCCAGACAGCCTTGCTCTTGATATCATTAGCCTACGACCTCAGAGGAACTTCTTCAGAAGGGAGCTGCAACTCATTATCCGAAGTCAGCAATCTCAGAAGCTAAGTCCGAGTCACAGAAAGAGAGAGAGAGAGGAAGAGAGAGAGAATGGAGGG
Source organism: Ornithorhynchus anatinus (assembly GCF_004115215.2). Taxonomy (NCBI): domain Eukaryota; kingdom Metazoa; phylum Chordata; class Mammalia; order Monotremata; family Ornithorhynchidae; genus Ornithorhynchus; species Ornithorhynchus anatinus. Next base: position 20,194,912 of record NC_041731.1, on the reverse strand, counting down.
GGGAGAGGGAGAGAGAAAAAAGAGAGATAGAGGAAGAGGAAGAGAAATGGAGAAAAAGAGAGAGAGGGAGAGAGAGAGAGCTTAGCCACAACACTGGACTGAAGCAAAATTCCTTAGGTTCATGGGAATCACACGAATCTTCCTTTTTATGGTATTTTTTAAACATTTTCTAACTGCCAGGCACTGAACTAAGCACTGGGCTAAATATGATAATCAGGTTGGACAGAGACCCTGTCCCACATAGGACTCTCAGTCTCAATTACTATTTGATAGATGAGGAAAAAGAGGTCCAGAGAAGTGAAGTGATTTATTCAAGGTCACCTAGCAGACCTGGGATTAGAACCCAGATTCTTCTGACTCCTAGGCCTGTGTTCTAGTCACTAGGCCATGTTGCAAGCAATGGAGCTAGATAAGACTGCCATGCTGAGGAACCACATAGGTTAAGTCCCAGAAAAGTTTCCGTGTCTCCCTCCGTTTACCCATCCCGACCCTGAATTGCTTCATCACTGTGAGAACCCCTGGTCCCATGAGGAGGGGAGGAAATAATCACCTCTTTAATAGAAAACAAGAGCCAAGAATAAATGTACCCGCCGGTTTGCAAAGGGCATAGTCTGTGTGAGTCAGCACAGAAATTGGGTTTCCATGCTAATTGCTCTACTGGTTCTCACATCCTGGGACATGACACATGCGGATCGGTTGAGACAGTTTCCTCACTAGAGCCAAGGCCGAGGCAGCAAGCTCTCTGGTGGGAGGCTGAGATTTCAGACAGGATTGTCTGGGCTGTTGTCATAGAAGGCTGATCTGATCAAAATGCCAGACCACCAGAGTGTGACTGCACCTCCCCGGACCAATTAGAAAGATTGTCAGGGAGAGGGGAAGCAGCCTCCACTCTCCTTGCATGGAGGAGAAATGATTTTATGGCCATAAACTCATAGTGGGGAGGGAATGTGTCTGTTATATTGTTGTGGTGTACTCTCCCAAGCACTTAGTACAGTGTTGTGCACATAGTAAGTGCTCAGTTAATACCATTGATTGACTGGACTTGCACACTTAATGATACAGAGATGACAGGTAATTACTCTCCCCTTCCTTGGAAGCCTTAATGAAGGCACTTCTCCTCCAAGAGGGCTTCCCGACTAAGCCCTCTTTTTTCTTTTCCCACTCCCTCTGTGTCACCCTGTTTTTTTCCCTTTATTCACCCCACCCTCAACCTCACAGCACTTATGTCCTTATCTGTAATTTATTTGTTTGTTTGTTCATTTATTTATTTATATTAATGACTTTCTCCCCTACTAGACTGTAAGCTCACTAGGAGCAGGGAATGGATCTGTTTTGTTGTTATATTGTATTCTCCCGAGTTCTTAGTCCAGTGCTCTGCCCACAGTAAGTGTCCAGTAAATACAATTGATCGATGGATCAACCCCACCCCTAGGTGAGCAGATCTTGGAGATGTAAGCGATAACTAACCTAGGCAAATGATCCAACCTTTAGCATGTTTGGGAGTCAGCTGATGTTCATCTCTGCCGTTGTCACAAATAATCGCTTAATACAGTGCTCTGCACACAGTAAGCGCTCAATAAATATGATTCAATGAATGATCATTGATGTTTATTGAAGGCTTACCATGTGCAGAGCATTCTACTAAGAGCTTGGGAGAGTACAATACAACAGAGTTGGTAGACATGTTCCCTGTCCACAAAGAGAAGCAGCATGACCTAGTGGAAAGAACACTGCCTTGGGTGTCAGAGGACCTGGGTTCTAATTCGGGTTCTGCTATTTGCTTACTGTGTGGCCTTGGGTAAGTTACTTAACTTCTCTGGGCCTTGGTGACCTCATCTGTAAAAGGGGCATTAAGAGTGTGGGACAGGGGCTATGCCTAATCTGATTATCTTGTATCTACCTCTATGCTTAGTATAGTGCCTGTCACAAAGTGAGCACTTAACAAATACCATTAAAATAAGCAAAATAATAATAAGAATTATAATAATAATGGTATTCATTAAGTGCTTACTATCTGCCAAGCAAATCTAATTATAATAAGAATAATAATAATGGTAATTTTTTTAGTGCATGCTATGTACCAAGCACTGTAGTAAGCACTGGGGTAAATACAAGATAATCAGGTCTCACATGGGGCTTACATTCTCATTAGGAGGAAGAACAAGTATCGAATCCACATTTTGCTGATGAGGGAACTGAGTCATGGAGAAATGAAGTGATTTGCCCAAGGGTCACAGAGTAGCCAAATGTTGAAGCTAAGATTAGAATCAGGACCTCTGACTCTCAGGCCTGTGCTCTTTCCACTAGGCCATGCTAAATAATAATAATAATAGCAATGATAACAATGATAATAATTAGGGACCAAATGAGTTGCTCAAATCATTTTTATTCTTGCTGTTGTATTAAGCAATTTTTCTATGATAAGCATTTTGCTAAGTGCTGAAGTTAAGTATGTAATGATGTTCATTCATTCAATAGTATTTATTGAGCGCTTACTATGTGCAGAGCACTGTACTAAGCGCTTGTAATGTACAAATTGGCAACAGATAGAGACAGTCCCTGCCCTTTGATGGGCTTACAGTCTAATCGGGGGAGACAGGCAGACAAGAACAATGGCAGTAAATAGAGTCAAGGGGAAGAACATATAAAAACAATGGCAAATAAATAGAATCAGGGTGATGTACATCTCATTAAACAAAATAAACAAAATAAATAGGGTGATGAAGATATGTACAGTTAAGTGGACGAGTACAGTGCTGAGGGGGTGGGACGGGAGAGGGGGAGGAAGAGAGAGAAAGGGGGGAGAAGAGGGTTTAGCTGCAGAGAGATGAAGGGGGGTTAGAGGGAGCAGAGGGAAAAAAGGGGGGAGCTCAGTCTGGGAAGGCCTCTTGGAGGAGGTGAGCTTTAAGAAGGGATTTGAAGAGGGGAAGAGAATTAGATTGACGGAGGTGAGGAGGGAGGGCATTCCAGGACCGCGGGAGGACGTGGCCCAAGGGTCGACGGCGGGATAGGCGAGACGGAGGGACGGTGAGGAGGTGGGCGGCAGAGGAGCGGAGCGTGCCGGGTGGGCAGTAGAAAGAGAGAAGGGAGGAGAGGTATGAAGGGGCAAGGTGATGGAGAGCCTTGAAGCCTAGAGTGACTGGGCCGCCTCTAGAAGGGGGTCTCATTCTGTGAACAAATGGGAACAGACATGACTTAGCAGGGGATTGAGGATATGGCATTCATTTCATTCAGTTGAATTTATTGAGTGCTTAGTGAATGCAGAGCACTGTACTCAGCGCTTGGGAGAGTGAAATATCACAATAAACAGACACATTCCCAGCCCAAAACAAGCTTATGCTCTGAAGATGGAGACAAACATTAATATAAATAAATTAATTTCATTAAATAAATTACAGTTATGGATATAAGTCCTATAGGTCTGGGTCGGGGTTGGGGGCGATGAATAAAGAGAGTAAATGAGGACGACACGGAATAGAGTGGGAGAAGAGGAAAGGAGGGCTTCGTCAGGGAAGGCCTCAGTCTGCTGCTGTTCTGTGTAGGCCAAGCTGAGAGCACGCAGGGGAGCTGGAGCTACCACACTGGAGCTACCACACTCTGCTTCTCAGCGGCCCCCACAGTTCCCCCAACCTTGAGGGGAACATTTCTCAGCAGGCCCGGTCTCTGCTGGTGTATGTCAGGCCTTCTGGTTTCTGCCTCCTTGTCCTTTTGGTTTTCATTTTCTTAATCTCCCCTGTTCATTGGCAGTTCCTCTGTTTGAGAAAATCCTGTCGGGGGTGAGAGGGAGACGAACCGCCCCAGTCAGGCCACTCGCACCCCTTCTTCTCTTCACCCACCCCGTCCCCGTGGGCCAGGTCAGGGGCGGACCCTGAGCTGGTGCCCCCGGTCTCTGACAGTCAGCTAATCACGGCACTCTTCACCGCTGACGTCCACCCCCAGAGCCCTCAATTGGAAACAGATTTTGAACACAAATGAGGCCCAGACTTTCCCAGGCTCCAGGGCCAGCGTCCAGCTTGACTCGGTGGCCTCGGGGCAGTCAAGGTTGAGAGCAGGGTCCAGTGGAGGCCATGAGGCCGGCCACAAGGCCGCCACCATTCTCGTTCATTAAGGTGGCAGTAACCCCTTCCCTCCCCTCCCAACTTTCTTTCCCCGCGAACCACTCATGCTGGAGAGGAGCAGTTTGCTGTTCCAAAGAAGCATGGCCTAGTGGATAGAGTCCGGGCCTGGGTGTCAGAAGAACCTGGCTTCTCATCCCAACTCCACCTCTTACCTGCCAGGTGATCTTAGGCAGGTCACTTCACTTCTCTGGACCTCAGTTCCCTCATCTGGAAAATGGAGATGAAGACTCTGAGCCCCATAAGGGACAGGGACTGTGTCGAACCCGACTTGCTTGTATCCAACCCAGTGCTTAGTACAGGGTCTGGCACATAGTAAGCACTTAACAAATACCACAATTATTATTATTACTTGGGTTCTCATCCCGGCTCCACCACTTGTCGGCTGAGTGAACTTGGGGAGGTCACTTCACTTCTCTGGGCCTCAGTTCCCTCATCTAGAAAATGGGGACGAAGACTGTAGGATAGGGACTGTGTCCCACCGGATTAGCTTGTATCTCTCTCAGCACTTAGTATAGAGTACCTGGCACATAGTAAGCACTTAAATACCATTAAAGAAAGAAATGAATAAAATGATTTTGAGAACAGGGTCAGAGAGAGGAGGAAAAATGGTCTGTCAGGAGCAGGGTCAGAGGGTCTTCTGGAGGCCCAGAGGGGCTCTGGGACCTCAGAAAGGATCTCCAGACTGCCCACTGTCCTCCCCACCCCCACCATCTTTTCTCTGTCCCCAACACAGCCCCCGCCATCCTTGTTGCAAACTATGCAGCATAGAAACTAGTAATAATAATGATGGCATTTGTTAAGCTCTTACTAATTACAAAGCACTGTTCTAAGTGCTGGGGAGGATACAAGGTCATCAGGTTGTCCTATGTGGGGCTCACAGTCTCAATCCCCATTTTACAGTTGAGGGAACTGAGGCACAGGGAAGTTAAGTGACTTGCCCAAAGTCACATAGTTGTCAAGCAGCGGAGCTGGGATTTGAACCCATGACCTCTGAGTCCCCAGTCCATGCTCTTTCCACTGAGCCATCCTGCTTCTCTATAATGATGATATGTGTTAAGCGCATACTATGTGCCAAGCACTGGGGTACATACAAGGTAATCAGGTTGTCCCACGTGGGGATCAGTCTTAATCCCCATTTTTACAGATGAGGTGACCGAGGCCCAAGAAGTGAAGTGGCTTGCCCAAAGTCACACAACTGACAAGTGGCGGAGCTGGGATTAGAACCCACTACCAAGTCCCACTCCCAAGCCTGTGCTCTTTCCACTAAGCCACGCTGCGACTAGTGAGGGACACTGATCCATGACTGACAGTCTCCTGTCAGTCAATCATATCTATTGAGCACATACTGTGTGCAGAGCACTGTACTCAATGCTTGGAAGAGTACAGTATAACAGACATATTCCCTGCCCACAACAAGCTAACAGCCTAGATAGGGACTGCTTCTCCAAGAAGCGGCACAGCCTAGGGGATAGAGGTTGGGCCTGGGAGTCAGACGGACCTGGGTTCTAATCTCAGTTCCTCCACTTTTCTGCTGGTCACTTTAATTCTCAATTCCCTAATTTGTAAAACGGGGATTATGACCGATTTGCTTGTCTCCACCCCAGCACTTACTACAGTGCCTGGAACATAGTGAGCACTTAACAAATGCCAGTGAAATAAAAGAAGCCTTCTAGATTTATCTCTAATCTCCCTGACTAATCTTTCACTTCCCCACCCTCTTTTCCCTCCCTATTACATCACCCATATGTTTGAGTCTGCAAACACAGTTACTCATCGTACCCCACCCCTATAGCCTTTATGTAGATACCTTATTTTTTTAAAGGTATTTGTTAAGTGCTTACTATGTGCCATGCATTGTACTAAGTGCTGGGGAAATACAAGATAATTGGGTTGGACACAGTCCATGTCCCATGTAGGGCTCGCACTCTTAATCCCTGTTGTGTAGATGAGGTAACTGAGAAGTTAAATGAGTTGCCCACAGTCACACAGCAGATAAGTGGCGGAGTTGGGATTAGAACCCAGGGCTTCTGACTCTCAGGCCTGTGCTCTTTCTACTAGATGATGCTGCTTCTCATATCTAATAGTGAGTTGCTTTAGTGTCTGTCTCCCTTGCTAGATTTTATGGTCTTTGAGGACAGGAATCATGTCTATTTATTGTTCTCCCCCAAATACATAGTACAGTGCTCTGCACACAGCAGGAACTCATATTTATATTAGTGACTGATTAATTAGGTGGTAAATAGAGAAGCAGCATGGCCTAGTGGATAAAGCGTTGGCCTGGGAGTCAGAAGGACCTGGGTTCTAATCCTGGCTCTGCCATGTGTCTGCTCTGTGACCTTGGGCAAGTCATTTCACTTCTCTGTGCCTCAGTAACCTCATCTGTAAAATGAGGATGGATTGTGAGCCCCATATCGGCCAAGGACTGGGTTCAATCTGATTAGCTTGTATCTATCCAGTGCTTAGTACAATACCTGGCACATAGTAAGTGTTTAACAAACACCATTTAAAAAAAAAAGAGGAGTGGGAGGTTAGAGGGAGGGAAGGCAGGTTGCTTCAAGGAAGATAATAATAATAATAATAATGTTGCTATTTGTTCATTCATTCATTCAATAGTATTTATTGAGCGCTTACTATGTGCAGAGCACTGTACTAAGCGCTTGGGATGAACAAGTCGGCAACAGATAGAGACAGTCCCTGCCGTTTGACGGGCTTACAGTCTAATCGGGGGAGACGGACAGACAAGAACAATGGCACTAAACAGCGTCAAGGGGAAGAACATCTCGTAAAAACAATGGCAACTAAATAGAATCAAGGCGATGTACAATTCATTAACAAAATAAATAGGGTAACGAAAATATATACAGTTGAGCGGACGAGTACAGTGCTGTGGGGATGGGAAGGGAGAGGTGGAGGAGCAGAGGGAAAAGGGGAAATGAGGCTTTAGCTGCGGAGAGGTAAAGGGGGGATGGCAGAGGGAGTAGAGGGGGAAGAGGAGCTCAGTCTGGGAACGCCTCTTGGAGGAGGTGATTTTTAAGTAAGGTTTTGAAGAGGGAAAGAGAATCAGTTTGGCGGAGGTGAGGAGGGAGGGCGTTCCAGGACCGTGGGAGGACGTGACCCAGGGGTCGACGGTGGGATAGGCGAGACCGAGGGACGGTGAGGAGGTGGGCGGCAGAGGAGCGGAGCGTGCGGGGTGGGCGGTAGAAAGAGAGAAGGGAGGAGAGGTAGGAAGGGGCAAGGTGATGGAGAGCCTTGAAGCCTAGAGTGAGGAGTTTTTGTTTGGAGCGGAGGTCGATAGGCAACCACTGGAGTTGTTTAAGAAGGGGAGTGACATGCCCAGATCGTTTCTGCAGGAAGATGAGCCGGGCAGCGGAGGGAAGAATAGACCGGAGCGGGGCGAGAGAGGAGGAAGGGAGGTCAGAGAGAAGGCTGACACAGTAGTCTAGCCGGGATATAACGAGAGCCCGTAATAGTAAGGTAGCCGTTTGGGTGGAGAGGAAAGGGCGGATCTTGGCGATATTGTAGAGGTGAAACCGGCAGGTCTTGGTAACGGATAGGATGTGTGGGGTGAACGAGAGGGACGAGTCAAGGATGACACCGAGATTGCGGGCCTGCGGGACGGGAAGGATGGTCGTGCCATCCACGGTGATAGGGAAGTCTGGGAGCGGACCGGGTTTGGGAGGGAAGATGAGGAGCTCAGTCTTGCTCATGTTGAGTTTTAGGTGGCGGCCGACATCCAGGTGGAGACGTCCCGGAGGCAGGAGGAGATGTGAGCCTGAAGGGAGGGGGAGAGGACAGGGGCAGAGATGTAGATCTGCGTGTCATCTGCGTAGAGATGGTAGTCAAAGCCGTGAGAGCGGATGAGTTCACCGAGGGAGTGAGTGTAAATGGAGAACAGAAGAGGGCCAAGAACTGACCCTTGAGGAACTCCAACAGTTAAAGGATGGGAGGGGGAGGAGGCTCCAGCGTAGGAGACCGAGAATGATCGGCCAGAGAGGTAAGAGGAGAACCAGGAGAGGACAGAGTCCGTGAAGCCAAGGTGAGATAAGGTATGGAGGAGGAGGGGATGGTCGACAGTGTCAAAGGCAGCAGAGAGGTCAAGGAGGATCAGAATGGAGTAGGAGCCATTGGATTTGGCAAGAAGGAGGTCATGGGTGACCTTAGAGAGAGCAGTCTCGGTAGAGTGGAGGGGACGGAAGCCAGATTGGAGGGGGTCTAGGAGAGAATGGGAGTTAAGGAATTCTAGGCATCGATTGTAGACGACTCGTTCTAGGATTTTGGAAAGGAAGGGTAGTAGGGAGATAGGATGATAACTGGAGGGGGAAGTGGGGTCAAGAGCGGGTTTTTTTAGGATGGGGGAGACGTGGGCATGTTTGAAGGCAGAGGGGAAGGAGCCCTTGGAGATTGAGTGGTTAAAAATAGAAGTTAAGGAAGGGAGGAGGGCAGGGGAGATGGTTTTAAGAAGGTGAGAGGGAATGGGGTCTGAGGCGCAGGTGGAGGGGGTGGCACTTGCGAGGAGGGAGGAGATCTCCTCTGAGGATACTGCAGGGAAGGATGGGAAAGTAGGGGAGGGGGTTGGTGGGGGGGAGGGGAGAGGCGGAGGGGTGACTTTGGGGAGCTCAGACCTGATCGTGTTGATTTTCGTGAGGAAATAGGTGGCCAGATCATTGGGGGTGAGAGATGGGGGAGGGGGAGGAACAGGGGGCCTAAGGAGAGAGTTAAAGGTCCGGAACAATCGGCAGGCGTGACGGGCATGGGTGTCGATGAGGGAGGAGAAGAAGCTTTGCCTGGCGGAGGAGAGGGCAGAGTTAAGGCAGGAAAGGATAAATTTGAAGTGTGTTAGGTCGGCTTGGTGCTTGGACTTTCGCCAGCAGCGCTCAGCAGCTCGAGCATAGGAGCGTAGGAGGCGGACGGAGGAGGTGATCCAGGGCTGTGGGTTAGTGGAGCGAGAGCGGCGGAGGGAAAGGGGGGCGAGAGAGTCGAGATGAGTAGAGAGGGTGGAGTTGAGAGCGGAGACCTGATCGTCGAGAGTGGGAAGAGAGGACAGGGCGGCAAGGTGAGGCGAGATGCTATTGGAAAGACGGATGGGATCGAGAGAGCGGAGGTCTCTGTGGGGCAGTAGCGAAGATTTGCAGGGGGAGGGAGTGTGAGAGATGAGGCAGGTGAGAAGGTTATGGTCAGAGAGAGGGATTTCAGAGTTGGTGAGGGAGGAGATAGTGCAGCGGTAGGAGATGACAAGATCGAGGGTGTGACCGAGTCGGTGAGTGGGCGCGGTATGGTGGAGGAGGAGGTCGGCAGAGTCGAGGAGGGATAGCAGGCGGGCGGCAGAGGAGTCGTCGGGTACATCCGTATGGATGTTGAAGTCTCCAAGGATCAGAGTGGGCAGAGAGAAGGAGAGAAGGAAGGTGAGAAAGGGGTCAAGGTGGTTGAAGAAGTCGGAGGTGGGACCGGGAGGGCGGTAGATGACGGCGACAAGTAACTGGAGTGGGTGGTAGAGGCGAATGATATGGGCTTCGAAGGAGGGGAAGGAGAGGGAGGGGGGAGGAGGGATAGTGCGGAAGCGGCAACGGGGCGAGAGGAGGAAGCCGACGCCTCCTCCCTTACCGGTGAGTCTGGGGGAGTGGGAGAAGGAGAGGCCTCCGCTGGAGAGAGCGGCGGCGGAGACCGTGTCTTCGGGAGAGAGCCACGTTTCCGAAAGGGCGAGGAGGAGGAGAGAGCGGGAGAGGAAAAGGTCATGGATGAAAGGTAGCTTGCCTGTAATAGAGCGGGGGTTCCAGAGGCCACACTTGAAAGTAGCTGTGGGTGCAAGGGGAGGAGGGGGGGAAGGGCGGGGGGAGGGGAGGGTTTGGATGGGAAGGAGGTGGCGGGGCCCTGGACGAGGAGAGGGGGATGAGGGGTGGCGGTGGGACAAGAGGACTGGGATGGGGCATGGGTGGGGAAGAGAGAAGGGGGGAGGGGGTGAAGAGGGGGTTTGGTGGGGGGAAGAGTAGGGGGAGGGGGAAGAGGGGTAGCGCTGGTAAAGTGGGGTTCTAGGGCGGGAGAGAGGAGGGGGGGAGGAGACAGAGGAGAGAGCGGGAAAGAGCTGAGCGAGAGAGGGGAAGGGGAAGGGGAAGGGGAGGATAGGAAGGGGCGGGAGGGGGGAGAGGGGGAGGAGGGACATGGCGAGGCCAGAGAGGTGGGTGGCAGCACTGACAACAATAAACAGTAATAAACGAAATCGGTAATATAGCAACATGATACAATATGATACAATACAGTAGTGCTAATATAGCAACATGATACAGTATGATACAATATAGTCGTGTTAATAAAAGGGGTGATGATCAGGGTCGGGGGTAGACTCGATTAAGGGGCGACCTGATCAAATTCAAAGTCTGACGACAATAAACAATGACAAGCGAGATCGCTAATATAGCAACATGCTACAGTAAGGCACACTACAATAGTGTTAATAAGCAGGCGATGACCAGGGTCGGGGGACGAGCCGACCCTACCCGATCAGACTCAAAGTCGAGCGGCCAGCGGCCGAGAGAGTCCCAGAGCTCATGACCAAATAACCCTGTGGTGGCGGGGGGGCCCTGAGGTTGTCCAGGGTGGGTGGCGGCCGTGGGCGGCGGCTAAGGTAAGGTAACATGGTGAGAACAAGGACGTCGTCGCCCGGGGCGGGGGCGGGAGAGATGAATCACCTCAAGAGGGAAGAGGGAGTGAGACCTTCCCAAAATGGCCACCTCAGGCAGAGTGGGGGCTTCCCAAAATGGCCGCCTCGGGCGGAGTGGGGGAGCGGTTGGGGAGCACAATGTCCCCGGGCCCGAGCAGGGGGACACAGTGTCCCCCGAGGACACAATGTCCTTGGGGCCGAGAAGGGGAGCACAATGTCCCCAGGATCGAGAAGGGGAGGGCAATGTTCCCGGGCCCGAGCGGCGGGGGGGGGCGGGTGGACTGGAAGCTGGTGGCTGGGGGTCTGTGGGGGCGAAGATCCGTAGTGTCGGAGTTCCCAAGCGGGGGTGCGGAGGTCCAGGTTGCGGAAGGCTGAGGCGGGCGCGGGTCTGGGCGGTCCGAGGCTCAGCTCCCCGGTGGAGGCAGAGGAAACGCAGATGAGTCAGCGAGCGGTAGGCGAAGGGGGGCTTGTCGGGAATCGGGGCCGGGTGGGCCGAGGCTGCGCCTCAGGGGAGCAGAGATCCCGAGCCCACGAGGTAATGGCTCCAAGGGTCCGGGCGATGACAAGGCTCAGCTTCCCGGGAGGGGGGGGGTGGTCTCGGCATGGATGAGTCGGCGGTCGGCGACCAAAAAGCCGCTAAAGTCGGCGGTCGGTCGCCAAAAGGCTGCTAAAGAGCTAGGCTGGAAACGGGGGCAGGCAGCCCAAGGAACCACCGCCTGGGAGGAGAGCTCCAGAGTCCATGTGGTGGTCGATTCGGCTGGTAAGAGGGGGCCCGGCGGTCTGAGACTTACCCCCAGAGGAGCAGAGATCCCGGGCCCAAGTGGTAATGGCTCCAAGGCTCCGGGCGATGACAAGGCTCAGTTTCCCGGGGGGGGGGTGGTCTCGGCGTGGATGAGTCGGCGGTCGGCGGCCAAAAAGCCGCTGAAGTCGGCGGTCGGTGGCCAAAAGGCTGCTTACTATGTGAAGAGCACTGTTCTAAGCACTGGGGTAGATACAGGGTAGTCAGGTTGTCCCACGTTAGGCTCACAGTCTTAATCCCCATTTTACAGATGAGGTAACTGAGGCACAGAGAAGTTAAGTGACTTGCCCACAATCACGCAGCTGACAAGTGGCAGAGCCAGGATTTGAACCCATGACATCTGACTCCCAAGCCCGTGCTCTTTCCACTGAGCCATGCTGGTTTTCTAAAATAATAATTATGGTATTTGTTAAGTGCTTACTATGTGCTAAGCACTGTTCTAAGCACTGGGATAGATACAAGGTATTCAGGTTGTCCCATGTTGGGCTCATAGCCTTCATCCCCACTTTACAGATGAGGTAACTGAGGCATAGAGAAGTTGTGACCTGCCCAAGGTCACATAGCAGACTAGTGGCAGAGTCAGGATTAGAACCCAAGTCCTCTGACTCCCAAGCCCGTGCTTTTGCCACTAGGCTGGAGATGCCATCACGGGGTTATCCCTTCTGCAAAACTGTACTCTCACATCTTCCGAAAACAACTACTTATGCCCCAAAGTCCCGACTACCCAGGGTTCACCTCAGTTGCCTGGGATGAGGCTGGGCCCCATCTCTTAATCTGAGAAATGAGGTGAATGAATAACCCCAATAATAGACAGCACTTGTGTTAGTGTATATTTAGTGTATGATTCTATTTATTTTATTAATGATGTGTATATATCTATAATTCTATTTATTTATATTGATGCTATTGATGCCTGTCTACTTGTTTTGTTTTGTTGCCTGTCTCCCCGCTTGTAGACTCTAAGCCCATTGTTGGGTAGAGATTGTCTCTATTTGTTGCCAAATTGTCATAATAATAATAATGCTGGTATTCGTTAAGCACTTAGTATGTGCCAAGCTCTGTTCTAAGCGCTGGGTTAGACACATGGTAATCATGTTGTCCCACGTGGGGCTCACAGTCTTAATCCCCATTTTACAAATGAGGTAACTGAGACACAGAGAAGTTAAGTGACTTGCCCAAAGTCACACAGCTGACAAGTGGCGGAGCCGGGATTAGAACCCACGACCTCTGACTCCCAAGGCCGTGCTTTTTTACTAAGCCACGCTGCTTCTTTCCAAGCGCTTAATACAGTGCTCTGCACACAGTCTATAAATACGACTGAATGAATGAATAAATGTGTTGAGCCTGCCTTCAAAGAAGACACGCTCCTTGCACTTGGATTTGCTCCCTTTATTCACCCCTCACTCATTCCCTTAGCACTTATGTAACATTTGTTCATTCATATTAATGTCTGGCTCCCTTTCTAGACTGTAAGGGTCTTGTGAGCAGGGAACATATCTACCAACTCTTTTATATTGTACTCTCCCAACCACTTAGTACAGTGCTCTGAGCACAGTAAACCCTCGCTAAATACCATTGATTGATTAACTGTAGACTCTCCCTCAGTCTGTAAGTTTGTTGTAGGTAGAGAATATGTACTGTACTCTCCCAAGTGCTTAGTGCAGTGCTCTGCACACAGTAAGATCTCACTAAATACGATTGATTGATTGATTGATTGATTGATTGATTGATTGATTGAAGAAATAGCCAAATGGACCCTCTGGATTTGGAAGAAGTGGATCAGGTCAGCTCTCTCCCCTTCTCCTGGCCACTTGAGAAGATTCACCATCGCTCCTTCCTCCTTTGGTGATTCCACCTCCTTTCAGTCCTGGCAGCCTCCCTCCTCGGGAGAGAGTTCTGACCTGGGCCAAGATTTGCCCTCCCCGAACCTCTTGTGAGAACAAACATATTTGTCATGGGAATGGCTGAGGTCTTGCGGGGGAACCGTGATTTGTCCCCCATTCCTCTGGAAACTCGCAGGGATTCTAGTCCAGGGCTCTAGACTGTAAATTCGTTGTGGGAGGGATATGTTTGTTTATTGTTGTATTGGACTCTCCCAAGCACTTAGTACAATACTCTGCACACAGTAAGCTCTCAATAAATACGACTGACTGGTCCGTGAGACTGAATCTGAGATGTCTCAGTCAGTCAGACTCAGAGCAAGAAGTCTACTTTCAGAGACAGAGAAGAGCAACTTCCTTCAGGGTACACTGCAAAGTCTTCCCTCAGAAAATCCACTCCGGAGGCCAGCTGCATTCTCTAACCTAATAGAAACGCCCTCACTCCTCCGCACTGTTTTACGGACATTTCGGCAGCCAGATGAGAAGACATTCATTGTCTGGAAACTAAAGGAACTGACAATGTGCGAAATGTTACATTTCCTCCTTTGAGTTATGCAGAGTCTTTGGATTCTCGAGGGTCTGGCAGCTATTTTGTTTTAGAGCTGGATTCTGGAATTACTTCAAGTTTGTGTTGTTGGTTTTTTTGTTTGTTTGTTTGTTTCTCCCTCCCTAAAAATAATAGGCTGTGAGATAGTTCACATTGTTCTCTAGCTTGTCCTTACTTAAAAAAAAAGAAATCCACAGCACAGCAGGATTCTGCCTGCCAACTCTCATCTAAATGCAAAATGAAGTTGGAAAGAAACCTTCTAGAAAACCCAAGCTTCAAAGGACATTCTTTTTCTCAAAGGGGAGCATGCAGAGGGCTGACGTTTAGCTCAATGTAGGCAGGAAATGAATCTCTCAACTCTGTTATACACTCCCCAAAGTTTAGTACAGTGCTCGGCACACAGCAAGTGCTCAATAAACACCATTTAAAAAATTTTTTAATGGCATTTGTTAAGTGCTTATTGTGCATCAGGCACTGTACTAAGTACTGGGGCAGATATAAGTTAATCAGGTAGGACACAGGTCATATCTCACATGGGGCTCACAATTCCCATTTTACAGTTGAGGTAACCCAGAAGTGAAGTGACTTGCCCCAGATCACCCACGGAGAAGTGACTGAGCCAGATTTAGGACCCAGGATATTCTGACACCCAGACCAGAACTCTATCCACTAGGCCACGCTGGTAAATGACCTTTAATTTTCCTTAGGGAAAAATCAAGGGTGACACACATAGCAAGTAGAGAGACAGGACCACAAATCACAAGGCACTGGAATAAATTTGTTCTCGAAGCACTGAAGTCAGCCAGTCAGCCAGTCAATTATATTTATTGAGCACTTACTGTACTAAGCGCTTGGGAGAGTACAATATATAGTACAACAATCTGAAAGACACATTCCCTGCCTACAACAAGCTTACAGTCAAGAAGGGGAGACAGACATCAATATAAATAAATAAATTATAGATAAGTACTCGGGGTTGCACCTGTAGAGTTGCAGTACTTTACCAATCTCGACTACGGGAGGGAGAGTCAAGCACAGGCATACCCATTCCATTCCTAGCTTGGCAAGTGGCTAGTGAGTGGAAGGCCATCTGCTACAACTTAAAACTCATCCGTGCTGGGCATCAGTGGCATGGGAGAGAGTCAAGGGCGGAGACTCAAGTTGACTGCGTGGAAGGAGGCAATGGTAAACCACTTCTGTATTTTTACTAAGAAAACTCTATGGCTACACTACCAGAATGATTGCAGGGGAGGTGAGGCATTCTGGGAGAGATGTGTCCATGTTGTCTCTATGGGTCAGAGGCGACTGGATAGGATAAGACAACACAAGATACAAGTACTGTCATGGCCTAGTGGAAAGAGCTTGGCCTGGGAGTCAGAAGGACCTGGCTTCTAATCCCGGGTCCTCCAAATGTCTGCTATGTGACCTTGGGCGAGTCACTTCACTTCTCTGGGCCTTAGTTCACTCATCTGGAAAATGGGGATTATGACAGTGAACCCCATGTGGGAAACGGACTGTGTCCGACCTGAATAGCTTGTATCTACTCCAGCACTTAGAACACTGCTCTTGTTCTTGAATTCATATTTATTGAGCACATACTGTGTCCCCGATAAGCACTTAACAAATACCATTATCATTATTATGATTATCATTACTATTCATGTGAGGCTGGTGAAGCAGAAGGGTGGGGAGCCACACTATAACAAGCCCTGGGTGAGACATGGGAGAAGACTTGACAACAGGAGCTTATCTAGGTATCTGGATATCCAGATATCCAGATAGCTATTGACCAATCAGCAGAAGTTTGGAAACTGAATCTCTATCTGTTACCGATTTGTACATTCCAAGTGCTTAGTACAGTGTTCTGCACATAGTAAGTGCTCAATAAATATTATTGAATGAATGAATGAATGAAAGTAAGGGGGACTGAGGAAATGTTCTAACATTGGACACAGTCCCTGTCCCGCATTTTACAGATGAAGGAACTGAGACTCAGAGAAGTGAAACAAAATGCCCACAATGCCCCTATCTGAAAACAGGGAGACAGCAACAGTAGAGAGATTCATTCATTCATTCATCCATTCATTCATTCATTCGTATTTATTGAGCACTTACTATGTGCAGAGCACTGTACTAAGCGCTTGGGATGAACAAGTCGGCAACAGATAGAGACAGTCCCTGCTGTTTGACGGGCTTACAGTCTAATCGGGGGAGATGGACAGACAAGAACAATGGCAATAAATAGAGTCAAGGGGAAGAACATCTCGTAAAAACAATGGCAACTAAATAGAATCAAGGCGATGTACAATTCATTAACAAAATAAATAGGGTAATGGAAATATATACAGACCTGCCGGTTTCACCTCTACAATATTGCCAAGATCCGCCCTTTCCTCTCCACCCAAACGGCTACCTTACTATTACGGGCTCTCGTTATATCCCGGCTAGACTACTGTGTCAGCCTTCTCTCTGACCTCCCTTCCTCCTCTCTCGCCCCGCTCCGGTCTATTCTTCACTCCGCTGCCCGGCTCATCTTCCTGCAGAAACGATCTGGGCATATCACTCCCCTTCTTAAACAACTCCAGTGGTTGCCTATCGACCTCCGCTCCAAACAAAAACTCCTCACTCTAGGCTTCGAGGCTCTCCATCACCTTGCCCCTTCCTACCTCTCCTCCCTTCTCTCTTTCTACCGCCCACCCCGCACGCTCCGCTCCTCTGCCGCCCACCTCCTCACCGTCCCTCGGTCTCGCCTATCCCGCCGTCGACCCCTGGGTCACGTCCTCCCGCGGTCCTGGAACGCCCTCCCTCCTCACCTCCGCCAAACTGATTCTCTTTCCCTCTTCAAAACCTTACTTAAAAATCACCTCCTCCAAGAGGCCTTCCCAGACTGAGCTCCTCTTCCCCCTCTACTCCCTCTGCCATCCCCCCTTTACCTCTCCGCAGCTAAAGCCTCATTTCCCCTTTTCCCTCTGCTCCTCCACCTCTCCCTTCCCAACCCCACAGCACTGTACTTGTCCGCTCAACTGTATATATTTTCGTTACCCTATTTATTTTGTTAATGAATTGTACATCGCCTTGATTCTATTTAGTTGCCATTGTTTTTACGAGATGTTCTTCCCCTTGACGCTGTTTAGTGCCATTGTTCTTGTCTGTCCGTCTCCCCCAATTAGACTGTAAGCCCATCAAACGCCAGGGACTGTATCTGTTGCCGACTTGTTCATCCCAAGCGCTTAGTACAGTGCTCTGGACATAGTAAGTGCTCAATAAATACTATTGAATGAATGAATATACAGTTGAGCGGACGAGTACAGTGCTGTGGGGATGGGAAGGGAGAGGGGGAGGAGCAGAGGGAAAAGGGGAAAAAGAGGGTTTAGCTGCGGAGAGGTAAAGGGGGGATGGCAGAGGGAGTAGAGGGAGAAGAGGAGCTCAGTCTGGGAAGGCCTCTTGGAGGAGGTGAGTTTTAAGTAGGGTTTTGAAGAGGGGAAGAGAATCAGTTTGGCGGAGGTGAGGAGGGAGGGCGTTCCAGGACCGCGGGAGGACGTGGCCCAGGGGTCGACGGCGGGATAGGCGAGACCAAGGGACGGTGAGGAGGTGGGCGGCAGAGGAGCAGAGCGTGCGGGGTGGGCGGTAGAAAGAGAGAAGGGAGGAGAGGTAGGAAGGGGCAAGGTGATGGAGAGCCTCGAAGCCTAGAGTGAGGAGTTTTTGTTTGGAGCGGAGGTTGATAGGCAACCACCGGATTTGTTTAAGAAGGGGAGTGACATGCCCAGATCGTTTCTGCAGGAAGATGAGCCGGGCAGCGGAGTGAAGAATAGACCGGAGCGGGGCGAGAGAGGAGGAAGGGAGGTCAGAGAGAAGGCTGACACAGTAGTCTAGCTGGGATATAACAAGAGCCTGTAGCAGTAAGGTAGCCGTTTGGGTGGAGAGGAAAGGGCGGATCTTGGCGATATTGTAGAGGTGAAACCGGCAGGTCTTGGTAACGGATAGGATGTGTGGGGTGAACGAGAGGGACGAGTCAAGGATGACACCGAGATTGCGGGCCTGCGGGACGGGAAGGATGGTCGTGCCATCCACGGTGATAGAGAAGTCTGGGAGAGGACCGGGTTTGGGAGGGAAGATGAGGAGCTCAGTCTTGCTCATGTTGAGTTTTAGGTGGCGGGCCGACATCCAGGTGGAGACGTCCCGGAGGCAGGAGGAGATGCGAGCCTGAAGGGAGGGGGAGAGGACAGGGGCGGAGATGTAGATCTGCGTGTCATCTGCGTAGAGATAGTAGTCAAAGCCGTGAGAGCGAATGAGTTCACCGAGGGAGTGAGTGTAAATGGAGAATAGAAGAGGGCCAAGAACTGACCCTTGAGGAACTCCAACAGTTAAAGGATGGGAAGGGGAGGAGGCTCCAGCGAAGGAGACCGAGAATGACCGGCCAGAGAGGTAAGAGGAGAACCAGGAGAGGACCGAGTCCGTGAAGCCAAGGTGAGATAAGGTATGGAGGAGGAGGGGATGGTCGACAGTGTCAAAGGCAGCAGAGAGGTCAAGGAGGATTAGAATGGAGTAGGAGCCATTGGATTTGGCAAGAAGGAGGTCATGGGTGACCTTAGAGAGAGCAGTCTCGGTAGAGTGGAGGGGACGGAAGCCAGATTGGAGGGGGTCTAGGAGAGAATTGGAGTTAAGGAATTCTAAGCAGCGATTGTAGACGACTCGTTCTAGGATTTTGGAAAGGAACGGTAGTAGGGAGATAGGGCGATAACTGGAGGGGGAAGTGGGGTCAAGAGTGGGTTTTTTTAGGATGGGGGAGACGTGGGCATGTTTGAAGGCAGCGGGGAAGGAGCCATTGGAGATTGAGTGGTTAAAAATAGAAGTTAAGGAAGGTAGGAGGGCAGGGGCGATGGTTTTAATAAAGTGAGAGGGAATGGGTTCCGAGGCGCAGGTGGAGGGGGTGGCACTTGCGAGGAGGGAGGAGATCTCCTCTGAGGATACTGCAGGGAAGGATGGGAAAGTAGGGGAGAGGGTTGGTGGGGGGGGAGGGGAGAGACGGAGGGGTGACTTTGGAGAGCTCAGACCTGATTGTGTTGATTTTCGTGAGGAAATAGGTGGCCAGATCATTGGGGGTGAGAGATGGGGGAGGGGGAGGAACAGGGGGCCTAAGGAGAGAGTTAAATTGCAATCAAGAGAGGAGCAGTTCTTTTTGAGCAGAGGATGGTAATACAGAAAGATAAATGTGAGAAGAGCCCTAGGTGTTGCAAAAATATATCAGTGGTTTTCACCGAGCACCTACTAGGTGCAGAGTACTATACTAAGAGCTTGGGAGAGTACAACAGAATTAGCAGGCACGTTTCCTGCCCCTGACAAGCTTGCAGCCTAGAGGGCTAGTCTGTGGTCAATCAATCAGTCAATAGTATTTATTGATTACTTACTATGTTCAGAGCACTGTACTAAGCACTTGGAAGGGTAAAACAGAATTAGCAGACACAGTTCCTTCCAGCAATGAGTTTACAGTCTAAATAAGGTAAAGATTGTGTGTGCGTGTGTGTATGTTTGTGTGTATAATAATGTTGGTATTTGTTCAGCGCTTACTATGTGCCGAGCACTGTTCTAAGCGCTGGGGTAGACACAGGGGAATCAGGTTGTCCCACGTGGGGCTCACAGTCTTAATCCCCATTTTACAGATGAGGGAACTGAGGCACAGAGAAGTTAAGTGACTTGCCCACAGTCACACAGCCGACAAGTGGCAGAGCTGGGATTTGAACTCATGAGCCCTGACTCCAAAGCCCGTACTCTTTCCACTGAGCCAAGCTGCTTCTCAATGTATGTACAGTATGGTAGAGACAAAGGATCCTACATTGGCCTTGGCTGCTAAAAATGGGCTCATTGGTGAATTTCATCAAAACTCAATCAGTCAATCATTCAGTGATATTTTGTGAGTGCTTACTCTATGCAGAACACTGGACAATTACTCTCCCCACCTTCAAAGGCTTATTGAAGGCACATCTGCTCCAAGAGGCCTTCCCTGACTAAGCCCTCCATTTCTCACACTCTCTTCTGCGTCATCCAGACCCAAACTCGTTTCCTTTCATTCATTCCCCATCCCAGCCCCACAGCACTTATGTACACATCTGTAGTTTATTTCTTTATATTAATGTCTGTCTCCCCCTCTAGACTGTAAGCTCACTGTGGACAGGAAATGTGTTATATGGTTATATGAACTCTCCCAAGCTCTGAGTACAGTGCCCTGCACACAGTAAGCACCCAATAAATAGGATTGATTGATTGATTGATTGGACTAAGCTCTCGGAAGAGTTTAATATAACAGAGTTTCTAGACTCGTTACCTATCATCTTTGGCTTCTTATGAGATTCAGAGGTCTGGAGCTTGTGGTTCACAAACTACCTGTGGCTCTTCCTCTGTAAGCTCCTTGAAGGCAGAGATAGTTGTCTGCCAACTCTTAAATGTCTATTTATATAGTATTGTCCTCTCCCAATCCAGATTAGAACCCAGGTCCTTCTGACTCCCAGACCTAAGCTCTATCCATTAGGCCATGCTGCTTCTCAGGATGATGATCATTTTTACTGATTTGCCCACCTGTGGTACAGATTTAGTATATAATGGATAAATTGAGGTTAAGAAATCTGATTTGACCTTGTAATAGGCTTTTCCCAGACAAATATGTGGAAGCTTCCAGACTCACAACCCATTTGGTTAGTAATTGAGGAGTTGGGTCAGAGAGTGGATTATCCATTCCAACCTATCGAACTCTCCCAAGCTTAGTACAGTACTGTGTACATAGTAAATGCTTAATGAATAGCACTGATGAGGATGATGGTTCTAGAAGGTAGGTGCCCCCCAGAGACTTGGCAATGGGAGAGCTATGCTGTCCTTACCTTCCCCTATTCTGCTAAATGCTGCACAGGAATCTAGGTGGGAAGTAGCATTTTCCTCTCATCCCTTTGAGCTGAAAAGGGCAGAGAGGAGCTCAAGCCTGTGACCTAGTGTAAACAGCCTGGGGCAGGACGTCACAGTGCTTGGGAGAGTAATAAGAGACACATTCCCAGGGTAGACCCCTGGCTGTCTATCCCCAGAGTCCTGTTCCCTCTCCCCTTGGCTTGGGCCCCAAGAAGACTTCTGGCTCACCTTGAGGGCAAGTGGATCAGTGCACAGGAAAGTGGCTAGAGCCTGGGCCTGGGGGTTAGAAGGTCATGGGTTCTAATCCTGACTCTAACACTTGTCTGCTGTGTGACTTTGAGCAAGCCACTTCACTTCTCTGTGCCCCAGTTCCCTCATCTGGAAAGTGAGGATTGAGCCTGTGAGCCCCACATAGGACAGGGACTGTGTCCAACTCCATTTGCTTGTATGCATCCCAGCGCTTAGTACAGCACCTAACACATAGTAAACACTTAACAAATAGCAACATCATCATCATTATTATTATTATCACCGGGCTGGCCCTTCGAAGCAGAGCAGGAGTTTCCAGTGAAAAGGGAAGACCAAAGCTCATCCCAGGGAGCGCGGCAGGCTTTCAGTCCTCTGAGCCTTTGGCAGGGCTCCCATCCCTTCCCACCCCACACAGCCAGCCTCCCAGTTGGCCCAGGCTCCTGGAGTTCCCCAGCTGGCCAGGACCTGGCTGGGATTGAAAGGACTCGGAGTCTCCCTCCTCTGTGGCCCAGGCAGGGCAGCAGAGGCTCAGAGGCTGTGAGCTGTCAGGTGCGGGTCAGACCAGACCACCCCAGTTCCCATCCAAGCCCTTCTCCCCAGCCCCACCTACAGAACAAATCCCCCCCCCCCCCCCCGCCCCGGCCGTTCCCTCCACTGACCAAGACAGACGCCTGGAAGGTCAACCTGTCATTCCCCCGGGTGGCTGTTGTAAACTATAAACAAGGCCCCACGTGTAGCCTGACTAAATGCAGGGATGGCTTCATCCGCCCCTCTGACGCAGCCACCTCTGGGGTGGGACATTGCAGCTGTGTAGGGGCCCCCCATAAACACAGAGGCCTGGGGGGGGAGGGCGGGGGCAGGGGCGGGGGGCCCAGACAGGTTGGGCAGTGACAGGACTCGGGGGTCTGTGGTATATCCACCCTAACAATAACAAAAATAATAATAATAATGATGGTACTTGTTAAGAACTTACTATTAGCCAAGGGCTGTTCTAAGTGGGGTAGATACAAGGTAATCAGGTTGGGCACAGGCCCAGTCCTGAGTGGGGCTCATACTCTTTATCCTCATTTTATAGATGAGGGAACTGAGGTCCAGAGAATCGAAGTGATTTGCCCAAGATCACACAGCAGACATGTAAGCTCATTGTGGGCAGAGAATGTGTCTGTTTATTGTACTATACTCTCCCAAGTGCTTAGTACAGTGCTCTGCACACAGTAAGGGCTCAATAAATATGATTGAATGAATGAATGAATGAAATTTCAAAGCCAGGGTTACAACCCACGTCCTTCTGATTCCCAGGCCTGGGTTCTATCCTCTACCCACCCTCCAGAATAAGGGTCAGAGCCCTTCCAACTCCTCACTGAATTCCCCATGCTGTATCCTGGCAGAACCCCGGGGTCCCCAGCACCCCAGGTCTCTGGGGACTCAAAGCTCCCAGCCTCCCCCCAGGAACACGAGACTGAAAGAGGGAAGGTCAGACCTAGAAGAAAATCCCAACTGGGGACCAGAAGAGGTTTTTCACCCAAACCAAACAAGTTACAGAAATTGAACTGGAGATTCGGACCAGCCTGCATACTAGAAGTAAGAATAATGATAATAATAATTGCAGTACTAGTTAATCACTTATTATGTGCCAAGCACTGTTCCAAGCTCTAGGATAGTTGCGAGGTAATGAGGTTGGACATGGTCCATGCCCCACATGGGGCTCACACTCTAAATCTCCTTTTTACAGATGAGGTAACTGAGGCCCAGAGAAATAAAGTGACATGTCCAAGGTCTCATAACAGGAGCCGGGATTAGAACCCAGGTCCTTTGACTCCCAGGCCTGTGCTGTATCCATTAGGCCATTCTGCTTCTCTATTGATTGATTGCCCATGGGTTGCAAGGCACTGCACTAAACCCTTGGGTAAGCCTGGTAGAAGCTTACAACACAGTTCCCGCCCACATGGAGCTTCATTCTGAGGGAGACGGGCTGGGCAGGAGGAGAACCTCATCTGTAAAATGGGGATTAAGACTGTGAGCCCCACGTGGGACATCCTGATTCCCCTGTGTCTACCCCAGCGCTTAGAACAGTGCTCGGCACATAGTAAGCGCTTAACAAATACCAACATTATTATTATTATCTAGAGAGGACTCTCTCAAAGTCCTATCATATTACCGTGAATCTACCCCCGCACTTAGCACAAGGCTGGACACAGAGTAAGCGCTTAACCAATGCCACACCGAACAATGACCTGTGAGGTTTACAATCCCCACTAGACTGTAAGCTCCTTGAGGGAGGGGAATGTGTCTTCCAACTCTATTATATTGGACTCTGCCAAGCACTTAATACAGCGCTCTATACAAAATAAGCTCTCAATAAGTGCCACTGATTGATAGGTGGATTGAGATTGTGCTCAATTTGAAAAGGGAAAGACTCAGGGTTCCTTCCTCAGAATGAGAGGATTAGGATACCTGTGGTGAGAAGTGGATTAGTCAATCAATGGTATTTATTGAATGCTTACTATGTGCGCAGAACACTGTACTAAGTGCTTGAGAGAGTACAGCATAGCAGAGTTGGTAGACATATTCTTTGCCTGCAAGGAGCTTAGAGTTGAGTCTACAATACTGTAAGGGGAGTCTTCTTTAGTCACCATTTCAATCTTCCAAATCTTCATTTGGGATTGTCCTAAGTGGGCCACTCCAATCAGGATCCTAATTGGCCAGGCCAGAAGGGAGGGGTGGTCTGTCCATTCCTGGGTCCCCCTCCAGCAGGTCTGGCTACTTAGCTCTGGGCAGCAGAAATGACAGCCCTCTTTTGTATTTGTTGAACATTTACTAGGTGCCAGGCACTGTACCTAGCGCTTGGGGTAGATCCAAGACTAACAGGTTAGACACAGTCCATATCCCCCAGTCTTAATCCCCATTTTACAGATGAAGAAGCCAAGGTCCACAGAAGTAAAGTGACTTGCCCAAGGTCATACAACAGACAGGTGGCAGAGCAGATATTAGAACCCAAGTCCTTCTGACTTCCAGGCCCATGCTCTATTCCTTAGTCTTCCCACTACCCCCTTCAAATCCTCCATGGCCCATACGTCTAGGTCTGGCCAGGCAGCAGAGGGGGCTCACAACCAGTCAGTCAGTAGTATTTACTGAGCGCTTACTGCCCTGACTTGTTCCCTTCATTCATCTGCCCACCCAGCCCCACAGCACTTATTTCCATATGTCATTTATTGATTTCTATTAATGTCTATCTTCCCCACTAGATGGAAAGCTTGTTGTGGACAGGGAATGGGTCTGTTTATTGTTGTAGTATACTCTCCCAAGCACTTAGTACAGTGCTCTGCACATAGTAAGTACTCAATAAATACAATTGAATGAATACTAAAATCTTGGGAGAGTCTAATACAACAATAATAACGATGGTATTTATTAAGCGCTTACTATGTGCCTGGCACTGTACTTAGTGTTGGGATAGGTACAAGCAAACCAAGTTGGACACAGTCCCTGTTCCATGGGGCACTCACAGTCCCAATCCCCATTTTATAGATGAGGTAACTGAGGCACAGAGAAGTGAAGTAACTTGCTCAGGGTCACAGTGACTTGCTCAGGGTCACGGTGACTTGCCCAGGGTCATAGTGACTTGCCCAGGGTCACAGTGACTAAACAGACACATTCCCTGCCCACAAAGAGCCTTACAGTCTAGATGTCTAGAGACCCAAACCAGAAGTCCTGTGAGTCCCTCCCACAAATCACGTCTTACCCCAAGACCTCAGCCACTCCCATGGCAAAATGGATTCTTCCTCCAAGAGGTTCAGCAACAGCACAGTGCAAGTCTTGTCTCAGGTCAGAACAAAGCATCATTATCCTAAAGCCCAAAGCACACTGTCCTGTGTGGACCCTAAGTGGTCTTTATGGGATTTGGGAGATTTTGTTTCACTTGATGGGAGGTCTGCCTCTGCACAAGTAACAACGATTACACGGAGCAGCTATTCTATTCCAATCAGCAAATCATGAGCTTTTTCTACTGCCGATGAATGTGTGGCACCAAGGCCCAAATCCATCTCAGCCCACCGCTCATACAACCTTCCCTGACTCCAAGCTGGGATTTTTCTCTGGGAAGAGAGATAGAGTGGCCTACAGGAAAGCGCACAGGTCTAGGAGCCGGAAGACCTGAGTTTGAATTCTGATTCTGCTGCTGGCGTGCTCTGTGACCTGAGCTAAGTCAATTATCCCCTCAATTTCCACATCTGTAATACGGGAATACTAATACCGGCTCTCGCTGTGCCTCATGAAGATGTTGTGAGAACAAAATGAGATAAATAGAGAAGCAGCATGGCCTACTGGAAATAGCACTGGCCTGGGAGTCAGAGGAACTGGTTCTAATTCCAGCTCTGCCGTGTGTCTGCTGTGTGACCTGGGACAAGGCACTTCACTTCCCTGGGCCTCAGTTCCTCATCTGCAAAATGGGGATCCAGTACCTCTTCTCCCTCCTACTTAGACTGTGGGCCCTGATTATCTTGAATCTACCTCAGCGCTTAGAAGAGTCCTTGGAACATAGTAAGCTATGTTATCATGCATTATCATTTTTATTAACTGTGCTATGGAAAAATTAAAGTACTATACAAAGGCCAGAAGTCACGAGTTATAGACACCCTCCCACCTCTCCCCTACTCTTTTTAGTGACGGGGAACGTTTCCACTAATTCTGTTCTATCATACTCTCGCAAACACTACAGCATTCTGAACATAGTGCTCAGTAAATACCACTGATTGAGTGATTGATTATTAATGTCTATCTCCCCCTCTAGACTGTAAGCTCATTATGGGCAGGGAATATGTCTAATTCCATTGTATGGTACTCCCCGAGCACTAAGTACAATGCTTTGTACACGGTAAGCACTCAGTAAGTACCATTGATTGACAGAGGCTTGGATCATCCTCTGGCCTTTGGCTCCCACCTGTTTGACCTTAAAGAGAGTCTATCAACCCAACTTCATTAGCAGGGAAAGTTTGGTTTAAGACTAACAGAAACACTAATCTCCTGTCCAATCTGAGCTGTCAGAGTGTATAGGACCTTGAAAGCATGGTGGACTAGTTTTACTTCAGACTCAGAGTCCTGGTCAGGTTTAATCTTTAGAAGTTTGCAGTGAGAGGTGGGGGGTGAAATAGATTTAATCGAGGTATAGTGAGTAGATTGGTGTTATGGGATCAAAGTGCTCAGGCTGGGTTGTAGTAGGAGAGCAGAGAAATGGACTTGCTTGGGGTAGGAGATTATCCTCAGTTCACGGTGACCAAGGCAAGAACAGATAGTGACCAAGGCAAGAACAGATAGGGCAGCTACAGACACCCAGAAACCATATCTATTCCCTTTCAGCTCAGCTGCACTGAATCTTAACAGAGGCCAAAGTCAGGTGAGTGAGGTCTACACCTGATGAGTCAGTCTCCAGCTGAGCAGGAATCTTGTAGCAAGCCAATTATGCAAGCCACTTAGCCACTTCATTGCTCCATTTTTTGCTTTTATTTTAAAGCTTTTACCCTTGCCCCGCTGCCAAGCTCACATCTTCCCTGATGTCAGTTTGCACGATGGCCTTTGATGAGATGCTGCTGGGAGGTTGGTGAGCAGTCTTTTTGTTTTGTTTTTAATGGCATTTGTTAATTCATTCATTCATTCAATAGTATTTATTGAGCACTTACTATGTGCAGAGCACTGTACTAAGCGCTTGGGATGAACAAGTCGGCAACAGATAGAGACAGTCCCTGCCGTTTGACGGGCTTACAGTCTAATCGGCACTTACTACGTGCCAGCCACTGTACTGAGCACTGGGGTAGATACAAGATAATTGTATCTTGTAAAGAAGCAGCATGGCTCAGTGGAAAGAGCACATGCTTGGGAGTCAGAGGTCATGGTTTAAACCCGGCTCTGCCACTTGCCAGCTTTGTGACTGTGGGCAAGTCACTTAACTTCTCTGAGCCTCAGTTACCTCATCTGTAAAATGGGGATTAACTGTGAGCCTCACGTGGGACAACCTGATTACCCTGTATATCCCAGCGCTTAGAACAGTGCTCTGCACATAGTAAGCGCTTAATAAATACCAACATTATTAACATTATTATTACAATTGGGTTGGACACAGTCCCTCTTCCACATAGGGATCACTGTCTTAATCCCCATTTTACAAATGAAGTGAAGTGACTTCCCCAAGGTCACACAATAGATAAGTGTCAGAGCTGGGTTTAAAAATCAGGTTCTACTGACTCCCAGGTTTTGCCTCTATCCACTAGGCTATGCTGCTTCTCTATTATTCTTTCAAAATGCCATCTGTTGGGATAGAATGCTATCTGTCTGAGAAAATAGAATGCCAACTGCCAGAGAAGGAGTTTTGCCTGGCATGGGCCTGGGAATCAATCAATTAATGAAATTTATTGAGCACTTAATGTGTGGAAGACAATGTCCTGAGCACTTGGGAGAGTACACTACAACAGAGTCGGTGGACATTTTCCTTGCATACAGTGGGTTTACAGTCAATCAAACAATGGTATATATTGACTATTTACCATGTATACAGCACTGTACTGAGTGCTTAGAAGACTACAATAAGATAGAATTGGTAGACACATTCCCTGCTCACAGTGGGCTTACAGCTTAAGAGAGACACTATATAGTCAATCAATCAGTGGTATTTATTCAGTGCTTCCTGTGTGCAGAGCACTGTACTGAACATTTGGGAGAGTAAAATATGACAGAGTTGGTAGATACATTCCCTGCCTAGAGTGGGCTTACAGTCTAGACATAGAACAGGGCCTGTTGATTGGGATATGAGATTTCTATCATATGAGGTAGGTGATGTGACATCAGGCAATCAGAGGGAGTTACCTCAGTGGGTCAGAGACACCCCCAAAGTATCCTAGTCTTCAGTCCCAAGTCTTGCTGCTGGTCTATGCAGGATTAAAGGTTTGCAGGCTCAAGGAAATGCTATCTGAGTAAGCTGAGTGCTGACCACTGGATCAGAGATGCCCCATAAAGTAGAGCCATCAAATCTAACTCACAGGGAGATGCTCTTTTACCACAGTTGCTTTGCCATAAGCATTCTCTTAAATATCACCAAAATCTTAAGAGAAGCAGCATGGCATAGTGGATAGAGCATATGGGTTCTAAATCCTGATCCTCCACTTGCCTGCTGTGTGACCTTGGGCAATTCACTCCACTTCTCTGGGCCTCAGTTATTCATCTGTAAAATGGGGATTGAGATTGTGAGCTCCATGTGGGACATGGACTGTGTCGATTTTGATTAGCTTATATCTACCCCAGCGCTTAGCACGGGGTCTGGCACATAATAAGAATTTAACATACATTTTTTTTTTAAGAAAAAGAAATGCTAAGCCTGATTTACTAAAGGAAAAAAAGTCTCCAAAATGAGTTTGTTCTCTCTGTGATTCTCATGCTGTCTACCACCACTAAGAGGTGCTGTTGATGCAGCTCTGGCCTGTCTTCTGCATACCTAAGAGGAAAAAAATTAGTTCTCTCCTTTGACCCTGACCAGGTAATAATAATATTAATGGTATTTCTTTAATTCAACCATATTGTTAAGTGCTTACAATGTGCCAAGCACTGTACTAATCGCTGTGGTAGATAAAAGAGAATCAGTTTCCACATAGGGCTTAGAGTCTAAGAGGGTGAGGGAGAAGGTGTATTGAATCCCCATTTTGCCAATGAGGGAATTGAGGCACAGAGAAGTGAAGTGACTTGCCCAAGGTCACCCAGCTGGCAAGTGGAGAAAGATTCACCTCCCTGCCTGGGATGACTTGTCTTAGGCCTGAGAGAGGTGAAAAATTAACCAAGAGAAATTTCCACAACCAGTTTCTCCCACCTCCCATTTCAGGGCCTCTTTCTGACCTCTACGCACTTGCTGAACCCTGAGCACTAGAATGACTTTCGTCTTCACAGTTTATGGCACCCAGAGAAATGGACCGTCGTCACTCTAGTAATAATGGAGGTATTTTATGGACCGTCGTCACTCTAGTAATAATGGAGGTATTTGTTAACCACTTGCTAGTATTTTATGGTATTAGTCAAATGCTTGCTATTGGCCGAGAACTGTACTAAATTGTGGGTATATACAAGATAATCAGGTTGGACACAGTTCATGTCCTACAAGGGACTCATTCTATGAATTCCTGTTTTGCAGATGAGGTGACTGAGGCACAGAGAAGTGAAGTGATTTGTCCAAGGTTATAAAGCATGAGAAGCAGCATGGACTAGTGGATGGAGCGGAGCATGGGCCTGGGAGTCAGAAGGCACCTCAGGAGAGTCACTTCACGTCCCTAGGCCTCTGCTCTGCACATAATAAGTGCTCAATAAATCCAGCTGATTGATTCAAGTACAGAACCAGAATTAGAATGCAGGTCCTCTGACTCTAAGGCCCGTTACTCTTTCCAGTAGGCCACACCACTCCTGGTTTGTGCTGGACCCCAGTCTGCCTTCTCACACTGTCATCTGTGCTGGTCTTCAGTCAAGAGGTCTTTGGACCATGTTCTGCCCATCCTTCTTTCTGGGAGGCCCCATAAAGCCACTTCACCAAAGAGCAACATTAGCTCGTTGAGGTCGGGCTGCCTAATTTGTTTTCATTGTTCTTCGTCCTTTGTAAACCAACCTTTCCTGGGAATGCTACGATGACATCAGTGGGTTGGTTTTCCAAATCTCCTTTGGGGTTGATAACCGTTTGTTGTTGTTTTTATTTATCAGTTATTATTTAACTTCTCTCCCTTTGTCAGCCTGGTCGTGCACGCAGTGACTGGCCCACGTTGAACTCCTTGTTGATATAAGTACAGGGCGGCACCCGAATCTCATCTCTGAGACCCTGAAAGTCTCCAGACCCCTTAGCTCTGGTATCCAGAAGCAATGTGGCCTAGTGGAGAGAGCCCAGGTTAAGGAGTCAGAAGGTCATGGATTCTATTCTCTGCTCCTCCTCTTGTCTGCTGTGTAACCTTGGGTGAGTCATTTCACTTCTCTGGGCCTCATTTACCTCATCTGGAAAATGGGGATTGAGATTGTGAGCTCCAAATGGGACAGGGACTGTGTCTAACTCTATTCACTTGTATCCACCCCAGTGCTTAGTATAGTGCCTGGCACATAGTAAGTATTTAACAAATACCATAATTATTACCTCCTCTCCCGTCCAAAATACTGGCAGGTGTCCAGTGTGGTGTTGAATTGAGTCAGGGTTTTTATTTTGCATTTATGGAGATTATTCAAGCCAGTGAAAGTTGGGTTTTCCCTCCAGTCTGACAGTTGGTTCATGCAAAATTATCTGGATCATTTCTTCATCTTACAGTGCTCTGCACATAAAAAAAACCTTAACAGATTCCACTGTTTGATTCAGAGGTCCTCCTGGCCTCTGACTACTTCATCTGTGCCTTGTGACTCTTGTGCCTTGATTGACTGACTGAATAAACATCACTGATTGATTTATCAGTTTACTATAAGCTTTTTGAGGGCAATAATAATAATAGTAATAATAATAGTTTTTTAAGTGCATGCTATGTACCAAGCACTGTAGTAAGCACTTGGGTAGATACAAGATAATCAGGTCCCATATGGGGCTCACAATCTAAGTAGGAGGGAGAACAATTATAGAAGCCCCATTTTACAGATGAAGTAACTGAGGCACAGAGAAGTGAAGTGACTTGCCCAAGGTCACACAGCAGACAGGTGGGGAAGCAGAGATTAGAACCCATGACCTTTTGACTTCCAGGTCCATGGTCTATCCACTACACCATGATCTTCTGGGACTCAGTAAGACACTTTTGACCATCCCCTTCTCCTCCACACCTTATTTCACCTTGACTTCACGTACTCCATCCTTTCCTGGTTCTCATCTTTCTGGCCGTTCATTCTCGGTCTCCATCCTCTAACTGCAGGGGTTCCTCAAGGGTCAGTTCTTGGCCCTCTTCTGTTCTCCATCTACACTCACTCCCTTGGTGAACTCATTGGCTCCCACGGCTTCAACTATTATCTCTACACCAATGACACCCAAATCTACATCTCCTCCCTGTTCTCTCCCCCTCCCTTCAGGTTTGTATCTCCTCCTGCCTCCAGGATGTCTCCATCTGGTTATCTGCCCACCACCTAAAACTCAACATGTCCAAAACTGAGCTCCTTATCTTCCCTCCCAAGCCCTGTCTTCTACCTGACTTCCCTGTAACTGTGGATGGTACGACTATCCTTCCCGTCTCTCAAGCCCACAACCTTGGTGTCATCCTTGACTCAGCTCTCTTATTCACCCCACACATCCAATCCATCACCAATGCCTGCCGGTCTCACCATTACAATATCGCCAAGATCCGCCCTTTCCTCTCCATCCAAATGGCTATCGTACTGGTACAAGCTCACATAATATCCCAGCTGGATTATTGTCAGCCTTCTCTCTAACCTCCCTTCCTCCTGTCTCTCCCCACTCCAGTCTATTCTTCATTCTGCTGCCCGGATCATCTTCCTGCAGAAACGCTCTGGGCATGTCACTCCCCTCCTTAAAAATCTTCAGTGGTTGCCCATAAACCTCCACACGAAACATAAACTTCTCACTCTGGGCTTCAAGGCTCTCCATCACCTCAACCCCTCCTACCTTATCTCCCTTCTCTCTTTCTACTGCCCACTCTGCTTGCTCCACTCCTCTGCTGCTCACCTCCTCACCGTCCCCCATTCATGCCTATCCCACCGTCGACCTCTGGCCCACATCCTCCCGCTGTCCTGGAATTCCCTCCCTCCTCACCTCTGCCAAACTAACTCTCTTCCCCACTTAGAAGCCCTACTGAGGGCTCACCTACTCCAAGAGGCCTTCCCAGACTGAGCTTCCCCTTTTCCTCTGCTCCCTCTCTGCACCCCCTCACCCTCTGCTCCCTCCTCCTTTCCCCCTTCACCTCCCCTCAGCTAAGCCCCGTTTCCCTCTGCACCTCCCCCTCTCACTTCCCCTCCCCTCAGCACTGTGCTCATTTGTTTATATTTTTATTACCCTATTCATTTTATTAATGAGGTGTACATCCCCTTGATTCTTTTTATCGTGTTTCTGTTGTCTTGTTTTTGTCCGTCTGTCTCCTCCGATTAGACTGTAAGCCCGTCATTGGGCAGGGATTGTCTCTATCTGTTGTCGAATTGTATATTCCAAGGGCTTAGTACAGTGCTCTGCATATAGTAAGCCCTCAATAAATACTATTGAATGAATGAATGAATGAACTTGAAATTCCCACTCATTAGTATCCCAAGAAAGGGTGGTATTGCCCCATGATATTAATCACATGACACCTCCCCTCTGTATGTGGGATTTGTAAGGAAAACAGATATCCTTAGAATGTTCAAACAGCTGCTCTCTGATTAATGGAATGGGAAAGTGTTACTGTGGATAGAAATAATCAATCAGTGGTATTTATTGAGTGCATACTGCATGCACAGCACTATACTAAACACTTGGGAAAGGACAGTCAATGCAATGGAGTAGATCAAGAGGCCTTCCTTTCCTCAAGAGACCTTCATTGGCTAGGACCTAATTTCCTATTCTCCAACTGCCTTTCATGACATCCTTACACTTGGATTTGCAGGCTTTATTTACCCCTCCTTCAGCCTTATAGCACTTACTAACATAACTGTAATGTATTGATTTAGATTAATGTCTGTCTCCCTCTCTCTACACTGTAAGCCCTTCTGGGCAGGGAACATGTCTACGAACTTTGTTATACTGTTCTCTCCCAAGAGCTCAGTATAATGCTCTGCACACAGTAAGCACTCGATAAAAATTATGGATTGAAGAGCTCAGTACAGTGAATGATTGAATAAACCTAATTCCTGCCTTAAAGGAGCTTCATGGCTCAGTGGAAAGAGCTCAGGCTTGGGAGTCAGAGGTCATGGGTTCAAATCTTGTAAGCTGTGTGACTGTGGGCAAGTCACTTCACTTCTCTGTGCATCAGTTACCTCATCTGTAAAATGGGGATTAACTGTGAGCCTCACGTGGGACAACCTGATTATCCTGTATCTACCCCAGCGCTTAGAACAGTGCTCTGCACATAGTAAGCGCTTAACAAATACCAGCATTCTTATTATTACAATTGATTGAGAGGAAAAGAAAGAAAAAATTAATCACATCAAAAGCAAAACATCCAAATGAGATGTGGAAATATTTTAAAAATGGTATTTAATGAGCTCTCACTAGGTCCAATGATGAGTTGTGGAATTTTTTTTAGTGTTATTTACTGAGCTCCCACTGGATCCATTGCACAGAATTAGGACTTGGGGAATTCCAAAAGAAGTACAAGACACATTCCCTGGTCAGTTAGTTTATACTCTACAGCTACTGACAGACTTCAGAGTATTTACAAATAGAGAAATAAGTACTTGATAGTGACCCAGCTTCAGCCTCCCAGCCCTTATCTGCATATCCATAATTTATTTTAATGCCTGGCTCTGCTTCTATATTCTAAGCTCCTTTTTTATGGTATTTGTTAAGCACTTACTATGTATCAAACACTGTTCTGAGTGTGGAGTAGATGCACATGAACTAGGTTGGACATGGTTCCTGTCCCTCATGGAGCTCACATTCTAAGTAGGAAGGAGAAATCCGCACACAGTAAGTGCTCAATAAATACGACTGACTGAATGAATGAAAGAATAGGGGAACTGAGACACAGAAAAGTGAAGTGACGACCAACATCACACAGCAAGCATTTGGCAGATCCAGAATCAGAACCCAGGTCTTCTGACAACCTAGGCCCATACTCTTTCCACTAGGCCATATTGCTCCTCGACACTCTGTTGTATTGAACTCTCCCAAGAGCTTTGAGAAGCAGCTTGGCTCAGTGGAAAGAGCACGGACTTGGGAGTCAGAGGTCATGAGTTCGAATCCCGGCTCTGCCACTTGTCAGCTGTGTGACTGCTGACTTACCTCTTGCCTCTTACCTCTCTGGCCGGTCATTCTCAGTCTTCTTCGCTGGAGCCTCCTCCCCCTCCCATCCTTTAACTGTTGGAGTTCCTCAAGGGTCAGTTCTTGGCCCTCTTCTGTTCTCCATTTACACTCACTCCCTCGGTGAACTCATTCGCTCTCACGGCTTTGACTACCATCTCTACGCAGATGAAACGCAGATCTACATCTCCGCCCCTGTCCTCTCCCCCTCCCTTCAGGCTCGCATCTCCTCCTGCCTCCAGGACGTCTCCACCTGGATGTTGGCCCGCCACCTAAAACTCAACATGAGCAAGACTGAGCTCCTCATCTTCCTCATCTTGGAGAAGCAGCATGGCTCAATGGAAAGAGCACGGGCTTTGGAGTCAGGGCTCATGAGTTCGAATCCCAGCTCTGCCACTTGTCAGCTGTGTGACTGTGGGCAAGTCACTTCACTTCTCTGGGCCTCAGTTCCCTCAACTGTAAAATGGGGATGAAGACTGTGAGCCCCACGTGGGACATCCTGATTCCCCTGTGTCTACCCCAGCGCTTAGAACAGTGCTCGGCACATAGTAAACGCTTAACAAATACCAACATTATTATTATTATTATCTTCCCTCCCAAACCCGGTCCTCTCCCAGACTTCTCTATCACCGTGGATGGCACGACCATCCTTCCCGTCTCTAAGGCCCGCAATCTCGGTGTCATCCTTGACTCGTCTCTCTCGTTCACCCCACACATCCTATCCGTTACCAAGACCTGCCGGTTTCACCTCTACAATATCGCCAAGATCCGCCCTTTCCTCTCCACCCAAACAGCTACCTTACTATTGCGGGCTCTCGTTATATCCCAGCTAGACTACTGTGTCAGCCTTCTCTCTGACCTCCCTTCCTCCTCTCTCACCCCGCTCCAGTCTATTCTTCACTCCGCTGCCTGGCTCATCTTCCTGCAGAAACGATCTGGGCATGTCACTCCCCTTCTTAAACAACTCCAGTGGTTGCCTATCATCCTCTGCTCCAAACAAAAACTCCTCACTCTAGCCTTCAAGGCTCTCCATCACCTTGCCCCTTCCTACCTCTCCTCCCTTCTCTCTTTCTACCACCCACCCCGCACGCTCCGCTCCTCTGCCGCCCACCTCCTCACTGTCCCTCGGTCTCGCCTATCCCGCCGTCGACCCCTGGGTCATGTCCTCCCGCGGTCCCAGAACGTCCTCCCTCCTCACCTCCGCCAAACTGATTCTCTTTCCCTCTTCAAAACCCTACTTAAAACTCACCTCCTCCAAGAGGCCTTCCCAGACTGAGCTCCTCTTCTCCCTCTACTCCCTCTGCCATCCCCCCTTTACCTCTCCGCAGCTTAACCCTCTTTTTCCCCTTTTCCCTCTGCTCCTCCACCTCTCCCTTCCCATCCCCACAGCACTGTACTCGTCCGCTCAACTGTATATATTTCCATTACCCTATTTATTTTGTTAATGAATTGTACATCGCCTCGATTCTATTTAGTTGCCATTGTTTTTACGAGATGTTCTTCCCCTTGACTCTACTTATTGCCATTGTTCTTGTCTGTCCATCTCCCCCGATTAGACTGTAAGCCCGTCAAACGGCAGGGACTGTCTCTATCTGTTGCCGACTTGTTCATCCCAAGCGCTTAGTACAGTGCTCTGCACATAGTAAGTGCTCAATAAATACTATTGAATGAAAGTCATTTAACTTCTCTGTGCCTCAGTTACCTCATCTGTAAAATGGGGATTAACTGTGAGCCTCACGTGGGACAACCTGATGACCCTGTATCTACCTCAGCGCTTAGAACAGTGCTCTACACATAGTAAGTGCTTAACAAATACCAACATTATTATTACAGTGTACTGCATTCAGCAAGCACTCAATAAATTCCATTGATTGATAGGGAGTGCTTAATAACTACCTCAAATAAGAGCAGTGGTAATGGGGGAACCACCACAGGAGGCAAACAATTATCAGTATTGGGGTGGCTGCATCATGACCCAGATTTCCAGGGGTCCAGGACCTAGAGTGGTAATAGTGCCACAAGGGAAAATCCTTATGGGCACATAGTGAAGAGAA
This sequence comes from Ornithorhynchus anatinus, assembly GCF_004115215.2. NCBI lineage: Eukaryota > Metazoa > Chordata > Mammalia > Monotremata > Ornithorhynchidae > Ornithorhynchus > Ornithorhynchus anatinus. The sequence continues at coordinate 20,158,788 of NC_041731.1, read as the reverse complement.
GAATTGTCAGTCACACACCAGGCAGCCTCCCTCCCACGGATAAAATCTCACCATTAGGGACACCATTTAAAACTCGAAAGACAGCTAGGAACATAGTATGTGAGTTTAAAGTAATGATGATGATGGTAATGATCATAATTCATTCAATAGTATTTATTGAACGCTTACTATGTGCAGAGCACCGTACTAAGCGCTTGGAATATACAATTGGGCAACAGATAGAGACAATCCCTGCCCATTGATCATTGATCATAATGATGATAATCATAACAGTAATAAGTAGTATTTAAGTGCTCACTCTGAGCAAAGCAGTGTACTAAGAGCTGGAGTAGATACCAGATAATCAGGTCCTACATGGGGTTCATAGTCTAGGAGGGAGAACAGGTGTTGAATCCCCATTTTGCAGATGAGGGAACTGAGGGAAAGAGAAATAAAGTGACTTGCCCAAGGTCACATAGTAGATAAGTGGAGGAGCTGGGATTAGAAACCAGGTCCTCTGACTCCCAGGCCCATGCTCTTTACACTAGACCACACTTCTTCTCAAGCATTTGTTAAGGGCTTACTACGTGCCAGGTGCTATCTTTTCAGTGCTGGCATACATACAAGATAAGTAGTTTGGACACAGTCCTTGTCCCACATAGGGCTTACATTCTTAATCCCCATTTTACAGATGAGATAACTGAGGCAGAGAAAAGTCAAGTGACTTGCCCACACTTACCCAGAAGACAAATGGCTGAACCAGGATTAGAACCCAGCTCCTCTGACTTCCCCATTGGATGGTAAGCTCCTTGAAAGCAGGGATGGTATCTTCTAATTGTCTTGGATGCTCCCAAGCACTTAGTATGGTATTCTGCACAAAATGGCACTCATAAAATATCACTGATTGATTACTGTGTCAGCTTGCTCCAAACAAGAAACATGAGAAGCAGCATGTCCTAAAGATTAGACAACAGGCCTGGGAGTCAGAAGACGAGGGTTCTAATCCCTGCTCTGTCACTTGCCTTCTCTGTGACCTTGAGCAAATCATGTAACTTCTCTGTGCCTCAGTTTCCTCAAGTGTAAAATAATGATTCAATGCCTGTGCTCCTTCCTACTTAGCCTGTGAGTCCCATCTAGGACATGGACTGTGTCCAACCTTTCATTCATTCAATAGTATTTATTGAGCGCTTACTATGTGCAGAGCACTGTACTAAGCGCTTGGGATGAACAAGTCGGCAACAGATAGAGACAGTCCCTGCCGTTTGACGGGCTTACAGTCTAATCGGGGGAGACGGACAGACAAGAACAATGGCACTAAACAGCGTCAAGGGGAAGAACATCTCGTAAAAACAATGGCAACTAAATAGAATCAAGGCGATGTACAATTCATTAACAAAATAAATAGGGTAACGAAAATATATACAGTTGAGCGGACGAGTACAGTGCTGTGGGGATGGGAAGGGAGAGGTGGAGGAGCAGAGGGAAAAGGGGAAAATGAGGCTTTAGCTGCGGAGAGGTAAAGGGGGGATGGCAGAGGGAGTAGAGGGGGAAGAGGAGCTCAGTCTGGGAAGGCCTCTTGGAGGAGGTGATTTTTAAGTAAGGTTTTGAAGAGGGAAAGAGAATCAGTTTGGCGGAGGTGAGGAGGGAGGGCGTTCCAGGACCGCGGGAGGACGTGACCCAGGGGTCGACGGCGGGATAGGCGAGACCGAGGGACGGCGAGGAGGTGGGCGGCAGAGGAGCGGAGCGTGCGGGGTGGGCGGTAGAAAGAGAGAAGGGAGGAGAGGTAGGAAGGGGCAAGGTGATGGAGAGCCTTGAAGCCTAGAGTGAGGAGTTTTTGTTTGGAGCGGAGGTCGATAGGCAACCACTGGAGTTGTTTAAGAAGGGGAGTGACATGCCCAGATCGTTTCTGCAGGAAGATGAGCCGGGCAGCGGAGTGAAGAATAGACCGGAGCGGGGCGAGAGAGGAGGAAGGGAGGTCAGAGAGAAGGCTGACACAGTAGTCTAGCTGGGATATAACGAGAGCCCGTAATAGTAAGGTAGCCGTTTGGGTGGAGAGGAAAGGGCGGATCTTGGCGATATTGTAGAGGTGAAACCGGCAGGTCTTGGTAACGGATAGGATGTGTGGGGTGAACGAGAGGGACGAGTCAAGGATGACACCGAGATTGCGGGCCTGCGGGACGGGAAGGATGGTCGTGCCATCCACGGTGATGGAGAAGTCTGGGAGCGGACCGGGCTTGGGAGGGAAGATGAGGAGCTCAGTCTTGCTCATGTTGAGTTTTAGGTGGCGGGCCGACATCCAGGTGGAGACGTCCCGGAGGCAGGAGGAGATGCGAGCCTGAAGGGAGGGGGAGAGGACAGGGGCGGAGATGTAGATCTGCGTGTCATCTGTGTAGAGATGGTAGTCAAAGCCGTGAGAGCGGATGAGTTCACCGAGGGAGTGAGTGTAAATGGAGAACAGAATCCAACCTGATTATCTTGTATCTACCCCAGCACTTAATAAGGTGCTTGGCACACAGTAAGCGCTTAACAAATAGTATTCTTAAAAAATGGAATGGGCAGGAATGTCTTTTGAAAGGAGGAAAGGAAGGTAATAAAACTGACTATGCGACACATACATTTTAAAATAGCCAGATGTGAACGTTATCTTTTTTTAATGTGTTGAAGGAGGGAGATAATGAGCCTTCATTCATTCATTCAATAGTATTTATTGAGCACATACTATGTGCAGAACACTGTACTAAGTGCTTGGAATGTACAATTCGGCAACAGATAGAGACAATCGCTCCCCATTGATGGGCTTACAGTCTAATCAGGGGAGACAGGCGGACATAAGACAACTTAATCACAATAAATAGAGTCAAGGAGATGTACACCTCATTAACAAAATGAATAGGGTAATAAAAATATATACAAATGAGCACAGTGCTGAGGGGAGGGGAAGGGAGAGGGGGAGGAGCAGAGGGAAAGGGAGAAAGGGGTTTAGCTGAGGGGAGGTGAAGGGGGGCAGAGAGGGAGCAGAGGGAAAAGGGGAAGCTAAGTCTGGGAAGGCCTCTTGGAGGAGGTGAGCTCTAAATAGGGCTTTGAAGAGGGGAAGAGAGTTGGTTTGGCAGAGGTGAGGAGGGAGGGCATTCCAGGACAGTGGGAGGACGTGGGCCAAGGGTCGATGGCGGAATAGGCGAGAACGGGGTACGGTGAGGAGGTTAGCGGCAGAGGAGCGGAACGTGCGGAGTGGGCAGTAGAAAGAGAGAAGGGAGGAGAGGTAGGAGGGGGCAAGGTGATAGAGAGCCTTGAAGCCTAGAGTGAGAAGTTTTTGTTTCATGTGGAGGTTGATAGGCAAACACTGGAGTATTTTAAGAAGGGGAGTGACATGCCCAGAGCGTTTCTGCAGGAAGATGATCGGGGCAGCGGAATGAAGAATAGACTGGAGCGGGGAGAGACAGGAGGAAGGGAGATCAGAGAGAAGGCTGACACAATAATCCAGCCTGGATATTATGAGAGCTTGTACCAGTAAGATAGCCGTTTGGATGGAGAGGAAAGGGCAGATCTTGGCGATATTGTAAAGGTGAGACCGGCAGGCCTTGGTAACGTATTGGATGTGTGGGGTGAATGAGAGAGTGTAGTCAAGGATAATAATAATGTTGGTATTTGTTAAGTGCTTACTATGTGCAGAGCACTGTTCTAAGCACTGGGGTAGACACAGTGTAATCAGGTTGTCCCACGTGAGACTCACAGTTAATCCCCATTTTACAGATGAGGGAACTGAGGCACAGAGAAGTTAAGTGACTTGCCCACAGTCACACGCTGACAAGTGGCAGAGTTGGGATTCGAACCCATGAACTCTGACTCCCAAGCCCGGACACCAAGGTTGCAGGCTTGAGAGATGGGAAGGATGGTCATACCATCCACAGTGACAGGGAAGTCAGGAAGAGGATAGGACTTGGGAGGGAAGATAAGGAGCTCAATTTTGGACATGTTGAGTTTTAGTTGGCGGGCAGACAACCAGGTGGAGACATCCTGGAGGCAGGAGGAGATACGAGCCTGAAGGGAAGGGGAGAGAACAGGGGAGGAGATGTAGATTTGGGTGTCATCAGTGTAGAGATAGTTGAAGCCGTGGGAGCGAATGAGTTCACCAAGGGAGTGAGTGTAGATGGAGAACAGAAGAGGGCCAAGAACTGACCCTTGAGGAACCCCTACAGTTAGAGGATGGGAGGGAGAGGAGGAGCCCATGAAGTTGACCAAGAATGAAGGGCCAGAAAGATAAGAGGAGAACCAGGAGAGGACGGAGTCCGTGAAGCCAAGGTGAGATGAAGTGTGGAGGAGAAGAGGATGGTCGACAGTGTCAAAGGCAGCTGAGAGGTCGAGGAGGATTAGGATAGAGTAGGAGCCATTGGATTTGGCAAGGAGGAGGTCATGGGTGACTTTTGAGAGGGCAGTCTCAGTAGAGTGGAGGGGACGGAAGCCAGATTGGAGGGGGTCCAGGAGAGAGTTGGAGTTAAGGAATTATAGGCAGCGATTGTAGACGACTCGTTCTAGGAGTTTGGAAAGGAAGGGTAGTAGGGAGATAGGGTGATAACTGGAAGGGGAAGTGGGGTCGAGAGAGGGTTTTTTTTAACATGGGGGAGACATGGGCATGTTTGAAGGCAGAGGGGAAGAAGCCATTGGAGAGTGAGTGGTTAAAGATAGAAGTTAAGGAGGGGAGGAGGGAAGGGGCAATGTTTTTTATAAGGTGAGCAGGAATGGGGTCCCAAGCACAGGTGGAGGGGGTGGCACTTGCAAGGAGGGAGGAAATCTCCTCTGAGGATACTGCAGGGAAGGTTGGGAAAGTAGGGGAGAGGGTTGGGGTTGGGGGAGGCAGAAGGGAGAGGGGTGACTTTGGGGAGCTCAGACCTGATTGTGTTAATTTTCATGATGGAGTAGGTGGCCAGATCGTTGGGAGTGAGGGATGGGGGAGGGGGAGGAACAGGGGGCCTGAGGAGAGAATTAAAAGTACGGAACAATTGGCGGCGGTGACGGGCATGGGCGTCAATGAGGGAAGAGAAGTAGTTTTGTCTGGCGGAGGAGAGGGCAGAGTTAAGGCAGGAAAGGATACATTTGAAATGGATAAGGTTGGCTTGGTGCTTGGACCTTCGCCAGTACAGTTCAGCAGCTCGAGCATAAGAGCGAAGGAGGCGGACAGGGGCAGAGACAGAGATGAAGTCATGATTCAATTTCCTTTACTCTTTTTTTATGGTATTTGTTAAGCGCTTACTATGTGCTGGGCATTGTATTAAGTGCTGGAGTAGATGCAAACTAATCAGGTTGGACACGGTCCGTGTCCCACCTGAGGCTTGCAGTCTTCATTCCCATTCTACAGATGAGGGAACTGAGGCACAGAGAAAGCTGATGTTACACAGCAGACAAGTGGTGGAGTCCAGATTAGAACATAGGTCCTTCTGACTCCCAGACCCATGCTCTTTCCACTAAGTCACATTACTCTTCATGTCTTCACTCATGCCCAGACCCTGGGATTAATTTAGACCTTTCCTCTCTTCTCCCTTACCCAGCTCCCAACCACATGAGTCCATGATCTCCCAAGCCCTCTCAAACTTAGCCTGGGGGGAACTAATCAGAAAAAGAATTAGAATCCTGGTTTGGGGGGATGGGGGAAGGAGGCGGGGCCAGGCGGGCGGACGCTCCCTCTTCCTTTCTCCTTCCTACCGTTTCTTTACTCTGACCCCACTGTCTTTCTCTTTACATTCAATCAAATTTATCAGGTGCTTACTGTGTGAAGAGCACTGTACTAACTGCTTGGGAGAATGCAACATAACAATAAACAGACACTTTCACTCTCCACAATGAGCTTACAGTCCAGAGGGGAGACAAACATTAATATAAATACATTGCAGATATGTACCTAAATGCTGTGGGGCTGGAAGGGGTGGGGGAATGAAGAAAGGGAGCAAGTCAGGGCAGCGCAGAAGGGCGTGGGAGAAGAGGAAGGGGAGGCTGAGTCTGGAAAGGCCTCTTGGAGGGATGTGCCTTCAATAAGGCTTTGAAGGGCAGGGAGAGTGGTTGTCTGTTGGATATGAAGGAGGACATTCCAGGCCAGAGGTAGGACGTGGGTCAGAGGTGGTACAGTGAGAAGGGTAGCGTTAGAGGAGCAAAATGTGTCCAGGTGTGTCCTGCCTGCAGTCTCTCCCCAGCCAATGATAACTGTGGCATTTGTTAAGCCCCTACTATGTGCCAGGCAGTGTACTAAGCGCTGGGGTAGGTACAAGCTAATCGGGTTGGACCCGGTCCCTGTCCCACATGGGACTCACGGTTTTAATCCCCATTTTACAGATGAAGTAACTGAGACCCGGAAAAGTGAAGTGATTTGCCCTATATCACCCATCAGACAGACAGGTGGAGGAGGCAGGATTAGAACCCAGGTCCTTCTGACTCCCAGGCCCAGGCTCTAGCCACTAGGCCATGTTGCTTCTCCATACTTTGGGCCACTAGTTAAGGCTCAGTTTGCAGGTGAAATAGCAAATCATGCTCTCCCCCCACCCCCTACCCCTGGCCCTGTAGAGTTAGACAACTGGCCCTGTATGTGAAGGTGATTAACAGGCCCCTTGCTGGCTGGTTTTGAAAGGAGGAGATTAACAGAGCAAGAATAACAACATCCTTAATGACTGAGGGGCCAGACCCCCGGGGGTTTCTACCACGGGTAGCCAAAGGGAGGATTTAGGGATGGGGAATGATAATAATAATCCTTCTTTCATTCACGCATTCAGTTGTATTTATTGACCACTTGTGTGTGCAAAGTACTGTACTAAGTGCTTGGGAGAGTAATCCTTCATTCATTCAATTGTATTTATTGAGCACTTGTATGTGCAAAGTACTGTACCAAGTGCTTGGGAGAGTAATCCTTCATTCATTCAATTGTATTTATTGAGCACTTGTATGTGCAAAGTACTGTACCAAGTGCTTGGGAGAGTAATCCTTCATTCATTCAATTGTATTTATTGAGCACTTGTATGTGCAAAGTACTGCACTAAGTGCTTGGGAGAGTATAATATAACAGTAAACAGATATATTCCCTGCCTACAGTGAGCTTGCAGTCTTGAGAGACAAGCATTAATATTCATAAATAATACTAATGATTGTGGAATTTAAGCGCTTATTATGTGCCAGACATTGTACTAAGCGCTGGGGTAGATTCAAGGTAATGGTAACAGTCCTGTCCCACATGAGACCTACAGTCTAAATCCCCATTTTACAGATGCGGGAATTGAGGCACAGAGAAGTTAAGTGACTTGCCTGAGGTCACCCAGCAGATGTGGAGGAGCCAGGAGGAGGACCCAAGTCCTTCTGACTTCCAGGCCCACATTCTGATTACTAGGCCATGCTGCTTCCTGACAAAGGAAGGGGAAATGTAGACAATCTTTCCCTCAGTTGATCAATCAATCATATTTATCGAATGCTTCCTGTGTGCAGAGCACTGTATTAAGCACTTGGGAGAGTACAATACAACAGAAGTAGCAGACATGTCCCCTGCCCATACGAGTTTACAGTCTAGCAGAGGAGATGGACATTAAATAAATTACAGGTATGTACGTAAATACTATGGGTTTGAGGGAGGGGTGAATAAAAGGTGCAAATCCAAGTGCAAGGCAGAAGGGAATGGGAGAAGAGGAAGTAATAATAACAATGATTGTAGTATTTGTTAAGCACTTACTACGTGCCAGCCAATGTACTCAGCACTGGGGTAGATTCAAGGTTATTGGGTTGGACACAGTCCCTGTCTCAGGTCCACAGTCCTCATCCCATTTAACAGATGAGGTAACTGAGGCATAAAGCAGTTAAGTGATTTGCCCGAGGTCACATGGCTGACAAGTAGAGGATCCAGGATTAGAACCCAGGCCTTTCTGACTCCCAACCCCCTACTCTATCCATTAGGCAATGCTGCTTCTGTGGGGGCTTAGTCAGGGAAGGTATCTTGGAGGAGATGTGCCTTGAATAAGGCTTTGTAGGTGGGGAGAGTGATCTGTCAGATATGAAGAGGAAGGGCATTTCAGGCCAGAAGCAGGATGTGAGTGAGGGGTCAGAGGTGAGATAGATAAGATCAGGGTACTGTGAATAGGTTGGCACACTTCTTTGAGAAGTTTCTCCAAAACCAGAATGAAACTCCGTATCAGTTCTCTGTATCCCTCTTCATTTGCTCTGCTGTAGGAGGAAACAAATATCTGAGTGCTCTAATGTGGCAGCTATATCCTCAAAATGCTTGGGCGTTTCCTAAACACAGGACCACCACAAAGATATGTTGAGGTCTTACTAAAGGCAGATACAGAAAGGGAATTCATTACAGAGCTTGTGCTGCAATAATAATAATGGTATTTGTTAAGCATTTCCTCTGTGCCAGGGACTGTACTAATCTCGGGGGTGGTTATAAGCAAATCGGGTTGGACACTGTCCCAGTCCCTCAAGGGGCTCACAGTCTCATTCCCCATTTTACAGATGGATGAGGAAACTGAGGCCCGGAGAGGTGACATGACTTTCCCAAGGTCAAATGGCAGACAAGAGGCAGTGCCAGGATCAGAACCCACTACCTGTATTCCTTCCACTTCAGGACACTGTATTGCACTCAGTTTTGCATTGATCCATAGTCATGTTGGGGAACAACTCTTTCCAGCAAATAGAATTACCTGGGCAAAAGTTTTATAAAATGGCAGGCCACTGTCCTAGTCAATCTCTGAACTATTTGGGAAACATTTCTCAACAGACTCTACTTCCCTACCTCGCGCAATCCTATCAACCCCCCTTAGCCTGCTTGGGCATGCTTGTTTATTGACTCCACTGATTTTTTCTTTTACTTGTTTTCATTTTCCACCACTTTTGTTATTCCTAGCTGGATTTGTTTTTCCTTTTCTTCCCACTGTAGATATGCTGTCTCTATGCCAACTCTTTTTCAGAATTCCCACTGGGCCCTTGTACCATGTGACATGTCTTAGATGGTTCTGCCAAGGTCTAGCCTGGGAATCACAGGACCTGGGTTTTAATCCTGCCTCCACCACTTGTCTGCCATGGGACCTTGGGCAAATCACTTCACTTCTCCATGCCTCAGTTCCCTCATCTGTAAAAGTGGGAATTCAGTATCCATTCTCCCTTCCACTTTGATTGTGAATCCCCTGTGGGACAGTTGATAGGTTGTTCAATCAGTGATATTTATTGAACAGTTACTGCATGCAGAGCATTGTACTCTGCACACAGAGCCTGTAGACATGTTCCTAGCCCTCAGTGAGCTTACAGTCTAGAGCAGTTGTGTCAGCCCTGCTTGTCTTATATCTCCTGCAGAGTGTAGTACATGGTTTGGGGCATTGTCTTGTCTTATCCTGCTGAGTCATTTCCTAACCATAGCTACTCCAAGGACACATCTCTCCCAGAATGCCCCAGAATACCTCCATCTGCAATTGTTCTGGCAGTGTATCCAAAGAGTTTTCTTGGCTAAGAATCCGGAAGTGGTTCACCATTGCTTTCTTCAGTGCAATAAACTTAGGTCTCCACCTTTGACTCTTTCCCATACCTCTGTTGCCCAGCATAGGTGAGTTTTGACTTGTAGCAGATTGCCTTCCACTTATTAGCCACTGGCCAAGCTAGGCATGGAATGGATATGCCTCTGCTTGACTTTGCCTCCCCTAGTCGAGAGTGGTAGAGTACTGGAAACTCTCCAGATCCAATCCTAAGAGCGCTTAGGAGAGGTTTGGTGTATAGTACAGGATTTACAAATACCACAGTTACTATTCAATCAATCAGTACTATTTATTGAGTGCTTCCTGTGTGCAGAGCACTGTACTTGGGAGAGTACAATAGAACACAGTTGGTAGACATGTTCCCTGCCCGAAACAAATTTAGAGTGTAGAGGGGGAAGACAGACATTAGTATAAGTAAATTAAAGATATGGACATGAGTGGTGTGGGGCTAAGGCAATTCAGAAAGGAGTGGAAGAAGAGGAAATGAATCAGAGAAGGCCTCTTGGAAGAGATGTGCCTTCAATAAGTCCTTGAAGGTGTGGAGGGTAATTGTCACATATGAAGAGGGTGGGTGTTACAGGCCAGAGACAGGACTTGGGTGAGATAGACGAGACTGAGGTACACTGAGTAGGTTGGAATTAGAGGATTAAGACTGTGAGCTCTAAATGTGACAGGGACTGTGTTCAATCTGATAAACTTCTGTCAACTCCAGTGCTTAATACAGTGCCTGGCACAAAGAAAACATTTAACAAATACCATACAAAAATCAAAATTGAGAGTATGCTTCAATCTTCCAACCTACTCAGTCTTTGCCCTCCATGACCCAAGGAGAACGTGACTGGCAGGAATGAGGTAGACTCAGAGCTTGGCATAAACTCCTGGCACCACCACCAATCCCACCATGGGCATGATTGCCTGGTAGGATTTACAGATTTAAAACAGTGTGGTCTAGTGTGGTCTAGAGAAGCAGCGTGACTCAGTGGAAAGAGCACGGGCTTTGGAGTCAGAGGTCATGGGTTCGAATCCCGGCTCGGCCACTTGTCAGCTGTGTGACTTTGGGCAAGTCACTTAACTTCTCGGTGCCTCAGTTGCCTCATCTGTAAAATGGGGATTAAGACTGTGAGCCCCACGTGGGACAACCTGAATGCCCTGTGTCTACCCCAGCGCTTAGAACAGTGCTCGGCACATAGTAAGCGCTTAACAAATACCAACATTTTTAGTGGAAAGAGCTCAGGCCTGGGAGACAGAGAACTCAGGTTCTAGTCCTGGATCCTCCACTTGTCTACTATGTGCCCTTGGTCAAATCAGTTGGCTTCTCTGGGCCCCAGTTCCCTCATGTGTAAAGTGGGGATCTAATCCCTGTTCTTCTTCCTAGTTAGACTGTGAGCCCCATGTGGGACCTGATGATCTTGTATCTACCCCAGCATTTAGTACAATGCTTGACACATAGTCAGCGCTTAGCAAATACCCCAGTGACTTAAAGGCAGCTAGTTTCTGTAGACCAGTTGGAAGTGGTGACTCTTAATAGGAACCTGGAGTCATTGGTGGGGGAGGGGGAAACAAGGGATCTGGGGCAGCTGGGGGCGGGGTTCAAACAGACTTCTGTGTCACATCTTCATTATAATAATTTTGGTATTTGTTAAGCTTTTACTATGTGACAGGCACTGTACTAAGTGCTTAGGGTAGGTACAAGCTAATCGGGTTGGACACAGTCCCTGTACCATGGAGGGCTCACAGTCTTCATCCCCAATTTACAGATGAAGGTAACTGAGGCCCAGAGAAGTAAGATGACTTGCCCAAGGTCACAAAGCAGACAAGTGGCAGAGCTGGGATTAGAACCCAGTTTTTTCATTCATTCATTCAATAGTATTTATTGAGCGCTTACTGTGTGCAGAGCACTGTACTAAGTGCTTGGAATGTACAAATCGGCAACAGATAGGGACAGTCCCTGCCCATTGACGGGCTTACCGTCTAATCGGGGGAGACAGACGGACAAAAACAATAGCAATAAATAGAATCAAGGGGATGTACATCTCATTAACAAAATAAATAGGGTAATAAAAAATATATACAATTGAGCAGGCGAGCACAGTGCTGAGGAGGGGGAAGGGAGGGGGGAGGAGCAGAAGGAAAGGGCGGGGAAAGGGGGCTTAGTTGAGGGGAGGTGAAGTGTGGGGGGGAGAGGGACAGCAGAGGGAGCAGAGGGAAAAGGGGAAGCTGAGTCTGGGAAGGCCTCTTGGAGGAGGTGAGTTCTCAGTAGGGCTTTGAAGAAGGGAAGAGAAAGAGTTTGACGGAGGTGAGGAGGGAGGGCATCCAGGACAGCAGGAGGACGTGGCCCAAGGGTGGATGGCGGGATAGGCGAGAACGGGGGATGGTGAGGAGGTGGACGGCAGAGGAGCAGAGCATGCGGGGTGGGCAGTGGAAAGAGAGAAGGGAGGAGAGATAGGAGGGGACAAGGTGATGGAGAGCCTTGAAGCCTAGCGTGAGAAGTTTTTGTTTTGTGAGGAGGTTGATAGGCAACCACTGGAGGTTTTTAAGAAGGGGAGTGACATGCCCAGAGCATTTCTGCAGGAAGATGATTCAGGCAGCGGAATGAAGAATAGACTGGAGTGGGGAGAGACAGGAGGAAGGGAGATCAGAGAGAAGGCTGACACAATAATCTGACTTCCAGGGCTGTGCTCTATCTAGTAGGCAACACTTCTTCTTGATTCTCCATCACATCACACTGCTTGCTCAAAGTCATGCCCACAGCCCAAGGTAATGGCATCATGTGGAACAGGAGGGTGGGGCTGATGTTGAAGGCTGACTCTGGCAAGGGCGGGTATTTTAGGCATGAGCAATAGGTTATGGGAAGTGTTACGAGCAGCGGATTGGAGCTGCAACTGACAAGAATTTGGGATGGCTGAGAGATTTGGAGAAGGAACAGAAAAAGGGCTAGGTCAATCTGATGAAGATCAATCAGTCAGTGATCTTTATTGAGCACTTACTATGTGCAGGGCACTGTACTGTGCATTGAGAGAGTATAATACAATGGAGATGGTAGGCACTTTGCCTGCCCACAGTCAGTTTATGGTCTAGAGTGATAGTCTACAATCAGCCAGCCAATCGAGGCAATTTGTTGAGTATCAACTGTGTGCAGAGCACTGTACTGTTTGGCAGAAGGTGGACTACAAGCTTATTGTGGGTTGGGAATGTATCTACCAACTCTGTTATAGTGTACACTTAGTATAGTGCTCTGCACATAGTAAGAGCTTAATAAATACCATTGATTGATTAGACAGTTGATTGGTCTGAGTTAATCCCAGGGGTCAAGCACAAGTAAAGGCGTGTGAAGCAGAATTACCTAGAGGATAGAGCATGGGCCTGGGAGTCAGAGGACATGGGTTCCAATTCTGGTCAACCAGTTTCATGCTGTGTGACCTCAGACAAGTCCCTTAACTTCCCTGTGCCTCCATTTCCTCATTTGTACAACAGGGCTTCACTACCTGTTTTCTCTCCTACTTAGACTGTGAACCCCATGTCAGGCAGGAACTGTATCCTAACCTGATTATCTTGTGTCTACCCCAGTGCTTAGATCATACTAAGTACTTAACAAGTACCATTAAAAAAGACAGAGGCAACAGGGAGCTATTGGAGGGATGGGTTTGAGGAGAGTCATCAATCGTATTTATTGAGTGCCTTCAGTGTGCAGAGCACTATACTAAGCGCTTGGGAGAGTACAATGCAACAATATAACGACAAAGACCCTACCCGCAAGGAGCTTACAGTCTAGAGGGACAGTCTACAGTCAATCAAGCAATCAGTGGTATTTATTGAGCACTGACTGTGTGCAAAACTCTGTACCAAACTCTTGGGAGAGTACAATAATGCAGAATTAGCAGAGGTGTTCCCTGCCCATAACAAGCTTTTAGTTTAAATTAACAGACCGAATATATGAACCAAGCACAAAGCCGTTTCTCTAGCAAATCCATGATTTAGCTGCATCCATCTTGATCCATCTCCCATCGAGAGGATTGGAACAGGAGGTAAACAGAGATTTTCCATCCAGTTTCTGCTCAACTCCTTCTCATACTCAGACCCCTCTGGGAGACCAGAACTCCACCTTTTCCATCTGGCCCGCCATGGGTGTCTCCCCGAATTTAGTTCTGAAAGATTTCATGGTAGGCGTCACACACTTTGTGGATGTGGGGGAAAGAGCTTTGCTCCTCAGCCCACGTTCACAGCCTCGCTTTCATCCTTCTCCATTTATCTGCTTCCAACTCCCTCAGAAATCTGTCAGTAGCATTTAATTCTGGACAATTGCACAATTGTAGATTCTGGAATGAAGACCATATGTATCACTAGTTTTATGCAAAGCATATAGGGTGAAGTAAAATTAATATCCTGTTGTTGTATTTAGTCTATATTTCACTGGCTGAGTGCCTAGAATGACTAAAGGCAGTGACGACAGAATCACACACACACACACACACACACACACACACAGACTCTGGAACTCTTAGTTCAGCGGGGAATGGGGAAGAAAAAATTGGTGTGTTCTTCAGTGCTGCCTGAAACGAATTGTGTCCTTATTAGCCCAGAATAAAGATTGTAACTTCAGACTTCAGATAGAGCTTTCTAGAACAGGCCCAATCTGATGACACCTCATGGGCTTGCAAACTGAGAAAAGAGAACTGAATTTTGGGGAGTATAGAAAATTCTTTGGGAGCCTGGGAAATCTTCTCCTTAAATCCCAGTACTTCTCCTTAAATCCCAGTACGAAATTCAGTATATAAAGTTTTCTGGGGGGTAGGTCTTTCCTTCTCACTTCTTAATGAGTAGGTCATACTTGTTCATTACTACTGTTGTCATTCACTCTTGTGATCTGCTGAGACCTCAGACCTGGGATGAAACTGGGATCGGGGATTTCATTCTTACACAGACACACTCAGGAAAACAAATAGACATGTTGCTGTGGTTTTTTGTTGTTGTAGTTATTTTTTTTTAATGGTAGTCATCAAGCACTTAATATGTCAAACATTGTGTTTTTTTAATGGTAATTGTTAAGTACTTAATATGTGTCAAACATTGTTCTAAGTGGTTAAAACTACATAGTTTTCCATTTGCTGTTTTACACAATTAGAGAAAATAATGCTTTCATCCTTCTAGTTCTGGGCAGAGCCTCCTACACTTTTTCTCTCTCTCTGGAGCATTGTTTGCATAATTTGGCTTGTGCTACTTCTTTGATGTCTGAGAAAAGACCGCACATGCTCAATAACCATAGTTCCTGTGAGTTTTGACTGCAGAATTGTGATGCTCTTCAATCCCACATCAGTCCAGATGGGATCCTATCTCTCCTGCCTGTCAAATGCCTTTAGGAGCTGAGCCCAGCTGAGCTAGCTGGATCAGGAGAGGAACGTCGATTAGACTGTAAGCCTGTCATTGGGCAGGGATTGTCTCTATCTTTTGCCAAATTGTACATTCCAAGTGCTTAGTACAGTGCTCTGCACATATTAAGTGTTCAGTAAATACTATTGATGAATGAACAGTGCTCCCCATGCACATTCCACAGTAGGTCAGTTAAATCAATCAATTACTGTGTGCAGAGCACTGTACTAAGCACGTGGGAGAGTATAACAATATGTCTGTTATACAAGGTCTTTACAAGGTTATAGTCTAGGGCCTCTCGTCTGTGGATACCTCCCTTGAGATGAAGGTGGTACCCACAACAAGATGAAAATAGTAATTATTAAGCGCTTATTATATGCCAAGCACTGATTAAACAGCTGTGGTAGATACAAGGTAATCAGGGTGGACACAGTTCCTGCCCCTCACACTTGCCATGGGCAGAGTGCTGTGCTGAGCATTTGGGAGAGAGTCCACTGTAGCAGAGTTGGTAGACACATTTGCTGCCTACACTGAGTTTACAGTCTAGAGGCCTTCCGTGATTAACTCCTCTTTTCCCCGATTCCCTTTCCCTTCTGTATCACTCTTGCATTTGGATCTATAAGCTTGGGACTGTAAGCTCATTATGGTCATCTGTGGGGATGGGTTCAAGAATCGGCTAAGCAAAAGGGAGACCAGAGTCAGAAAGATTGAGTCACGCAGGATATATTCTGTGTGGAGAATTGAACGTCCTTTCTGGGAGGAATCCACTTATTTTTAGTTATTCAAATGCAGTGAATTGAACTTCCCAGTGGGGAGGAATAAACTTATACATTAGTCATATATGGCGAAGCACCTAGCTTCCAACCATGAATCCTTCCTGCTAAGGAGGAATCCATTAATGCGTTCTGCATGGTGAAGTGCCCTAGCTTCCAGCCCCACGAGCATTGAGCAGGATAGTCAATTGTCCCACAGCTCCTCACTTGATGCAGACAGAGCAGGCAACCCACTCTCTGGGCAGAGGTGACCCACAGCTGGCTGCTGCAAGTCTCAATCCGCTGCCCAGAATGTTGCAGGTGACAGGTATTTATTACTTGTCCTTCTGAGCTGTTGCGGCTTCCACTGTCTGCTTATCCAATCTCCCTTTTCCCGACCCCCCTCCATACTTTACTTGGTTAGCATGGGGGGAGGGACACCTTCTTATTCATGGCCTGGGATGTCTATCTAATGGTTTCCATTGCCCCCTCTTCTGAGATCCGCTTTACTGGCTCGCGTAGTCACAAGATAGCATTTGACCTTGAGATGGTGGGCGCTCTGGTTCACCTTAGAACAGCAGGGGACACGTCTGCTGACTCTGTTGTATTGTACTTTCCCAAATGCTTTGTACAGTGCTGGGAATGTAGTAGCACTCAATAAATACAATTGATTGACTGATCTGTCCCCTTTGAATACTTGGTATGCACCCCATACTCAGCCCCACAGCACTTATGTCCATATCCATAACTTATTTATTTACATTAATATGTCTGCCCCTCTACATGGTAAGTGCTCGATCAATCAATCATATTTATTGTGGGCTTACTATGTGCATAACACTGTACTAAGCGCTTGGGAGAGTAAAATCCAATGGAATTAGCAGACACATTCACTGCCCATAAAGAGTTTACAGTCTAGAAGGGGAGACAGACATTAATTGATAGTATATAATTTAAAGATATGTATATAAATGCTGTGAGGTGGGGAGAATATCAAGTGTCCAAAAAGGCAACAGATTGAGGTGCATAGGTGACAAAGAAGAGAGAGAGAGCTGGGGAAGAGAGGGCTTAAACAGGGAAGGCCCCTTGGAGGAAGTGTGACCTTAGTAATGCTCTGAAGGTGGAGAGAGTGGTGGCCTGGCGTATATGGAGGAGGATAGGGGGAGGATATGGGAAAGGGATTGGCAGCAAGATAGATCAGATCGGAACACAGTAAGCTCGTGCTAGAGGAATAGAATGAGCGGTCTGTGCTGTAGTAGGACATCAGAAAGGTAAAATAGGAGGGGAGGAGCTGTTTGAGTGGTTCCAAGACAATGGTAAGGGGTTTCTGTTTGAAGCAGAGGTGAATGGGCAGCCATTGGATGTTCTTGAGGAGTGGAGAGATATGAACTGAATGTTTTTGTGGATAAATGATTCGAGCAGCACAGTGAAGTATGGTTTGGACTGGGGAGAGACAGGAGGCTGGGACATGAGAGGAGACAAATGCAGAAGTCAAGGTGGGATAGGATACATGTTTATATCAGCTTATGGGCAGGAAAATTGTCTACCAACTCTGTTGTATTGCCCTCTTCCAAATGATTGATAGGGCTTACAGTCTATGAGGAAAGGGGAACAAGCTCTGATTCGTCATTTTGCAGTGAAGAAACTGAGTCAAAGAGAATTTAGGTGGCTTGTCCAAGGCCATGCAGCAGACAGGTGGCAGAGCCGGGATATGATCCTACAACCTCTGAGTCCCAGGCCAGGCTCTTTCCATTAGATCACACTGCTTCTCTGTAGAGTTATAGGTATAGAGTTGTCCATCATGTCAAAGATGTCACTGCTAATGGCAAGTGTCAGGTGAAGGAAAAAATATTTTTCTTTTTTGCCAACTGTGTGCACAAAAACACAGTAGGGCCCCTCTAAACTGTAAGCTCACTGTGGGTAGGGAATGTATCTGTTATACTCTTCTTCTGTACTCTCCCAAGTGTTTAGTATAGTGCTCTCCCCACAGTAATCACTCAGTCAATACATTTGACTGACTGACAGACTTTTCTGGCCCCTTCCTAACCAGGCTGAGCAGTTTTCAGACACTAATAGTAGGGGAAAGGTATGCCTGGCCTAGTGGCTAGAGCCTGGCTTGGGAGTCAGAAGGACTTGGATTCTAGTCCTGGCTCCACCACTTGTCTGCTGTGTGACCTCGGGCAAGTCACTTCACTTCTCTGGGCCTCAGTTACCTCATCTGTAAAATGGACATTAAGATTCTGAGCCTCATGTGGGACATGAACTATGTCCAACCTGATTAGGTTGTATCCACCCAGTGCTCAGTACAGTGTCTGGCATATAGTAAGTGCTCAACAACTATCATTTAAAAAGTACTGTGGGGCTGGGGAAGGAGTGAACAATCAATTAATCATATTTATTGAGCATTTATTGCGAAAATCATTGTGCTTAAGGGGTACAGGCCCACAAACATAGGTGATGCAGAGGCGAGGGTGAATAGGTGGGGAAATGGATTATTCAGGACAAAGCACTTGGAGGAGATATGATTTGAGTAGGGCTTTGGAGGTGGGAAGAGTGGTGGTCTCTCAGATATAAAGGGGGAGTGGGTTCTTACAGACCAGAGGAAAGATGTGGGCAAGGAACTGGAAGTAAAAGAGATGAGATCAAGGTGCAGCAAGTAGGTTAGCATTAGAGGAGTGAGGTGTGCAGGCTGGATTGTAATAGGAGATTGGTGAAATAATATAGGAGGGGGAGAGTAGATTTGAAGGCCTTAAAGTGAATGGTAAGGTGTTTCTTCTTGATGCAAAGGTGGACAAGCGACCACACCTGAGCTTCTAGAGGAGTGGGGAGACTTGAGAAATTAATGTATTTTTAGAAAAATAATCCCAGCAGAAAAATGGACTGGAGTAGGGAGAAACAGGAGGCAGGGAGGTCAGTGAGGAAGCTGATGCAGTAATCAAGAAGCAGTAGCATTCATGCTTGGATTAGTGTGCTAGCAGTTTGGATGCAGAGGAAAGGGGCAGATTGTAGAGCTGTTGTGAAGGGAGAGCAGACAGGATTTGATGACTGATTATGGGGGTTGAATGAAACAGGTGAATCTATGATAAATCCAAGGTTAAGAGCTTATGAGAGGGAGAATGATGGTGCAGTCTACAGTGATGGGAAAGTCTGGGGGAAGACAGGGTTTGGGTGAGGAGATGAGGAGTTCTGTTTTGGACATGTTAAGTTTGAGGTGTTGGCTGGATGTCCAAGTAGAGATAGTGCTTCCTCCCATAAACCTTTCAAATAAATTCCCAGAACCCCAAGTCATCTCTAGCATTTATATATTTGAGAAACAGTGTGGCCTAGTGGAAAGAGCGTGGGCCTGGGAGTCAGAGGATCTGAGTTCTAATCCTGTATCCACCATTTGTCTGCTGTGTGACCCTGGGCAAATCACTTTACTTGTCTGTGTCTCATTTACCTCACTGGTAAAATGAGGATTAAGACTGTGAACCCCAGGTGGGACATGGACTATGTATAAACTGATTAGCTTGTATCTACCCCAATCTTCCCCTCTGAGGGTCACACCTGGAGAGTTTCCATATTCTACCAATCTCAACTATGGGATGGAGAGTCAAGCAGAGGCATACACATTCCATTCCTAGCTTGGCTCAGGCTAGCGAGTGGAAGGCAATCTGCTACAGGTCAAAACTCACCTATGCTGGGCAGCAGCGGCATGGGAGTCAAGTGTGGAGACTTGAGTTTACTGCGCAGAAGGAGGCAGTGGTAAACCACTTCTTTGTTTTCACCAAGAAACCTCTATTGGTAAACTACCATAGCGATTACAGATGGAGAGCAGGGCATTATGGGAGAGATGCATCCATGATGTCGATATGAGTCGGAAACGACTCAGCAGCATAAAACAAGACAAGATAGATCCCAGTTCTTAGTATAGTGCCTAGCAAATAGTAAGCACTCAACAAATCACATCCAAAAAAAATCACCGACTAAAGCTCTAGGGTGAGTACAAGTTAAGTAGGTTGGACACAGTCCCTGTTCCGCATTGGGCTCACAGTCAAAGTAGAAGGGGAAACAGGTATTTAATCCTCATTTTACTATTGAGGAAACTGAGGCACAGAGATGCTAAGCAATTTGCCTAAGGTCACACGGCAAGCCATTGGTAAAACTGGAAATAGAACCCAGGTCCGCTGTCTCTCAGGCTCCTTCTCTTTCCACTAGGCCATGGTGCTTCTCATTTAGCATCAGTCCTTGAAATCAGATATCTGTATTGTTCACAGTAAGAGACTGAACTCTTAAGACTAAATACTCTCCCTCAGACCAATTTAAAGGAAAATTGCACTTATTTGCTGTCTCCATTGTTGTGGGAGGTGAAGGAGGTAGATAATGAAAGAGTTTGTATTGGTCTCACAGTCAGGCGGCAATTACAGCCAGTTTTAAATCCACAGGTACTCTGTTAACTATTCAACCCAAGAGGAGAGTTTAAAAGTTAACATGTTTGCTGATTTGGACTGATAGAACACACAGAAGGATTGGTTTACATTCTATGACCGGATGCAGTGGGTTTACATCAAAGAGGTCAGATAGAGAAGGTGCTTAGAGTTCACAATGCCCTGCCCTGACCCCATGTCCTGGACAGGGTTGGAGCTGAGGCTCCTCACAGGTCTCTTTAACCTCCAGAAATGGCCTCAGAGGGAATGAGAAATGGCTTTCTCACAGTTTCTCCCTCACTTTGTCAAAGAGGCCATGATTTGGTACATATCTGTAATTTATTTATTTCTTTACATACATGTCTGTCTCCCCTTCTAGACTATGAGCTTGTTGTGGGCTGGGAATGTGTCTGTTTACTGTTATATTGTACTCTCCCAAGCACTTAGTACAGTGCTTTGCACACAGTAAGTGTGCAATAAATATGACTGAATGAGTCATGACCCATGCTGTCTACCAACAATACTGCGTTGTACTTTTCCATGTGTTTAGTCTGGTGCTCTGCACACAGTAAACCCTCAATAAATGCAATTGCTTGTATCCACCCCAGTTCTTAGTACAGTGCCTGGCACATAGTAAGTGCTTAATAAATACCATTATCATCATCATCATTACCACTACTACTACCACGACTATTACTTTTCTTCTGTCAAGTCGTGTCTGACATATAGTGATGCCAAGGACACATCTCTCCCAAAATGCCCCACCTCCATCTGCAATTATTCTGGTAGCGGATCCTTTTATTGAAAAAAACAATCCATAGAGTTTTCTGGGTAAAAATATGGAAGTGGTTTACCGTTGCCTCCTTCTGCGCAGTAATCTTTAGTCTCTGGCTTCGAATCTCTCCCATGCCGCTGCTGCCCAGCACAGGTGAGTTTTGAGTTGTAGCAGATTGCCTTCCACTCGCTAGCCACTGCCCAAGCTAGGAATGGAATGGGTAGGCCTCTGCTTGACTGAGACTGATAGAGTACTAGAAACTCTCCACTTGTGACCCTGAGAGGGGGCATGATTTGGCACATATCTCTTTAATTTATCTATTTCTTTACAGTCATGTCTGTCTCCTTCTCTAGACTGTGAGCTTGTTGTGGGCAGGGAATGTGTCTGTTTATTGTTATATTGTACTCTCCCAAGCACTCAGTACAGTACTTTGCACACACAGTAAGTGCTCAGTAAATATGATTGAATAAGTCACGACCTATCATATCCACTAAACTCTACTAAATTGTACTCTTCCAAACATTTAGTCTGGTGCTCCCCACAGAGTAAGCCATCACTAAATACCATCGCTTGTATCCACCCCAGCTCTTAATTTAAAAAAAATGTTGGTATTTGTTAAGCGCTTACTATGTGCAGAGCACTGTTCTAAGCGCTGGGGTAGATACAGGGTAATCGGGTTGTCCCATATGAGGCTCACAGTTAATCCCCATTTTACAGATGAGATAACTGAGGCACAGAGAAGTTAAGTGACTTGCCCAAGGTCACACAGCTGACACAGTGCCTGGCACAGAGTAAGTGCTTAATGAATACCGTCATCATCATTCCATTACCACTACTCTAGCTGCTATTATTATTACTACCACCACTACTACTATTCATTCATTCAATCGTATTTATTGAGTGCTTACTGTGTGCAGAGCTCTGTACTAACTAAGCATTTGGAAAGTACACTTCAGCAACAAATAGAGACAATCCCTGCCCACAACGGGCTCCTAGTCTAGAAGGGGGAAGTCAGACAACAAAACAGTAAGCAGGCATCAGTAGCATCAATATTCATTCATTCAACAGTATTTAGTAACTCACAGCCCTGGATCACCTCCTCCGTCCGCCTCCTACGCTCCTATGCTCGAGCTGCTGAGCGCTGCTGGCGAAAGTCCAAGCACCAAGCCGACCTCACACACTTCAAATTTATCCTTTCCTGCCTTAACTCTGCCCTCTCCTCCGCCAGGCAAAGCTTCTTCTCCTCCCTCATCGACACCCATGACTGTCACCCTCGCCGATTGTTCCGGACCTTTAACTCTCTCCTTAGGCCCCCTGTTCCTCCCCCTCCCCCATCTCTCACCCCCAATGATCTGGCCACCTATTTCCTCACGAAAATCAACACGATCAGGTCTGAGCTCCCCAAAGTCACCCCTCCGCCTCTCCCCTCCCCCCCAACAACCCCCTCCCCTACTTTCCCATCCTTCCCTGCAGTATCCTCAGAGGAGATCTCCTCCCTCCTCGCAAGTGCCACCCCCTCCACCTGCGCCTCGGACCCCATTCCCTCTCACCTTCTTAAAACCATCGCCCCTGCCCTCCTCCCTTCCTTAACTTCTATTTTAACCACTCAATCTCCAAGGGCTCCTTCCCCTCTGCCTTCAAACATGCCCATGTCTCCCCCATCCTAAAAAAACCCGCTCTTGACCCCACTTCCCCCTCCAGTTATCGTCCTATCTCCCTACTACCCTTCCTTTCCAAAATCCTAGAACGAGTCATCTACAATCGATGCCTAGAATTCCTTAACTCCCATTCTCTCCTAGACCCCCTCCAATCTGGCTTCCGTCCCCTCCACTCTACCGAGACTGCTCTCTCTAAGGTCACCCATGACCTCCTTCTTGCCAAATCCAATGGCTCCTACTCCATTCTGATCCTCCTTGACCTCTCTGCTGCCTTTGACACTGTCGACCATCCCCTCCTCCTCCATACCTTATCTCACCTTGGCTTCACGGACTCTGTCCTCTCCTGGTTCTCCTCTTACCTCTCTGGCCGATCATTCTCGGTCTCCTACGCTGGAGCCTCCTCCCCCTCCCATCCTTTAACTGTTGGAGTTCCTCAAGGGTCAGTTCTTGGCCCTCTTCTGTTCTCCATTTACACTCACTCCCTCGGTGAACTCATCCGCTCTCACGGCTTTGACTACCATCTCTACGCAGATGACACGCAGATCTACATCTCCGCCCCTGTCCTCTCCCCCTCCCTTCAGGCTCGCATCTCCTCCTGCCTCCGGGACGTCTCCACCTGGATGTCGGCCCGCCACCTAAAACTCAACATGAGCAAGACTGAGTTCCTCATCTTCCCTCCCAAGCCCGGTCCGCTCCCAGACTTCTCCATCACCGTGGATGGCACGACCATCCTTCCCGTCCCGCAGGCCCGCAATCTCGGTGTCATCCTTGACTCGTCCCTCTCGTTCACCCCACACATCCTATCCGTTACCAAGACCTGCCGGTTTCACCTCTACAATATCGCCAAGATCCGCCCTTTCCTCTCCACCCAAACGGCTACCTTACTATTACGGGCTCTCGTTATATCCCGGCTAGACTACTGTGTCAGCCTTCTCTCTGACCTCCCTTCCTCCTCTCTCGCCCCGCTCCGGTCTATTCTTCACTCCGCTGCCCGGCTCATCTTCCTGCAGAAACGATCTGGGCATGTCACTCCCCTTCTTAAACAACTCCAGTGGTTGCCTATCGACCTCCGCTCCAAACAAAAACTCCTCACTCTAGGCTTCAAGGCTCTCCATCACCTTGCCCCTTCCTACCTCTCCTCCCTTCTCTCTTTCTACCGCCCACCCCGCACGCTCTGCTCCTCTGCCGCCCACCTCCTCGCCGTCCCTCGGTCTCGCCTATCCCGCCGTCGACCCCTGGGTCACGTCCTCCCGCGGTCCTGGAACGCCCTCCCTCCTCACCTCCGCCAAACTGATTCTCTTTCCCTCTTCAAAACCTTACTTAAAAATCACCTCCTCCAAGAGGCATTCCCAGACTGAGCTTCTCTTCCCCCTCTACTCCCTCTGCCATCCCCCCTTTACCTCTCCGCAGCTAAAGCCTCATTTTCCCCTTTTCCCTCTGCTCCTCCACCTCTCCCTTCCCATCCCCACAGCACTGTACTCGTCCGCTCAACTGTATATATTTTCGTTACCCTATTTATTTTGTTAATGAATTGTACATCGCCTTGATTCTATTTAGTTGCCATTGTTTTTACGAGATGTTCTTCCTCTTGACGCTGTTTAGTGCCATTGTTCTCGTCTGTCCGTCTCCCCCGATTAGACTGTAAGCCTGTCAAACGGCAGGGACTGTCTCTATCTGTTGCCAACTTGTTCATCCCAAGCGCTTAGTACAGTGCTCTGCACATAGTAAGCGCTCAATAAATACCATTGAATGAATGAATGAATAGTAAGCACTTACTATATGCAGAGCACTGTATTAAGTGCTTGAAATGTATAATTCGGCAACAGATAGAGACCAATCCCTGCCCAATGACAATAAAAATAAAATGAATTACTATTACTACTACTTCTACTCTCCCCCCTTCTAAATGCACTAACTGTGCACCAGGCACTGTTCTGAGTGCTGAGGTAGATAGCAAATAACCAGGTTGGCCACAGTCCCTGTCCCATATGGGGCTCATGGTCTTCATATCTATTTTATAGATGAGGGAAATGAGGCCCAGAGAAGTAAAGTCACTTCCCAGAGGTCACCCAGTAGACAAGTGGCAGAGGTGGGATTAGAACCCAGGCACTTCTGGCTCCAGGTCTGTGCTCTATCCATTAGGCCAGGCTATAGGCTGTAAACTCTTTGAGGGCAGGGAATTTGTGTACCTACTCGATAGTACTGTACTTTTCCAAGTGCTTAGTCCTGTGCTCTGCATACAGTAAGCCCTCAGTATATATGATTGATGGGCTGACTAATTAATTGATTCTACAGAGCACTGATGTCTTTTAGGTTTGTTTGGGTTAAATGACCTTGGGCAAGTCACCTAACCTTTCTGTGCCTCAGTTTCCTCATCTATAAAATGGAAAAAATGGTAAATGCCTCCTGCCTCCTTGCCTACCCGTGAGAAGGAGTGTTGGCCAGTGCTTGGGACTTGGGAGTCAAAGGACCTGGGTTCTAATTTCCATTCCACCACCTGCCTGCTCTGTCACCTGGGACAAGTCACTTCAGTTCACTCTGCGTCAGGTCCTTCATCTGCAAAACAGAGATTAAGACTGTGAGCCCTCTGTGGGACAGGGACATTGTCCAATATGATTCACTTGTATGCACCCTAGCACTTAGTACAGTGCCTGGCACCTAGAAATGCTTAAAACAACCCACAATTATTATTACTGTTATTACTATGTGGGACATGGACTGTGTCCAACCTGATTACCTTGTATCTACCCCAGCATTTAGTAAAGTGGCTGGCACATAATAAGTGCATAATGAATACCACTATAAAAAACCCTGATGAAATAAGGAATGTGAAAGTACTTAGGGAAAATGAAGATCCAAGGAGGCAACATTATAATAACTAAGTTAGAGCATATGGCTGTCTCCATCTGATGAGGCCCCTTCTTCTGACCAAATAAATGTCTGACCATTCACTTAGGGTCGTTACCTTGGATCCCTTAACTTTTTTTTTTACTAAATCAACTGAAGGATGCCCCGTCCAGTATTCCCAAACTAAAGCCCACAGTGTTCTCACACAGCTTCATATTTCCTATTTGTTGCTCTGGGTGGTTGTGGTGTGTTTCCATGGTTTCTTCAGCATGATTTCATACACAACCTGGATAATTAAGTTACAGAGTACAGGAATGAGACCCAAAGGGTCAAGAAGAATGGGTCAAGAAGAAACGCCTAGCCTCGGGAAAATCCTAATAATAAATTGCAAGCTCCTGAAGGGCAGGGAATTCCTGGCACCTGCTGGTGAAGTGATTCTCCCTGAGTTTACTCTGTCTGACCCTTCCAAATGCTTATTACAGTACCCTACACAGAGTAAGTGCTCAAAAAATACCATCAATTGATTGACTGTAAACTGTCCCTCTAAACTGTAAGCTCCTGGTGGGCAGGGACCATATCTGCCAACTCTGTTGCACTGTACTCTCCCAAGCACTTAGTACAGTGCTCTGCACACAGTAAGCGCTCAATAAATACCGTTGGTTGATTGACGGTAGATTGTGCCTCTAGACTGTAAGCTTGCTGTGGGCAGGGAATATGTCTACCAACTCTATAGAATTATATTCTCTCTAGTGCTTAGTACAGTGCTCTGCACAGAGTAAGCACACAAAAAATACCACTGGTCAATTGATTCCCTTCTCTCCTGAACAGCGAATAAGGAAAAATATAGATATAGATAATATAATAACATAGATAACATAAGAAATCTCCATCCCACCTAAAGCTTGATTATTGGTGGTAAAATGGAAAAGGACTTCTAGGGTCTTGTTCACTACCACTGCCCTGGAATGCTCTCCCTCCTCACATCTGCCAAACTAACCTTCTTCCCCTCTTCAAAGCTGTACTGAGAGCTCACCTCCTCGAGGAGGCCTTCCTAGACTGAGCCCTCTTTTTCCCTCTGCCCCTCCTCCCCTCCCCATTCCCCCTTCTCTAGCCTTCTGCTCTTTCCCCTTCCCCTCCCCACAGCACTTGTGCATATTTGTATATATTATTTATTACTCTCTTTTATTATTGATGTGTATATATCTATAATTTTATTTATCTTGATGTTATTGATGCCTGACTACTTGTTTTGTTGTCTGTCTCCCCCTTTTAGACTGTGAGCCTGTTGTTGGGCAGGGATTTTCTCTGTTGCTGTAAATTACAAGCGCTTAGGACAGTGCTGTGCACACAGTAAGTGCTCAATAAATATGATTGAATGAATGAATGAATAGGAACAAATGGCACCTGCCTGATCCTCAAGCCCTAACTCATTCCAATCAGTCAAAGGTATTTATTGAGTGCTTACTGTGTGCAGAGTACTGTACTGAGCGCTTGGGAGAATACAATACAGCAGAATTAGCTGACCCATTCCCTGCCCATAATGAGTTTACTATCTAGGAAGCAACGTGGCCTGGTGGGAATATCATGGGGCTGAGAGTCAGAGGACCTGGTTTCTAATTCTGACTTCACCAGTTGTCTCCTATATGACTTTAAGCAACTCAATTCACTTCTCTGGGCCCCAGTTAACTCATCTGTAAAAGGGGATTAAGACTGTGAGTCCCACATGGGTGAGGGACTGTGTGTGGGTGTGGGTAGTATGTATCTACCCTAGTGCTTAGAAAAGTGCTCGGCACATAGTAAGCGATTGACAAATACCACAGTTATTATTCTAGAGGGGGAATTCAGGCAATAATCAATCAATCAATGGTATTCATTGAACGCTCACTATGTGCAAAGCACTGTACACAGTGCTTGGGAGACTACAATACAACAGAATTAGCAGGCACGTTCCTTTCTCCTCTCTAGGTGGCCAGCACTGTTCCAACTCGCTTTGCTCCCTTTCCCGGTTTCCCAGTGGCCAGTTCCTCTAGAGTGAGGTGTATGTGTTGTGGGGAGGGGGGGCGCGGAGGGAGAACAAAAGGGGAAAACCCTCCTTTGGATGGTGTGATGGGAAAGGGTTCAATTCGGAGAATGCAAATGAAAGCCAACATAGACCAGAGGCCTCCTCTTCTTTGTGTTTCTGTCCTTTTCTCGGTGGAGATTGCAGCCTGTAGAATGTAAAACAAGCGTTTGTCTAATCTGCAAGCCAGACAGGCTGAAACAATAGGTGTGAATTTCCCAGCCTCCTGAGAAGGCCATTAATTCTGGCAGTTAACCCATGGACTGCTGGACTCAGAAGTAAAAAAAAACAAACCCACCCAAAACAACCATCTATTCGTTCTTCAGGGGAGGAGAGAGTCCTGGGTGGATTATATGCACAGTATCTTGTCATTTCAATCCTTTAATAAAAGGTCACTGCAACAGTACCCTCTTCCTCTAGACAGTAAACTTGTGTGCAGAAAACGTTTCTGCTAATTCTGTTCTATTATACTCTCCCAAGCGCTTAGTACAGTGTTCTGTAAATAATAAGCACTCAGTTAATACTACTGATTGATTGAATGGGAAGCAGCACGTCCTAGTGGAAAGAACACGAGTCTGAGAGTTCTAATCCCGTTTTCACCAATTGGCTGCTGTGTGACCTTGGACAAGCCAGAAGCAACTTGTAGCAGATAAAGCACTGGCCTGTGAGTCAGAAGGTCATGGGTTCTAATCCTGACTCCACCACTTGCCTGCTGTGTGACCTTGGTCAAATCACTTCACTTCTCTGGGCCTCAGTTACCTCATCTGTAAAATGGGGATTGAGACTACGAGCCCCATGTGGGACAGGGACTGTATCAAGCAGATTTGCTTGTATCCACCCCAGCACTTGGTACAGTGTCTGGCACACAGTAAGTGCTTAACAAATAGCACAATTAATATTATTAACCTCTCTTGGCCTCAGTTGCCTCAACTGTAAAATGGCAATTCTAAACCTGTTCTCACTCCTACTTAGACTGGTATCTCCATGTGGGACCTGATTATCCTGTATCTAAAGATGCCACAAGATAAAAGATACCACAATTATTGTAGGAATAAGACCATGAATGGGCTTAATACAATGCTTGGCATATAGTAAAAGCTTGAGAAATGCCACAAACATTATGGGAATAAGGCCATGGGTGTTTGACATAGGTTAAAGTACCAAAAGGTGTAAGAAATTGGGGATGTTTTTCTAAGGCACTTTTTAAAAGCACAGTTCTGAGAAACTTGCTTGTTCCTTCCACAGATGGCATGATAATAATAATAACAACTGTGGTATTTGTTAAGCACTTATTATGTGCCAGGTACTGTACATACAAGCAAATAAGGTTGGACACAGTCCCTGTCCTGAACAGAGCACACAGTCTTCATTTCCATTTTAGAGATGAGAAAACTGATGCACAGAGAAGTGAAGCAAACTGCCCAAGGTCATGCAACATTCATTCATTCAATCATATTTATTGAGCACTTACTGTGTGCAGAGCACTGTACTAAGCGCTTGGAAAGTACAATTCAGCAACAAATAGAGAAAACCCTGCCAACACCTGACTTACAGTCTAGAAGGGTGGAGACAGACATCAAAACAAGTAAACAGGCATTAATAGCATCATTATAAATAAATAGAATCATAGATATACATTCACATTAATAAAATAAATAGAATAATAAATATATACATATAAGCTTGAGTGCTGTGGGGCAGGGCGGGGGTAGAGCAGAGGGAGCTAGGGTGATGGGGAGGGGAGGAGGAGCAGAGGAAAAGGGGGGCAGACAAGTGGCGAAGCTGGGATGGGAACCCTTGTCCTTCTGACTCCCACATCCATGCTCTATCCACTAGGCAGTGCTTGATTCCAACTACTTAATGATTTCTATGTTCTTTTAAATGAAGCTGGAGATAAACCCCCAGACTATATACTTGTTGTGGGCAGGGAACCTGACTGCCAACTTTGTTGTATGGCAGTCTCCCAAGCATGCAATAAAATGCTCTGCACATAGTAAGGGGTCGCAAAGTATTATTGTCTCTCTAGACTGTAAGCTTGTTGTGAGCAGGGAATGAATCTGCCAGCTTTGTTGCATTGTACTCTCCCAACCATCTGGTACAATGTTCTGCACACAGTAATTGCTCAATAAATACCAGTGATTGATTAATTGATTGCTAAATCTGATGCCAAAGTGGCAGCTTGACTGTCAGTCTCCACACAGTATTATTAATAGCATTTATTGAGTGCCCATTAGGTGCAGTAAACTGGGCTAAGTCAACCATAATCAACCATATATATCGAGTGCTTACTGAATGACGCAAAGCACTGGACTAAGCACCTGGGAGAGTCCAATAAACAGAGTAGGCAGATGTTCTCCATGCCCACAAGGAGCTTTCATTCCACATTCCAGGTGAGCTAGAGGTGAGGTATCAGATGGAGATGAGAGATTCAGGAGATCAGTCAGTGAGTTACTGGGTGCTTACAATAATAATAATAATTAAGGTATTTGTAAAATGCTTATTATGTGCCAGGCACTGTTCTAAGTGCTGGGGTAGATACCAGTTAATCAGGTTGGACACAGTCCCTGTCCCACACTGGAGCTCACACTCCTAATCCCCACTTTACAGATGAGGGAATTTAGGCACAGAGAAGTTAAGTGACTTGCCCAAGGTCACACAGCAGATAATTGCAGAGCATTATACTGAGCACTTGGGAGAGTACAGTATAACAACATAAAAGACACCTTCCCTGCCCATATGGATGGACTGACACTAGCTGTCTCCTCCACTGCCTCCATCTGCTGCAGATGATTGAATGAATGAATGAATGGATGAATGAATGAATGAATGAGTGCTTTAAATTCATTCATTCATTCAATAGTATTTATTGAGTGCTTACTATGTGCAGAGCACTGTACTAAGCGCTTGGAATGAACAAGTCGGCAACAGATAGAGACAGTCCCTGCCGTTTGATAGGCTTACGGTCTAATCGGGGGAGATAGACAGACAAGAACAATGGCAATAAATAGAGTCAAGGGGAAGAACATCTCGTAAAAACAATGGCAACTAAATAGAATCGAGGAGATGTACATTTCATTAACAAAATAAATAGGGTAATGAAAATATATACAGTTGAGCAGACGAGTACAGTGCTGAGGGGATGGGAAGGGAGAGGGGGAGGAGCAGAGGGAAATGGGGGGAAAAGAGGGTTAAGCTGCAGAGAGGTGAAGGGGGGGTGGTAGAGGGAGTATAGGGAGAAGGGGAGCTCAGTCTGGGAAGGCCTCTTGGAGGAGGTGAGTTTTAAGTAGGGTTTTGAAGAGGGGAAGAGAATCAGTTTGGCGGAGGTGAGGAGGGAGGGCGTTCCAGGACCGCGGGAGGACGTGGCCCAGGGGTCGACGGCGGGATAGGTGAGACCGAAGGACGGTGAGGAGGTGGGCGGCAGAGGAGCGGAGCGTGCGGGCTGGGCGGTAGAAAGAGAGAAGGGAGAAGAGGTAGGAAGGGGCAAGGTGACGTAGAGCCTTGAAACCTAGAGTGAGGAGTTTTTGTTTGGAGTGGAGGTTGATAGGCAACCACTGGAGGTGTTTTAAAAGGGGAGTGACATGCCCAGATCGTTTCTGCAGGAAGATGAGCCGGGCAGCGGAGTGAAGAATAGAATGGAGCGGGGCGAGAGAGGAGGAAGGGAGATCAAAGAGAAGGCTGACATAGTAATCTAGCCGGGATATAACGAGAGCCCGAAGCAGTAAGGTAGCCGTTTGGGTGGAGAGGAAAGGGCGGATCTTGGCGATATTGTAAAGGTGAAACCGGCAGGTCTTGGTAACGGATAGGATGTTTGGGGTGAACGAGAGAGACGAGTCAAGGATGACACTGAGATTGCGGGCCCGAGAGATGGGAAGGATGGTCGTGCCATCCACGGTGATAGAGAAGTCTGGGAGAGGACCGGGTTTGGGAGGGAAGATGAGGAGCTCAGTCTTGCGCATGTTGAGTTTTAGGTGGCGGGCCACATCCAGGGGGAGACATCCTGGAGGCAGGAGGAGATGCGAGCCTGAAGGGAGGGGGAGAGGACAGGGGCGGAGATGTAGATCTGCATGTCATCTGCATAGAGATGGTAGTCAAAGCCGTGAGAGCGAATGAGTTCACCAAGGGAGTGAGTGTAAATGGAGAACGGAAGAGTACCAAGAACTGACCCTTGAGGAACTCCAACAGTTAAAGGATGGGAGGGGGAGGAGGTGCCAGCGAAGGAGACCGAGAATGACCGGCCAGAGAGATAAGAGGAGAACCAGGAGAGGACGGAGTCCGTGAAGCCAAGGTGAGATAAGGTGTGGAGGAAGAGGGGATGGGTGAAGCCAAGGTGAGATAAGGTGTGGAGGAAGAGGGGATGGGTGAAGCCAAGGTGAGATAAGGTGTGGAGGAAGAGGGGATGGTCGACAGTGTCAAAGGCAGCTGAGAGGTCAAGGAGGATTAGAATGGAGCAGGTGCCATTGGATTTGGCAAGAAGGAGGTCATGGGTGACCTTAGAGAGAGCAGTCTCGGTAGAGTGGAGGGGACGGAAGCCAGATTGGAGGGGGTCCAGGAGAGAATGGGAGTTAAGGAATTCTAAGCAGCGATTGTAGACGACTCGTTCTAGGATTTTGGAAAGGAAGGGTAGTAGGGAGATAGGGTGATAACTGGAGGGGGAAGTGGGGTCAAGACCGGGTTTTTTAGGATGGGGGAGACGTGGGCATGTTTGAAGGCAGAGGGGAAGGAGCCATTGGAGATTGAGTGGTTAAAAATAGAAGTTAAGGAAGGGAGGAGGGCAGGGGCGATGGTTTTAATAAGGTGAGAGGGAATGGGGTCCGAGGCGCAGGTGGAGGGGGTGGCACTTGCGAGGAGGGAGGAGATCTCCTCTGAGGATACTGCAGGGAAGGATGGGAAAGTAGGGGAGAGGGTTGGTGGGGGGGAGGGGAGAGGCGGAGGGGTGACTTTGGGGAGCTCAGACCTGATTGTGTTGATTTTTGTGATGAAATAGGTGGCCAGATCATTGGGGGTGAGAGGTGGGGGAGGGGGAGGAACAGGGGGCCTAAGGAGAGAGTTAAAGGTCCAGAACAATCGGCGGGGGTGACGGGCATGGGTGTCAATGAGGGAGGAGAAGAAGCTTTGCCTGGCGGAGGAGAGGGCAGAGTTAAGGCAGGAAAGGATAAATTTGAAGTGTGTGAGGTTGGCTTGGTGCTTGGACGTTCGCCAGCAGCGCTCAGCAGCTTGAGCATAGGAGGGGAGGAGGCGGACAGAGGAGGTGATCCAGGGCTGTGGGTTAGTGGAGCGAGAGCGGCGAAGGGAAAGGGGGGCGAGAGAGTTGAGATGAGTACAGAGGGTGGAGTTGAGAGCGGAGACCTGATCATCGAGAGTGGGAAGTGAGGACAGGGCGGCAAGGTGAGGAGAGATGCTTTTGGAAAGATGGATGGGATCGAGACAGCGGAGGTCTCTGTGGGGCAGAAGCGAAGATTTGCAGGGGGAGGGAGTGTGAGAGATGAGGCAGGTGAGAAGGTTATGGTCAGAGAGAGGGATTTCAGAGTCGGTGAGGGAGGAGATAGTGCAGCGGTAGGAGATGATGAGATCGAGGGTGTGACCGAGTCGGTGAGTGGGCGCGGTATGGTGGAGGAGGAGGTCGGCAGAGTCGAGGAGGGATAGCAGGCGGGCGGCAGAGGAGTCATCGGGTACATCCATATGGATGTTGAAGTCTCCGAGGATCAGAGTGGGCAGAGAGAAGGAGAGAAGGAAGGTGAGAAAGGGGTCTAGGTGGTTGAAGAAGTCGTAGGTTGGACCAGGAGGGCGGTAGATGACAGTGACAAGTATCTGGAGGGGGTGGTAGAGGCGAATGATATGGGCTTTGAAGGAGGGGAAGGAGAGGGACGGGGGAGGAGGGATAGTGCGGAAGCAGCAATGGGGTGAGAGGAGGAAGCTGACGCCTCCTCCCTTACCGGTGAGTCTGGGGGAGTGGGAAAAGGAGAGGCCTCCGCTGGAGAGAGCAGCGGCGGAGACCGTGTCTTCGGGAGTGAGCCACCTTTCTGAAAGGGCGAGGAGGAGGAGAGAGCGGGAAAGGAAAAGGTCATGGACGAAAGACCATGTAATAGAGCGGGGGTTCCAGAGGCCACACTTGAAAGTAGCTGTGGGTGCAAGGCGGGGAGAGGGGAAAGGGCGGGGGGAGGGGAGGGTTTGGATGGGAAGGAGGTGGCGGGGCCCTGGATGGGGAGAGGGGGATGAGGGGTAGCGGTGGGACAGGAGGACTGGGATGGGGCGTGGGTAGGGAAGAGAGAAGGGGGGAGGGGGTGAGGAGGGGGTTTGGTGGGGGGGAGAGTAGGGGGAGGGGGAAGAGGGGTAGCGCTGGTAGAATGGGGTTCTAGGGCGGGGGAGTGGAGGTGGGGAGGAGGCAGAGGAGAGTGCGGGAAAGAACTGAGAGAGAGGGGAAGGGGAAGGGGAGGATAGGAAGGGGCGGGAGGGAGGACGGGGGGAGGAGCGACATGGTGAGGCCAGAGAGGTGGGTGGCAGCACTGACAACAATAAACAGTAACAAACGAAATCGGTAATATAGCAACATGATACAGTATGATACAATACAGTAGTGTTAATAAGCGGGCGATGACCAGGGTCGGGGGTAGGCTCAATTAAAGGCCGACCTGATCAAACTCAAAGTCAGGCAGCTGGTGAGGCCAGAGAGGTGGGTGGCAGCACTGATGACAATAAACAGTAACAAGTGAAATCACTAATATAGCAACATGGTACAGTTAGATACAATACAATAGTGTTAATAAGCAGGCGATGACCAGGGTCGGGGGACGACCCGACCCTACCCGATCAGACTCAAAGTCAGATCAGACTCAAAGTCAAGCGGCTAGCGGCCAAGAGAGTCCCAGAGCTCATGACCAAATGTCCCTGAGGCGGGGGGGGGGGGGGGGGGGGGGGGCCTGATAAGTTTCTCTTTGATGCAGAAGTGGATGGGCAGCCCCTGGAGGTTTTTCAGGAGAGGGGAATCATGTCCTGAACATTTTTGTAGAAAAATGATTCAAGTAGCAGAGTGAAGTATGGACTGGAGTCGGGAGAGACAGGAGGCTGATAAAGTAATCAAAATGGGTTAAGAGAGGAAAGGGTGGATTTTAGTGATGTTGTGCAGGTGGGACCGACAAGATTTAATGATCTTGTCACCAAGGCTACAATCTTGTTAGAGAGGATGGTGCTGCCTTCTACAGTAATAGGAAAGTCAGGGGAAGGACAGGGTTTGGGTGGGAAGATAAGGAGTTCTGTTTCCGACATGTTAAGCTTGAGGTGCTGGTGGACAACTAAGTAGAGATGTCTTGAGGGCATGAGCAAATGCAAGACTACAGAGAGGGAGAGAGATTAGGTCTGGAGATGTAGATTTGGATATCTACATAGAGATACCCATCTACATACATGGGTATCCGCATAGAGGTGGTGGTTGAAACCATAGGAGTGAATGAATTCTCCTAGGGAGTGGGTGTAGATAGAGAATAGAAGGAGACCCAGAACTGAACCTTGAGAGACCCCAACAGTTAGGGGCTTGGAGGCAAAGGAGGAGACCACAAAGAAGATCGAGAATGAATGGCCAGAGAGAATAGAGGAGAACCAGGAAAGTGCAGTGTCAATGAAGCCAAAGTTGGATAATTTTTCCAGGAAAAGAGGCTGGTAGACAGTGTCAAAGACAGCTGGGTGGCCGAGGAGGATTAGGATGGAGTAGAAGCCATTGTATTTGGCAAGAAGGAGACCATTGGTGACCTTTAAGAGGGAAGTCTCTGTGGAATGAAGGGAGTGAAAACCAGATGGGAGAAGGTCCGGGAGAGAATTGGAGTAGAGGAATTTGAGACAGCGGGTGTAGACAACTCGCTTAAGGAGTTTGGAGAGGAATGGAAGGACAGAGTTGGAGCAATGACTGGAGGGAGATGTGAGGTCAAGAGAGGGTTTTTTAGGATAGGGAAGACATTGGCATGTTTGAAAGCAGTGGGGAAGAAGCCATGGGACAGTGAACAGTTGAAGATGGCTGTTATGGAGGGAGAAGAGGAGAGGACAAGAGTTTTGATAAAGTATGAAGGAATGGGGTCAGTTGTGCAGGTGAAGGAAGTGGATTTGAGAGGAGTCAGGAGATTTCCCTTAGAGATATTGCTGAGGAGAGAAAGGTTGAAAAGAGGGTCGGAAGAGGGAGGGACTGAGGAGGGGCAGGGACGATTTTAGGGAGCTCTTGCCTAATAGTGTCAGTTTTCTTAATAAAGTAGATGGCCAGGTCATTGGGGGCAAAGAATGGGGAAAGTCCATTGGGCAGGGGGCCTGAGGAGGGATTTAAATGTATGGAACAACTGGCAAGGGCAATGGGCATGCGTGGCAATAAGAGAAGAGAAATAATTTTGTCGGGCAGAGGAGAGGAGTTAAAGCATGTAAGGATAAACTTGATGTGGATGAAGTCGACGTGATATTTAGATTTCTGTCAGCAGTGCTCTGTGGTTTGAGCACAAGAGCAAAGGAGGTAGGCTTTGCAGGTGATCCAGGGCCATGGGTTAACAATAATAGATAAAGGGATAGGGGAGTAAATAGGTTGAGTTCAGTGGAGAGAGTGGTGTTGAGAGTGTCAATGAATACAGGTGACTGACTGACTTCTACTACTACTAATTATTATGGTATTTGTTAATAATAATTATTGTATTTGTTAAGCTAGTGCTGTTGCAGATATACGGAAATCAAGTTGAACACAGTTACTGTCCCAAGTGGGTCTCACAGTCTCAATCCCCATTTCACTGATGAGGTTACTGAGGCCCAGAGAAGTGAAGTGACTTGCTCAAGGTCACACAGCAGACAAATAGCAGAGCAAGCCTTCTATCTCCCAGGCCCATGCTCTATCCACTATACATATGCAGAACACTATTTTATATACTTAGGAGAGTACAATATCAGAGAAATTAGCTGACATGTTCCCTGCCCATAATGAGTTTACAGTCTAAAGGGATGGGAATAAGATATCCGTTCTCCCT
This sequence comes from Ornithorhynchus anatinus, assembly GCF_004115215.2. Classification (NCBI taxonomy): domain Eukaryota; kingdom Metazoa; phylum Chordata; class Mammalia; order Monotremata; family Ornithorhynchidae; genus Ornithorhynchus; species Ornithorhynchus anatinus. Next base: position 20,122,467 of record NC_041731.1, on the reverse strand, counting down.
CCCTCTTAGTTGGTGAGCCACACATGGGAGGGACTGTCTCTGATATGATTGTGTTGTATCTACCCCAGTACTTACTATAGCACAGTACTGAAACAGAGCGGCTTAGAGGAAAGAGCACTGGCTGGAGAATCAGAGGACTTGGGTTCTAATCCCAGCTCCACCACTTGTCAGCTGTGTGACCATGGACAATCCACTTAACTTATCTTTGCCTCAGTTATCTCATCTGTAAAATGGGGATTGCGCCTGTGAGCCCTACGTGGGACAACCTGATTACCTTGTAACTACCCCAGGGCATAGAACAGTGCTTGGTGCATAGTAAGTACTTAACAAATACCATAATAATTATTATTTTTATTACAGTGCCTGGCAGTTAACTTAAGCACTTAACAAGTAAAATTATTATCCTCATCCTTGAGGGGATTAAGTTAAATTCCCCATTTTTTCTCCTTAGGAATGGGAACCTCGAAATCAATGTGGATATGCACGGTCAACTGCATCAGAGAAATAAAAAAATCAGTACTCAGAATTCACCTGGGCTGTTAACCACCCTGACATTAATCAAACTCCCATAGCTGCTGCTACTTCTCATGCTTCTTGAGCCAAATATGAATGAGCTGCATTCGTTCATTCATTCAACTGTATTTATTGAGAACTTACTGTGCACAGAGCACTGTACTAAACTATTGGGAGAATCCACTATAAGGATAAACAGACATATTCTCTCCCCTCAGTGAGCTTTCTATCTAGAGGGAGAGACAGACATTAATATATAAATAAATTACAGATATGTTCATAAATGCTGTGGGGCTGGAAGGGGGGATGAATAAAGAGAGCAAGTCAGGGCGAGGCAGAAGGTAGTGGGAGACGAGGTAAGTGGGGCCTAGTCAGGGAAGGCCTCTTGGAGGAAATGTGCCTTCAATAAGGCTTTGAAGGGAGGAAGAGAAATCATCTGTTGGATTGGAGGAGGGAGGGCATTCCAGGCCAGAGGGAGGACATGGGTGAGGGGTCGGCAGATGCCTTTCATGCATTTCATGATGCCTTTCATAGACATTCAATTAATCCATCAGTGGTATTTATTGAGTGTTTACTATGTACAAAGCACTATTCTAAGCATTTAGGAGAGTCTTGTCCTGTATTATGCTCTCGAGTTGTCTCTGATCTATAACATTGTCATGGACACATCTCTCCCAGAACACCCCACCTCCATCTGCAATCTTTCTGGTAGTGGATCCATAGAGTTTTCTTTCTAATAATAAGGAAGTGATTTACTGTTGCCTCCTTCAGCACAGTAGCCTTGTGTCCCCACCCTTGGCTCTCTCCCATGATGCTGCTGCCCAGCAGAGGTGAGTTTTGACTTGTAGCAGACTGTTGTCCACTCACTAGCCACTTCCCAAGCTAGGAACGGAATGGGTATGCCTCTGCTTGACTCTCCCTCCTGTAATTGAGACTGGTAGAATACTGGAAACACTCCAGGCAAGACCCTAAGAGGAGTGGGAGAGTACAGTACAAGATAAATTAGCAGACACCTTCCCTGCCCATGAAATGTGGCTCAATGTTTTTTCCCTCGAATGATCCAGGCAGGAGAGTGAAGAGCCAAGGTAGAAACCTTACAGTCAGGTCACTCACAGCCTGTCCCTTGCACTTTCCCTTTATTGAATCTAAGAAAATCATCACCAAGGGCCTTATCTCTTTATGAGGCAACTGATTGCTCAGAGCCTGATGTGAGGATTGGGACGGGGATTGTTACATTCCAAAAGGGATTTTAGCCCCTCCTGACTTTCTGCATAAGTCCAAATAGATGAGTCTCACCTCTTCTGCCTAACTGAAAACAGAAGTCAAAGAAAAAAGACTGGCCCCTGTCTTTTCTCCTGGCTGGACTGAGAAAGTCCTTTTTTCAATGCAGCGTCCATGCTGAGAAGAGCCCGGGCCTGGGAGTAGGAGGAACTGGGTTCTAATCCTGGCTTGGCCACTTGTCTGTGGCGTCACCTTGGGCTTCACTTCACTTCTCGGTACCTCAAATACATGATCTGTAAAAGGAGGATTAAGATAGTGAGCCCCACATGGGACAAGGATTATATCCAACACATTATCTTGTATCTACCCCAGTGCTTAGTACAGTGCCTGACACCTAGTAAGCACTTAACAAATATGATTAACTCGCACCCCCCTTGCCCCCCAACTTGGAGAAGGAAGAAACAAACTTTAATGTTCTGTAAGCTTCTTGTGGGCAGGGAATGTCTATCTACAGTATTATATTGTCCTCTCCCAAGTGCTTGGTACAGTCCTCTGCAGATAATTAAGTGCTCAACAGTTACAATTGATTAATCACTTAGTTACTTTAGCCTGAGTAGTGGTGCAGGTGATGTGGCTGGTAGTGGGGGAGGTAGAGTATCCCAGTAGTAGGTAATGTTAAAATGCTGAGGTGGCAATAGTTTAGGAAACAGAGGGAAGAGAGATGAAAGATTAATCAGGGAAAGCTTCCTGGAGGAGATCAATCAATCAAAGGTATTTATTGAGTGCTTCCTATAAGCAGAACATTCGACTATGTGCATAGGAGAGTACAATACACTTGACTCCTCTAATGCCAACGTACTCACTGCACTTCGATCTCATTTATCTCACTGTACTTCGATCTCATTTATCTCACTGTTGATGTCTCATTCACATCTTGCCTCTGGCCTGGAACCTCCTCCCTCCTCATATCTGATAGGCAATGACTATCCTCACCTTCAAAGCCTTATTGAAGGCACATCTCTTCCAAGAAGCTTTCCCTGATTAAGTCCTCTTTTCTCTTTTCTCCACTCCCTTCTGCATCACTCTGACTTGTTCCTTTTATTCACTATCCCCATTCCTGCCCCACTGAACTTATGTCCATGTCCATAATTTATGTATTTATATTAATATCTGTCTCCCCCTCTAGACTGTAAGCTCGATGTTGTCAGGAAATGTTTCTTATATTGTTATTTTGGACTTTCTCAAGTGCTTAGTCCAGTGTTCTGCATACAATAAGGACTTAATAAATATGATTGAGTTAGCAGACCCGTTCCCTGCACACAGTGAATTTGTAGTCTAGAGGAGACAAACATGGAATGAAGGCTCACTGAGGGCAGGGAATGTGTCCACCAACTCAGTTTTATTCTTATATTGTACTCGCCCAAGCACTTAGTAGAGTGCTCTGCAAAGTAAGTGATTGATAAGTACTTTATAACATGTGGTTTTAAAAGGGTTTTGAAAATGAGAAAAGCAGTGGTGAGTACACAGGAAGGGGGATGGCTATCAGGCAAGAGGGAACATGTGAGCGAGAGATGGGCAGTAATAGAGACAAGAAGAAGGAAGCCCAGTGTACTGTACTTTCCCAAGTGCTTAGTACAGTGCTCTGCATACAGAAATTATTTATTCAGTCATTCTTATTGAGTGCTTACTGTTTGCAGGGCAATGTACTAAGCATTTGGGAGAGTACCAAGTAACAGTAGACACATTCCCTGCTCACAATAAGCTTACAGTCTAGAGGGGAAGAACCCAGGGAAGCAGCATGGCCTAGTGGATAGAGCACTGGGCCTGGTTGTCCGAAGGACCTGGATTCTAATCGCGGTTCTAACATTTGTCTGTTATGTGACCTTGGGCAAATCATTTAGCTTCTCTGTGTTACAGTTACCTCATCTGGAAAATGGGGAGTAAGCCTGTGAGACCCATGTGGGACATAGTGTCCAACCTGATTAGGTTTTTTAACCCCAGCACTTAGTACAGTGTCTGGCACAGAGTGAGTACTTAAGAAATAACAGAAAAAAGGGAATTTTCTAGCTGCACATCTACTTTATTTCTCTAATTATATTGACAGAGATTCCTTTTCAAATCGATTGAGACTGTAAGCCCCATGTGGGACAGGGACTGTGTCCAAATTCATTATCTTGTGTCTACCCCAGTGCTTAGCACAGGGCCTGGCACATAGTAAGTGCTTAACAGATACGACTGTGGGACTTCCGAGTGCCTTTGCCAATAGCCAGGGCTGAGGGCTGGGCCCAGCTGGGGAAACCCTGCATTCTGACTGGCTAAACAGTCCCATTTGACCAGCATTCAGTCACCTGCCCTCTCCCCCCCCACAACCCTGCTCAGCTGGAAACATGGCATGACCCTGTTTTTTTTATTAGTGGTTTCTGCTTTTAATAATAATAATAATAATAATAATAATAATGGTACTTGTTAAGCACTTACTACGTGCCAAGCCCAAGCACTGTCTGGGGTAGATATAGGTTAATCAGTCTGGACATATTCCCTGTCCTACATGGGACTCACATTCATCCCCATTTTCCAGAAAAGGTAACTGAGGCATAGAGAAGTTTAGTGACTTGCCCAGGGTCACAATGCAGACAAATGGTGGAGCCAGAATTAGAACCCAGATCTTTCTGATTCCCAGGCCTATGCTCTTTCCACTAAGCCATGCTGCTTCTGCTTTTATTTCACCTTTCCTTATGCATCTGTTTCCAACCCCCTCCCCAACTACTCTTAGACTGTGAATGCTTGGAGGCCCAGGAATTTTATCTATAGCTGGAAACATGAAGAGTGCAGGAAGGCGTTGAGAACCAGATGCTCCTTCTAAACAGAGGTTTCCTGGGTAAATAAATCGTGGAAGGAGAAGGAAAACCCCAAGTTTAAGCCACTCTTTCAAAGGAATCTTTCAGCTTTGACTTTTTGGGGGTGGGGGGGGTCACAAAAGAAGATGGGGTTTTCTCTATGAAGGTAGATTGGACAGCAAGTTCCCTTGGAATGACACACCTACATCCTGTTCTGTATCCAATTAGGACATTAAAGGAGTTTTCTCGAGGAATCAGAAACAAAATCTGCAGCCTGTGTCCGCCACCACAGTCCTAACTGTGCCAATGTATAGAAAGAGGCCCCCCCGCCATCTCCCCTAGGAATACAATGTGTGCACCAGCAGGATTGAAGGGGCAGAGTGAGGAGGCAGAGGCGGCAATGGGCTTTAATCCGTTTTGTGAGGTATCCTGGTGGAGATTACACAAAACCCTCTCTAGCAATGGGGGGAAATAAAGTTCGTGAAAACAGTAAAGAGCACTGTGATGGCCTTCTCTCTTTTTGGAAATTCATAGTTTTGTTTGTGGTTTGCGTTTTTCAGTAACTGGAATGACTACTCCTGTGACTCTTGGCAGCTCCATAAATCAAATACCTGCCAGGAAATGATTAGAAAGGGTCTCTACCTTAGGGATCTAGTAAAAATCTGGGGAGACTGGGTTGAGCCTAAAGACATTTGGAAAATCTCCAAATTGCAAAATTAGAAACATGATGAATTGGGATGGAAAAGAAAGTTACTTTTTGGTGCTGCTGTGAAGAGTTTAAAGGAGAGACATATCACCACCATCGTTATCAATCAATCGTATTATATTGAGTGCTTACTGTGTGCAGGGCTGTACTAAGTGCCTGCATGAGAACACAACAGTATAATACATTCTCTGCCCACAATGGGCTTTTAGTCTAGAAGAGGTACTTTTGTTGTGGTGGTCGTCTTTATTGTATCTGTGGAGGGCTTACTTTGTGCCTAGTGGTTTTCATTCAAAAGTGTTTATTAAACACCTACTGTGGACAAAGAACTGCTCTAAGTGCTGGGGGGAAAAAATCACAGATGAGAATTAGATGTAATTTCTGGCCCTACAAAGGTACACAATACAAGAGTATGTTGGTAATGGGCACATTAAGGAAAGGTAAAATAATACAAGCAGAAACGACTAATAAAAAGACAGGGACAGTGAGAGAAGGCAGGGACAGAGTGAAGCAGTGTGGACTAGTGGAAAGACCACTGGCCTGGGAGTCAGAGGTTCCGAGTTCCAATTCCAGCTCCACCACTGTTCTGCCCTGTGACTTTGGGTAGGTCACTTCACTTCTCTGTGCTTCAGTTTCCTGATCTGTAAAATGGGAATTAAGACTGTGATCCCCAAGTGGGACAGGGACTGTGTCCAACCTAATTAGCTTGCAATCAACTAATTGTAATTAACTTGTAATTAACTCCAGTGCTTGGTGGAGTAAGCTGCATATAGTAAGCACTTAACTGTTACCACTTTAAAAAAAAAAACATAGACACAGTAAGCACTGTACGAAATGCTGGAGTAGACACAAGGATCCCAGGAGGTTCTCAACACAAAGGACACAAAAAGCAGACTAGAAAATTCAACATAAAATACCTTTTTTTTCAATAGTATTTATTGAGAGCTTACTAGTTACCTGTGGGGTAACATCCTGAAGTACATAAACTTCAGGGGGTACTCAATTTTAAACAGAGTGTTCCTAGCTTTGTAAGGCTGAGATAAAATTCCCATTCAGAATCTGGTCTTTAGAGATTAATCAAACAATCACACCTTGGGTTGATGGGGCTTGTCTGGCCACCTGCTTCTTTAAAATTTATAGCCCCTCGGTGGCATACAATAGCCATTCAGAGAGATCTAGGAGGTGGCTGCTGCATCCAGTCACACTTATTGATGTTTTTTTCTGCTCCTTCTATGAAGCCGGACTAAGATGGCATTGCAATGGTAATTTTGCTAATTGTATCCCCCTCCCTGACTGCAGAGAGGAAGCCTCTCACTGCATTGTTTCTGTTTGGCTCCTGAATACAGGGACCTACCAGTCTTTCTCCTCGGGACAGAATAAGGATCTTTGTAAAAAATAATAATCAAAATAATCAGCATTTCAAAATCTGAGCAAACAGCCAAATCCACAGACACCACCTATCTCCAACCCCTCTAACCTGCCACCTCCCCCCCACCTTAAAATCTTAGAATTTCCAGTTCTTTGAAGAGATTGCATCTATATGAAACTGTGTTTCTTTTTGGTGTTGGCAGGGAGAAAGGGTAGAATTCAGCAGAAGAAACAATTAATGGGATTTCTTCATTACTTGGATACAGATTTCCCTAGTTTGGGGGCGAACAGTGTAATTTTCCATAGACAGAGGAGGCAGGGTCTTGTTTCCCGAGTGGGAGAAAATATTTTAAAATTAGTGAACACAACACAAACAGATGGAAGGGGGCATAGTCGTTCTGGGCATGTCACTCCCCTTCTTAAAAACCTCCAGGGGTTGCCTATCAACCTCCACTCCAAACAAAAACTCCTCACTCTAGGCTTCAAGGCTCTCCATCACCTTGCCCCTTCCTACCTCTCCTCCCTTCTCTCTTTCTACCGCCCACCCCGCACGCTCCGCTCCTCTGCCGCCCACCTCCTCGCCGTCCCTCGGTCTCGCCTATCCCGCCGTCGACCCCTGGGTCACGTCCTCCCGCGGTCCTGGAATGCCCTCCCTTCTCACCTCCGACAATCTAATTCTCTTCCCCTCTTCAAATCCCTACTTAAAGCTCACCTCCTCCAAGAGGCCTTCCCAGACTGTGCCCCCCCTTTTTCCCTCTGCTCCCTCTACACACCCCCCCCCGACCTCTCCGCAGCTAAACCCTCTTCTCCCCCCCTTTCCCTCTCCTCCTCCCCCTCTCCTGTCCCACCCCCTCAGCACTGTACTCATCCGCTCAACTGTATATATCTTCATCACCCTATTTATTTTGTTTAATGAGATGTACATCACCCTGATTCTATTTATTTGCCATTGTTTTATGAGATGTCCTTCCCCTTCACTCTATTTATTGCCATTGTTATTGTCTGCCTGTCTCCCCAGATTAGATTGTAAGCCCGTCAGAGGGCAGGTACTGTCTCTATCTGTTGCCAATTTGTACATTCCAAGCGCTTAGTACAGTGCTCTGCACATAGTAAGTGCTCAATAAATACTATTGAATGAATGAATGAATATTTTCTTACATTAACCTGCTGCCTAATTCTTCTTCTCAGTCAAAACCCCTTGGAATCCTTAATCTTAGAGCAACTTATTAGTTATGTTCACTTAGGCACTGTCCTGTAGAAAATCACAGTATGAAAGGACAATTAAAAGACTCCATTCACCTCCATGAAAACTCATTCATTGATTGTCATCTTTTATTTTTGTTTTTATGACTAACTTGAAAACCAAGAAAGAGCACTCTCAACCAAATCTTAATGCTATAATTTCTTTTTATCATCTTGATCACAGAAGACAAAAATGGTTTCTATTTATCATTAATTAAGATAGCTGTACCATTTACTGAACAATTACTGGAGACTATAGGCTCGGTGTGGGCAGGGACCTTGCCTATCAACACTGTGATAATAATAATAATAATGTTGGTATTTGTTAAGTGCTTACTATGTGCTGAGCACTGTTCTAAGCGCTGGGGTAAACACAGGGGAATCAGGTTGGCCCACGTGGGGCTCACAGTCTTAATCCCCATTTTACAGATGAGGGAACTGAGGCACAGAGAAGTTAAGTGACTTGTCCACAGTCACACAGCTGACAAGTGGCAGAGCTGGGATTCGAACTCATGAGCCCTGACTCCAAAGCCCGTGCTCGTTCCACTGCGCCACGCTGCTTCTCACTCTCCCAAGTGCTTAGTACAGTGCTCTGCACATAATCAAGGATTGATTGAACACTGTGTGCAGAGTACTGTACCAAGTGGCTGAGGAATACAATAAAATTAATAGACAGAATTCCTGCAATCAGGGTTCTTACATAGTAAGTATATAACTAATACCATTAAAAAAAACACCCTTGGAAATTCACAACCCTGCCTTCCAGGATTTATGTACACCTTTCTAAAATGATATTTGTTAAATGCTTACTATGTGCCAGGCACTGTTCTAAGCCTGGGGGAGTTATAAGCTAATCTAGTTGGACACAGTCCCTATCCCACATTGGACTCACAGTCTTAATCCCCATTTTACAGATGAGGTCACTGAGGCACAGAGAAGGGAAGTGACTTGTCCAAGATCACATAACAGACAAGTGGCAGGGCCGGGATTAGAACCCAGGTCCTTCTGAGTCCCAAGTTCTATCCCCTAGGCCACACTGCTTTTCACCTCCTTCACACAGCTTTTTATAAATTCCTTCAAAGTTCTGTCTTCCTTTGATCTAGTGGACAGGCCTGGGTTCTAGTCTCAGCTCTGCAATGACCTGTTATGAGCACTAGGCATCACTTACCCTCCCTGCATCTCATAGTTCTCATCTAAATTGCACACATTAATGTAAAATGTCAAAAGATCTGTAAGCTAGTTGTGGGGGCAGGGAATGTGTCTGCTAATTCTCTTGTATCATGCTCTCTCTCCCAAGAGTTTAGTATAGCGCTATGCACATAGTTAGTGCTCAATAAATACCATTGTTTGATAAAAGAACCATGCAAATCCAGGGCGTTATCATAAGTGGCAAGCTTGTGACAGGATCATACACACTGGTGTAGAAAAGAAGTGGAATTCGAGGAAGAAGAGCGGCTGGAAGAAAGGAACTGGAAAGGAGAAAGAGGAGGTGAAACAGTTCGTGATGCGGGGAGGGGGAGAGAGGAGGAAGAGGAAAAGATGCAATTGAGTGAGTGAACCCCCAAACAACATTCAGAGGGTTGAATCTAAAATTCAAAGTAAAATAAACCAAAGTTTGTAGACTTCAATCTCACGCTTTGTTTTCTTTTCCCACTCCAGTAATTCATAGTCTGATTATCCAGGTTGTGGATTTTCTGTTCTAGCCTGTAAACTCTTTGTGTTGGGGAACGTATAGATTGTTATGTTGTGCTCTCCCAAGCACTTTGTACACTTTGCCCTGCAAACAGTAAGTGCTCAATAAATAATATTGATTGATTAATTGACTGCCCCTCTAGACTGCAAGCTCCTCACAGGGAGAGAACATGGCTGCCAACTCTCTTGTAGTGTACTCTCCCAAGGCACTTAGTCAGAGGTCATGGGTTTGAATCCTGGCTCTGCCGCTTGTCAGCTGTGTGACTATGGGCAAGTCACTTAACTTCTCTGTGCCTCAGTTACCTCACCTGTAAAATGGGGATTAACTGTGAGCCTCACGTGGGACAACCTGATTACCCTGTATCTCCCCCAGCGCTTAGAACAGTGCTCTGCACATAGTAAGCGCTTAACAAATACCAACATTATTATTACAGGGCCCTCCAGACAGTAAGCGTGCAATGTGGCCTAGTGGACACAGCAAAGACGTGGGAGCCAGAAGGACCTGTGTTCTAATCCCCGATCTGCCACTTTCATTCATTCAATAGTATTTACTGAGCACTTACTATGTGCAGAGCACTGTACTAAGCGCTTGGAATGTAAAAATTGGTAACAGATAGAGACACTCCCTGCCCTTTGACGGACTTACAGTCTAATCGGAGTTATGCTTGTCTCCTCTGTGACCTTGGTCATGTCACTTAACTTCTCTGTGCCTCAGTTCCTTCATCTGTAAAATGGGGATTAAGACTGTGCACCCCATATTGGTCAGGAACTGTGTCCAATCTGTTGAGCTTGTATCTACCTTGGTGTTTAGCACAGTGCTTGACACACAGTAAGCACTTAAGAAATACCATTATTATGTGGTATTTCATAATAGATATTTCATACTAGTAATAATAAAAATGATTGATTGATAACCCTTTTGTCTTCTCTCTTCTCCTGCTCTCATCTTCTACTCCTGAGCCCTTCCGTCTGAGGGGGAGTTGGGCAGAAGCATTAGGGACCAGGTAGGTCCTAGAGGGGGCTACCAGGGCCAGGAGGGGCTACCAGCCCCTTGCCTCCCCCCACTCCCGGGCCAGGAAGTACAAATTTTAAAGCGTTCTGGCAGTTCCACTTGGCTATTTTTAACCAAGAAAACTCAATGGATACACTACAAGAACAATTGCAGATGGAAATGGGGCATTTTGGAAGAGATGTGTCCATGGCGTTTCTATGGGTGGGAGGGGACTCGACAGCATAAGACAACAACCACCACCACCCTCCTTGAAGTAATGGGGAGGCTCTTGTTTACTCTTCAATTGTAAATGTAGCCTGTTATCTGGTAATTCTTGTTAGGTTTTCTGGGTCTTTCCTTCCCCATTTACACTGAAGACCCCAAGGGGACTAGACTTCTTGATGATAAACATAAAGTCTCTCCAGTTTATTCTAAGAGCTGAGATGGATTGGTTGACTGATCAGAGGGTGGTCTGGGACAACGATGGGGGAGGGAGAAGCAGTGTCAGCGTGGCTCAGTGGAAAGAGCACGGGCTTTGGAGTCAGAGGTCACGGGTTCAAATCCCCGCTCAGCCATTTGTCAGCTGTGTGACTATGGGCAAGTCACTTAACTTCTCGGTGCCTCAGTTACCTCATCTGTAAAATGGGGATTAAGACTGTGAGCCCCACGTGGGACAACCTGATTGCCCTGTGTCTACCCCAGCGCTTAGAACAGTGCTCGGCACATAGTAAGTGCTTAACAAATACCAACATTATTATTATTAGTGGATAGAGCCCGGGCTTGTGTTCTAATCCCAGCTCTGCCATTTGTTTGCTGTGTGACCTTGGGTAAGTCACTTCACTTCTCTGGGCCTCAGTGACCTCATCTGTAAAGTGGTGATGAAGACTGTGAGCCCGATGTGGGACAGGGACTATGTCCAACCTGATTACTTTGTATCTACCCTAGGGCTTAGAAGAGTGCCTGCAACATAGTAAATGCTTAAGACACACTGAAAAAAAAAAGTGAAACCAGGGAAATACCCATTTTGCACCTTCTTGGAGCCTGTAGTGAGAACTTCACTGGATTGGTGGGGGTCTCCTTGGTAGAAATAAGGTTTCTGTGTTACATATGGTGTTTATAGTGTTTGTGTTTGTTTCACAATTTCCAATCCACAGATAATTGAGTTGGCTTCTACAATCAATCATATTTGTTGAATGCTTACTAAGTGCAAAGCACTAAGCATTTGGGTGGGTTCAGCAGAATTAGTAGACATGTCCCCTGCCCATACTGAGCTTACAGTTTGGAAGGGGAGACAGACATTAATATGAATAAATAATTTACAATATGTAATTTGAAGATATGTATGTAAGTGCTGTGTTGTAGTAGGAGATGGGTGAGGTATGAGGGGGCGAACTGACTGAGTGCTTTAAAGCCATTGGTAAGGCTTTAAATGCATCTCACCTGATCAAACAATGGTATTTATTAAGTATTTTCTGTGTGCAGAGCACTGTATTTACTGCTTTGGAAAGTACAATATAGCAGTTGGTGAACACATTCCCTGTCCATGAGAAGCTTTCTGTCTGGTAGGGTCTCCCAACCCCACATTTCTGCCTCTTGGTTTCTGTATTACTGGGTATCGGACTCTGCACCAGAAAGGAGAGAGCAGTGTGATTTAGCAGAAAGAGCATGGACCTGGGTGTTAGAGAACCTAGTTTCCAATCAGTTTCCCTAGCTGTCAAAGGGGGCTTCGATATACTCCCCGCTCTGCCACTTGTCAGCTGTGTGACTGTGGGCAAGTCACTTAACTTCTCTGTGCCTCAGTTACCTCATCTGTAAAATGGGGATTAACTGTGAGCCTCAAGTGGGACGTGATTACCCTGTATCTACTCCAGTGCTTAGAACAGTGCTCTGCACATAGCGCTTAACAAATACCAACATTATTATTATTATATCTGTTCTCCCTCCTCCCGTAGACTGTGAACCCCATGTGGGACAAGGACTGTGTCCAACTTGATTATCTTGGGCTTGGCACATTGTAAGAATGTTTAACAAACACTGGTATTATTAAGTTAAACATGTTTGGCCATTAGAGGTCCAGGTGGCCTTAATAGGGGCTATTACCTATTTCATTAGTAAAAAAAAATAAAATTCATTATTCCGAGTTCCCATTCCAATGCATTTTAAATTCTTGAGGCATAATGTGTGTGGGATGTGGGGGAGGGTGGAAGGGTGGAAGGGTGGGCGCTGAGAGTAGCCCAGAATGATTCAAGAAGAAGCCTGGCCTAGTGGAAAGAGAATGGGCCTGGGAGTCAGAGGATTTGAGTTGTAATCCCTGCTCTGTTACTTGTCTGCCATGTGAACTTGGACAAGACACTTCGCTTCTCTGTGGTTCAGTTCCTTCATTTGAAAAATGGGGATTCACTACCTGTTGTCTGGTCTATTTAGCGAGCCCCTTGTGGGATTTATCATTTATGTACCCAGTGCTTAGTACAGTGCTTTGGTCAGAGTAAGTGCTGAAATTCCACAATTAATTATTATTATTAATGATTTCAAGACAGGGGTCTTGGGGGCCCCTATTGGATGATCATTTCCTTCCAGGCATCTCCCTTTGGTTATCCTGCCGACCTCTCAAATTGAATAGGTCAGAGTCGGAGAGTCTCATCTGTTCAGCAAACTTTCTCGGCAGATTAGATAACACCACCATCCTTCCTGTGCCCATATCCATCACCTTTACGTCATCCTCAAAATGACAGGAAGGGGGGAGGAGGACGAAGGAGGGCCCGGAGGGCCAAGGTGAGGAAGGGGTATCCAGATTTATTTTTCCACCGGGCGCCGGATCTCCCTGGTCCACAGAGGTCCCCGCTCGACCATGCCCGAGTCATATGCCCGTGGTTTGAGAGGGGCAGGGCGGCGGAGATGGGTAACCTCCCTGCCCCTACATTTATCAAAGCATAGAAGCAGCGTGGCTTAGTGGAAAGAGCCCAGGTTTGGGAGTCAGGGGTCGTGGCTTCTAATCCGGGCTCCGCCACTTCTCAGCTGAGTGAATTAGGGGATGTCATGTCATTTCACTTCTCTGTGCTTCCGTGACCTCATCTGTAAAATGGAGATTAAGCCCGTGAGCCCCACGTGGGACAACCTCATGATGTCGTATCTACCCCAGCGCTTATAACAGTGTTCGGCACATAATAAGCATGTAACCAATACCATTATTAAGGGAAGCAGTGTGGCTCAGTGGAAAAGAGCCCGGGTTTGGGAGACAGAGGTCATGGATTCGAATTCCGCTTCTGCCACTTGTCAGCTGTGGCTGACTGTGGGCAAGTCACTTCACTTCTCTGGGCCTCAGTTACTTCATTTGAAAATGGGGACTAAGACTGTGAGCCTCACTTGGGACAAGTTGATTACCCTGTATTCTTTCATTCAATAGTATTTATTGAGCGCTTACTATGTGCAGAGCACTGTACTAAGCGCTTGGAATGTACAAATTGGCAACAGATAGAGGCAGTCCCTGCCCTCTGACGGGCTTATTTAATCGGGGGAGACAGACATGAACAATAGCAATAAATAGAATCAAGGGGATGAACCCAGCGCTTAGAACAGTGATCTGCACATAGTAAGTGCTTAACGAATACCAACATTATTATTGTTATTATTCGAATCCCGGCTCTGCCACCTGTCAGCTGTGTGACCGTGGGCAAGTCACTTCACTGGGCCTCAGTGACCTCATCTGTAAAATGGGGATTAAGACTGTGAGCCTCAAGTGGGACAACCTGATTACCCTGTATCCACCCCAGCGCTTAGAACAGTGCTCTGCCCATAGTAAGCGCTTAACCAATACCAACATTATTATTATTATTATCATCGGAAGACGCGTGTCGGGGAACCGAATGGGTCAAACGCGCTGCCATCGCCTCCTCCACAGCGCCACCTTCTGGCCGTTCGCCGTCATCCCGGGAACGGCGCTCGGGGCTGAGCCGGGGAAGGGCTGGGGGGAGGTCGCCCCTCCCCCTCCATCCTTCTTGCGTTTGGGGGTCGCCACGTCGGGGCTGGGGGGTCTTCGGCCCTCGTGGTGCTTTGAGATCACCCCCTCTCGGAGGGTGCCGGTCCTGGGTGGGTCCTGGGTCTTTGGGAGCTAATGCGGGGGGTTTCTCATCACCACATCCGCACTGGGGCGGCCTGTCCTTGGAGAAATTTGGGGAATTTCACCATGACACGTCCCAGCCCCCCCTCCCTCCCCAAGAGGGGCTTACCTGGGTGGAGGGTGGGAGGGGGTGAGAGTTACTAAAATGGGGAACAACTTCCCCTCCCCCTCCCGACCCTGCTCCAGGGCCCCTCCCCCCACCCCGACCCCTTAGTGGCCCCCGGAGGCCCAGTTAACCGAACCGCGCGCCGGGCCGCCTTTTCCGTGCTAGTGATAATGATAATTAAAAAATAACGGGATCCCAGCGACCGCTAGCACGGAAGAGCCCGTCGGGTCGGGGGGCAAGGGGGTGGATGGGTGGGAAGCGATTTGGAAAGCGGGATCTTTCTTTTCCTAAACTCGTCGGCGGCGATGGGGAGGAAATCAGGTGGGAAAAACACGTGTGCGACTCCTTGCTCCGCAAATGTTTGCAATTAAAGTCTCCTCAAGCCATCGGGCTTTAGACCGGTCTTCGCGCTGAGAAAGTTACTTTTGAATGGGCAGCCCTCTCTCTCTCTGAGTTCCCTCCTCCTCTCCCCTCCCTCTTCCCCCTTCCACTCCCCCCACCCTCATCCTCTACCCTATTAAAACAACCACCAAGTCTCACTTGTTAAAAGACCCCCTTAAGTTAGAGGAGGCAGAGAGGCAACGGCAGGAAAGAAAAAAAAAATTCAAGACGTCTGGAAAAAATTATCCGGTTCCTGAGAAGCCTCATTGAACCAGCATCCGCCAGAGACGTTATCCCGATGCCGTCCATCTATGGGACGCTTTTCTACCGACTACTTTCGGACTAGTTTTGGAGGACTGAAACCAAAAAAGAAGGAAAAGAAACCAAAAAAGGGGGTGCTTTCTGGTCCGAGAAGAGGGGGTCTTGCAGAGAGAGTTGGGTGGGGGTGGAGCGGTTCTTTTATTGGAAGAGCGCACGCAATCCACCCCGAGAGTTTTGGAGAGCGAAGCTGAATTTTCCAGTAGCACTCACCCCAATCAATACAGCTCCAAGTCTCCAAAATACGCGTGGGGGGAGACCACGTTGTAGCAACCCACCCTCCCCGCCTGCTCCCCACTTTTTCATGTTGTTTTTATTCTTTTTTACCTTTTTGGCTGGCCGCCTCAAATTCATCTAATCTCCCGTGACTTCACTTTTGGAAACTGTTCCTCCGCCAGTCCTGGGAGACCACACAGAGGGCTGAAGATCTTTATGACCGAAAGCTGAACAAGGTACGTTATTTATGGCCGCGTTTTCCCTGGGCGAGGAGGGTGGAGGCAGAAAAGGAGACAGGGAGAAGGAATGATTTCTTTTAAAAAAAAAAATTGCATCCCAATTCTGGACGGGTTGGGCTGGGAGGGTGAGTTTTCCGGGGAGAGGCCAGTGGAGCCACCAAGATGTTGGGGGCAGACAGCCCTCCAAATCCTTCACCAGGCCTAGGTCGCCCCGAACGTGGTCTTGGTGGAGGCCTAGGTAGAGCTGGGAGAGATCCTGGTGGGAAGGCATTCCCTAGAAAATCCCCAAGAGGTGACCAGTGAAGGAACTAAGACGTTCAGTAAATTACTGTCCAAGTAGGCGGATTGGACGTTCCCCGCCCCCCCCCCCCCACCGCTCCAAAACCCACCTTGTGTCCCCTTTATCTATCCTCCCCAGCATTAATGTCCATCTTTCCCCCGGCAGACCGTCAGCTCTTTATGGACAGGGAACGGGTCCGCTAATGCTGCTGAAGGGTACTTCCACAAGTGCTTAACACAGTGTTCTGCACCGAGTAAGCGCTCAGTAAATACCACTGATTCTCCTTTCTTCCGAGCATATGTACAGCTCACGTACAGGCAGCCCCAGCACGCCTTGGAATCTCTGGGGAAATTAAATCGATGATTTATCAATCATATGTATTGAACGGTTTCTGTGTGCAGAGCCCTGGATTAAGCGTTTGGGAGAGTACAGTACGAAAATGGGACCTTGGGCAAGTCATTTAACTTCTCTGTGCTTCTTTAACGGAAAAGTGGGGATTAAGACTGAGCCCCACGAGGGTCGTGGACTGTCTACAAACTGCTTACCTTGTATGTGCCCCAGCGCTTAGAACAATGCCTGGCACATGGTGAGCGCTTAAATACCCCCGCGATTGTAGTACAATATAATAGAGTTGGGAGGCGAGTTTATCGTCTAAAGGGGGAGACAGACATTTTTATAAAGTAATTGGGAATACATAATTTCAAGATGCCTACCCAAGTGATATGGGGTTAGGGCGAATGTCAAATAGCCCAAAGCCACAGACCTAAGTGCCTTAAACGACGCAGAAGGGAGAGGGAGCGGGGGGGGGGGGGGGGGGGGGAGAAAGAGGCTCAACACATACTCAGTCGTATTTATTGAGCGCTTATTGGGTTCCGAGCGCTGTACTAAGCGTTAGCATAAGCACAATGCCACAAATAGACAATCCCTACCCACAAGGAGCTCACAGTCAAGGGTGGGGGGAGTGGCAGAAAGGCATCCCGCCTACATGTGCAGAAGAATGCACACAAACACATGCCTGCATGCACACGGTTCAGCACCCCATGCACACCCCCAGAGGACCCCCCCACACACACACCCAAGGACACAGTTATCAGTTACTCGTTTCTCTCCCCCCGCCTTAATTCGATTCCTAGCTGCGGGGGGCAGTAGGGTTAAGCGGCCTTGGGGCCGGGCGGGGATCCCGCGGCTGGCTTGGGATGCCCCCCACCCCCACAATTGGAGGGGAGGACTGGCGTGGGGGTGAGCCTGGAAGCAAATCCTTGGGGTGGTGGAGGGGAAAGGGGAAGCCAGGACTGTCACGCCTGTCCTCGGGGGAGGGAGGGCTGAGGGTCTCAGGGATGTCCGGGGTAGGTGGGAGGACACTTTAAACTCCCTCCCCCAAGGCTGAGCTCCTCCCACCTAGAACGCCCGGCCCGGGACTCCCGCGAAACCCACGTGGCAAGGAGCAGGGAATGCCTTGACGTCACAGTTGAGGGGGAGGAATGACGTAATAAAGGACAGCGCCCTGACTGTGCCGAAGGCGAGGGCGGGGGTTTCCCTGGAACTCCCAACTATTCTGTTGGCTTTGGGTCACCCGGGATCTGGAAAACCGGCTTTGGAGGGAGTGAGGTTTTTCTAGGGTTGGGGTTAAGGGATGAAGCTGGTCCATCTTGGCAAAATTGTTGTCCGTGGTCATTTTCAAAGCGTCCATCAGTTTTCAGGTGCCTGTAGAAGCAGATCTTGAAGGGATTGCTTTTTCCTGCACACGGAGTTGGGATTACTCAATGCAAAGGACTCTGGCAACTCTTGAACCTCAGTAGGTCATTCCCGAAGGTGGGAATTTATGGTGTTGATAGGACACGTGTGGAAAGCGACAGAATTCTTGCAAGTCACCAATTTGATATTTATACGTTAGAGGATCATACAGGTTTCGAGTTAAAAAAAAAAGTGGCCCAGTGAAGTCCGTGAAGGACATAGAAAAGCAAGCAATTGTGAATAGTCTCTTGTCTACCAATGCCATTAGCCGAAAAGGGATGAATTGTACAGTGGATAATGCTAAGTGGATGCATCTATGCAGAATAATTCAGGCCTCAGTGTAAATTTGAAAAACGCATGGTACTTTTGAAATGCTTATTATAACAATAGATTTTAATAAAGAATTTGGTTTCGATGACTAGACTTCTAAGTCTGTCCATTATCCTTTGACGATAAGAGCCCAGTTTAACTCACATTCCTTTTTTGAATGCCTCTGTGGACTGCGGTCTTTAACTGCATATTTTGCTGTACAAAACTGCTAATATAAGGGGACGCAACTCTAGGTACCATGGTCATTACAGAGGTAAATGCTCATTAAAGCCACTGAGATTTCCAAGACTTTTCTCCTAAACTTTAAAATTTCAAATCACTGTTAAATATTTCCTGGTGATCGATTGTGTTCTACATGTTGGGAAGATATTCCACAGGATATTGAAACAGGATGTCTGTCTTTTCAGAAGATTTTCACCAGTAAGTCCCAGGATATCTAGTGTATTGGTTCTTCAACTACTTACTATTGCTTTGACAAACTGAAGACAGTTAAGCAGGGTTACTAATTCAAATTACAATGCCATTCTTATGAAGATGCTAGTTACCTGGTGTTGAAAATGTACCAGTTTAAGCAAGAAAGCACTCGTGTGTAAACAGAAAAATAGTACCTTATGTAACAGAGATGTGGATAAAATTAAAGTTGGGTCCCCACATCTGAGAAGGTAACATCTACTGAATTTTGCAGAAAAGTGATTTATAAATCTAATAGCCAAGCAAACATCGCTATGTCTCAAAAAAATAGATTTTCCTGAAGATGCCTGTTTTTCTTAGGCCAAATGACCATGTTGGTAGAAGGGGTCTGGGGATTTTAATGTCACCAATCCACCTGTGATATTTACGGAGCACTTGCAGTGAGGAGAGCAGTGTATTCAATACATGGGAAATGTATTGAATACATGGGAAAATACAATGCACTGATAATTACAGCCCTACCTCCAAGGAGTTTATCAACCTCTTTCTACATTTTTTTTCTTTTTTTAGCCTCAAAGGCATCATAGTAGGCTAGCCCTTAAACTTTATTACTCCAAATTCTCTGAGCATTATGACCATGACCCTGGCACTGTTTGTTGTCCAGATATCACCTTGGAGAAATTGTTACATCACGACTGTGCTCTTGGGACATTCTCGCCGCTACTTCCACAGAGTGTGGATCCAGCCAATTCTCTCCTTTCCACAAGACGGTAGTCCTAACAGGAGGAGGAATGACAATGCCCAGTTCTGCTGCCTTTTGTGCCATACATATATGCAGACCTCTAGGGGGTAGAATGTGGGCGAGGGGTGGCAGGGGAATCTGCATAAGTGGGCACTGCAAATATGGGTGCAAATGAGCACCTGGAGGATCTACATCATTCTGATTGTTTGGGGGCCTGAGAGAGAGACAGAGTGTGAGAGCATGAGACAGCAGAGTGAGCAAGTGAGACAGTGGAGTGAGCTCAAGAGGCTGAGAGAGCAAAAGATGGTGGAAAAATTAATAATAATAATAGTCATAATTATACTATTTGTTAAGCATTTACTATGTGCCAAGCACTGATAAATCATGTTGGAAATAGTCCCTGTCCCATGTGGGCTCACAGTCTTAATCCCCATTTTACAGATGAGGTAACTGAGGCATAGAGAAGTGAAGTGACTTGCCCAAGGTCACACATCAGACAAGTGGTAGAGGCAGTATTAGGACCCATAACCTTCTGACTCCCAGGCCTGTATTTTATTCGCTACTCCAAGCTGCTTAGTGAGAGAGCAAGAGTGAGAGACAGTGGAGGGAGAGCACACAGTAAGCACTCAATAAATACAGTTGATTGACTGATAATTAATGTCTGTATTTCCCTCTCAGCTGTAAGCTTTTTATGGGCTGGGAACTTGTCTATCAACTCTGTTATATTGTCCTCTCCCAAGCACTTAGTACAGTAAGTTGGCACACAGTAAGTACTCCATAAATACAATTGATTGCTCAAGAGGGCTATCTGAGCCTCAAGTTCCTTATCTGTAAAATAGGAATAATAACTTCTGCCCTACCTCCCACAAAGTAATGGAAGAGTAAAATGAGAAATGATCCTCTAGACTGTAAGCTCGTGGTGGGCTGGGAATGTGTCTACCAGTTTTGTTGTATTGGACTTTCCCAAGTGTCTAGTGCACTGGTTTGCACACAGTAAGCACTCTCAATACTATTGATTGATTGACCTTTCTTGTTCTTCTTGTAGAGTGGGTTGTGCAGATTTCTGCTAAGGCTAAACCTCTATGGAGACAGCAGGGAGAGTTGCTAGTATAGACATTAGAGTGACATTAAGCTGGGATGGGAAGGCAGTGGTGATGGACAGGCTGCCGTGGAGATGGATACATTTTGAGTTATCACTGCTACCCAAAATCTCTCTCCACTGCAATCACTATTCCGCACTTCAAGCAGCTCTGGGTGTGTTGGGGAAGTGAGAGCACCATCCATCAGTAACATTTATTGAGCATTTTCTGTGCACAACACTGTACTAAGTGCTTCAGAGAGTACAGTATAAGTGTAATAGACAAATTCCCTTCCCACAAGGACCTTACAGTCTAGAGGGGGAAACAGACATTAATAAAAGTAAATTATGGATATGTACATAAGTACTCTGGGACTCAGGGAGGGATGAATAAAAAGAGCAAATCCAAGTACAAGGGGGATCCAGAAGGGAGTCGGGGAAGAGGAAATGAGGGCTGAATTGGGGAATGACTCTCAGGGGAGATGTCTTCAGTAAGGCTTTGAAGGTGAGGAGGGTACACTAATGCCAACCTTTGATTTTGAGGATGAGGCAGAATAGGGTTAGGGGCTTTGCGATGAGAATAAAGAAGATTGGGCTTCTTGTTACATGTTCTCAAGTGTGCTCAGTACATTGCAGAGAAGCAGCATGGCTCAGTGGAAAGATCCTGGGCTTGAGAGTCAGAGGTCATGGGTTCTAATTCCAGCTCTGTTGCTTGCCAGCTGTGTGACTTGGGGCAAGTCACTTAACTTCTCTGTGCCTCAGTTACCTCATCTGTAAAATGGGAATTAAAACTGAGTCCCACGTGGGACAACCTGATCACCTTGTATCCCCCCCAGGCGCTTAGAACAGTGCTGTGCACATAGTAAGTGCTTAACAAATACCACCATTATTGTTATTGCTCTGCACATGCCACTTGTGTCTGTTTAATGTTATGTTGTACTCACCCAAGTACATAGTACAGTGCTTTGCACACAGTAAGCACTCAATAAATACAATTGAATGTAGAATGAACTTTTTCAGTGGCTCAATAGGGGCCACATCCGACTCCTCGAGGGTTTCCGGTTTCTGGTTTCCGACGGCCACCCAGACAACAAAATCCGGAAACCAAATCAATCCCCTGGACTAAAGCTGTGCTGAGTGGGGCATGTGAGGAGACTGAATGGCAGGAAGAGAGATCCAAACAGCTGTTGTACAGTGGGCTGAGATTGTGAAATGGAAAGCAATGAGGACAGGGGAAAATGTGTCAAGGATGAGGAAACCGAAACCTCAAAAATTCTGCCGCTCAGCTGAAAGTTGGAAGGAATAGCTATAGACAGACCCGTGTAGCCCACTGCAATCCAGAAAGGAGCAGCTCTTTTTTAAAAAAATGATATTTGTAAGCATTTACTATCATGAGCTTACTCTTAACTGCTTGTTCATCATGCCTCATTTAGCCTCCGTACTTAAACCACCTTCCCTTATGACCAAATTGAAACTCTCAACAGCACCCTCCCTGCTGGACTCAAGTCACTCGCTCCTCTATCCCTCCGTCGTTCTCGTACAACTAACCCACAGCCCTAGATCACCTCCGCAGTCCGCCTCCTTCGCTCTTGTGCATGAGCGGCAGAGGTCTGCTGGTGGAAATCTAGACATCAGGCTGACCACCCATTTCAAGTTTATCCGTACAAGCTTTAACTCTGCCCGCTCCTCTGCCTGGCAAAATTATTTCTCCATCCTTACACCCATGCCCATCATCCTCGCCAGTTGTTCCAGACTTTTATCTCCCTCCTCAGGTCCCCTGTTCCCTTCCCTTACTCCTAATGACCAGGCCACCTACTTTATTGAGAAAATTGACAGTATAAGGTGTGATCTCCCCTCCTGACCCTTTTCAACTCTCCCATCTTTCCCAATAGTATCTCTAGAGAAGTTCTCCTCCCCTCTCTCAAAATCCACCTCTTCCACCTGTGCAACCCATCCTTCCTTCACACCTTATCAAAACACCCCCTCCTTTATTCCCTCCCTAACTAGTCATCTTCAACTGTATGCTCTCCAGTGTCTTCTCCCCCACTGCTTTCAAAAAAAGGGTCCACATCTCCCCTAACCTAAAAAACCCTCTTACCTTGACCCCATAGCTCCCTCCAGTTATTGCCCCATCTCCTTCATACCATTCCTCTCCTAACTCCTTAAGTGAGTCTTCTGCATTTGCTGTCTTAAGTTCCTCTCCTCCAAGTCTCTCCTTGACCCTCTCCAATCTGGTTTCAGTCCCTTTCACATCATAAAACCTCCCTATCAAAGGCCACAAATAATCTCCTTCTTGCCAAATCTAGTGGCCTCTATTCCATCTTAATCTTTCTCAACCTCTCAGCTGCCTTCGATACTGTCATCTTTCTCCTGGACACATTACCCAACCTCAACTTCACTGACCCTGTCTTCTCCTGGTTCTCCTCTTATCTCTCTGGCTGCTGATTCTTAGTCTCCTCTGGGAACTCCTCCTCTGCCTCCCACCCCTTAACTGTAGGGGTCTCTCAAGGTTCAGTTCTGGGTCCCCTTGTATTCTCCATCTACGCCCACTGCCTTGGAGAACTCATTCCCTCACATGGCTTTAACTATGACCTCTTTGCGGATGATACCACGTCTACTTCTCCAGCCTTGATCTCTCTCCAACTGTACAGTCTCACAATTCCTCCTGCCACCAAGATATCTCTACTTGTTTGTCCTCGAATCACCTCAAACTCAAAATGCCTAAAACAGAACTCCTCTTCCCACCCAAACCCTGACTTCTCCCTGGCTCTCCCATCCCTACAGATGACACCACCACCCTTCCTGTCTCACAAGCCCATAACCTTGACTCCTCTCTCTCGCTCAATCCACATATTCAATCCACCACCAGATCCTGTCTGATCGACCTTCATAACATCACTAAAATCTGCCTATAATTTACCCTTCCCTCTCCATCCAAACTACCTCGTTAATCCAATCATTTATCCTATCCAGCCATGATTAGTACATCAGCCTCCTTGCTGACCTCCCTGCCTCCTGACTCTCCCCAATCCAGTTCATACTTCATTTTGCTACCTGGGTCATTTGTCTACAAAAACATTCAGGCCATGTTTCCCCACTCCTCAAGAAACTCTGGTGGATGCCCAACCACTTTTGCAACAAACAGAAACTCCGCGTCATTGGCTTTAAAGCACTCAATCACCCTTCCCCCTCCTAACTCACCTTGCTACTCTTCTACTTTGATCCAATATGCCCACTTCACTCTTTTAATGCTAACCTTCTCATTGTATCTCGATCTTGTCTATTTTGCTGCTGACCTCTCATCCATGTCCTGCCTCTGGCCTGGATCGCCCTCCCTCCTCATGTTTGACAGATAATGACTTGTCCCCGCTTTAAAGTCTAATTGAAAGCACACCTCCTCTAAGAGGCCTTCCCTGACTAAGCCCTCCTTTCTTCTTCTCATTTCTTCTTGCTCTCCCTTCTGCCTCACCCTGACTTACTCACTTTATTCTTTCCCCCCCCCAGCCCCACAGCACTTATGTATTTCCCTGTAATTTATTTATTTATGTTAATATCTGTCTCCCCCTCTACACTGTGATCTTACTGTGTGCAGGGATTGTATCTGTTGTTGTATTGAACTCTCCCAAGAGCTTAGTGCAGTGCTCTGCACACAGTAAGTGCTCAGTAAATATGATTGAATGAATGAATGAACAGGGACTGGGTCCAACTCTATTTGCTTGTATCCACCCCAGCGCTTAATTCAGAGCCTGGCAGATAGGAAGTGCTTAATATATACCACAGTTTTAATTATATTTATTATTATTCTACAGCCCAGTCTACATACTCTGCACCTCTAGCACCAGTGTGAAATAAATAGAATTAGAGATATGTGCATATGTACACAAGTGCTGTGGGGTGGAGGGGAGGGATAGAGCAAAGGGAGCGAGTCAGGGCAACAGGGAGCAGAGGGGAAGCTGAGGAAAAGGGGGGCTGTTTCCCACCCATAATGAGCTGACAGATTAGATTCATTCAATTGTCCTTTTTTTTTTTATACGTACTGTGCTCTGATCTCTTCTATCTCGCTGCCAACCCTTTCCCACGTCCTTCCCTCCATATACACCAGACCACCAAGCTTGTTAGGGGCAGGGAATGTGTCTGCTAATATTATTGCATTGTACTCTCCCAAGTGCTTAGTCCAGTGTTCTGCACATAGTAAGTGCTCAATAAATCCCACTGATTGACTACAGCCAGACTCCCTAGACTGTAAGCTTATTTTGTGCAGGGTATGTGTCTACCAACTATGTTGTATTGTACTCTCCCAAGTAATTAGCACATTGCTCTGCACATAGTAAGCACTCAGTAAATACCACTGATTGATTCTCTCAGTGGAATTTTCTGGGAGTCTGACAGCCCAGGGACCCTCTGGCTGGGGGTGAGGGGAGGTGGCTCAGAGACACTCATTGGATTTTTCCACTGGGAGAGCTGACCCTTTCCCTGTTGGAGAGCTTCACTTTCCACTTCTTCCCTGGCTGTAACTGGGTCCTGCGAATATCTCAGTGATGCTTGCCACGGCATCTGCTGGCCCAGCCCAAACCAAAAACCACCCTCTTACATCACTCCTGACTGCAAATGATCCTGATTTTTCTTTTTCTTAAAAAATGCTATTACTTTAGCACTTATTATATGCCAGGCACTGTACAATGCACTGGAATAATAATAATAATATTTGCAGTATTTGATAATTTTGGTAATAATAATTATGGTATTTTTAAGTGCTTATTTTGTGCCAACCTCTGTTCAAAATGCTGGGGTAGATACAAGGTAATCAGGTTGTCCCACTTGGGGCTCATAGTCTTAATCCCCATTCGAAACCCCATTTTACAGATGAGGTAAACTGAGGCACAGAGAAGTTAAGTGGCTTGCCCAAGGTCACACAGCAGATACATGGAGGAACTAGGATTAGAATCCACATCCTTTGTCTCCTAAACCCATGCTCTTTCCACTAAGCTACACTGCTTCTGGACACAATTCCTGTCCCATTTGGGGCTCACAGTTTCTATCCCCATTTTCCACATGAGGTAACTGAGGCTCAGAGAAGTGAAATGACTGGCCCAAGGCTGCACAGCAGACAACTGGAGAAGCCACTGTTAGAACCTATGACCTTCTGACTCTGACACTGTGCTCCATCCACTAAACCATACTGCTCCTCATAGACAGAGGGGCTCCCAGTCTCACTCTTCATTTTACAGATGAGGTAACAGACCCAGAGACGAGAAGTGATTTGCCCAAGGTCACACAGTAGACAAGTGGCAGAACTGGGATGAAAACCCAGGTCCTTCTGACTCCCAGGCCTGTGCTCTTTCCACTAGGCCATGCTTCTTCTATTCTTTCATTCATTCAATTGTATTTATTGAGAGCTTACTGTGTGCACTTAGTACAGAACACTGTACTGACCACTTGGGAGAGTATAATACAACAATAAACGTACACATTCCCTGCCCACAATGAGCTTACGGTCTAGAAATGGAGAGACAGACATCAGTACAAATAAATACATGAGAGATGTTTACGTAAGTGCTGTGGGGCTGGTATGGGGGAAGAACAAAGGGAGCAAATCAAGGTGACACAGAAGGGAGTGGTGGAAGAAGAAAGGGGGGGAGGCTTAGTCTGGGAAGACTTCCTGGAGGAGGTGTGCCTTCAATAATGTTTTGAAGGTGTAGAGACTGTCTGTCTGATATGAGGAGGAAGGGCATTCTAGGCCAGAGGCAGGATGTGGACTAGGGGTTGACTGGGAGATAGGCAAGATAGGGGCACAGTGAGAAGGTTGAACAGGGGGCTACCAAGGGTAGGGGCCTAGCTGGAAGGGGTGGAAGAGCTGGGGGGAGAGAGCAGGTGGAATCAACTCCCAGAACAGCCATCGTTTTAAGAGAGCATGCCACGGAGTGGGTTTTGTTTCAGGTTCTTTAGGGCAGTGGGCCTCTGAAAGGAAGGAGGATTGGGAAATATGGATTGCACAGAGACCTTTGGACAGAATGAAGTTGCCATCCAGTGTTCACCCAGGGCCTGATGCTGACCAGCTGCCCGACAGCACCAGGGTCTGCCTGCGTCTGCAGGGTGGCAGGGCTGGATGTGGGCAGAGCTTCCTGTTGATGCTGAGGGCAGGGGATGTCTATTTATTGTTATAACGTACTCTTCCAAGTGTTTAACACAGTGCTCTGCACACAGTAAGTGCTTAATGTACCTGATTGAATGAATGACCTCCACTAGGCCTGCATTCCAGTCTGTTATGATTAGGTGGAACTGTCTCCTAAGGACTCAAATTTGCAAAAGGCTTGATGCTAATGATCAAGCAGTCCACCAGTGGTGTTTATTAAGCACTTATTATGTGCAGGGCACTGTACTAAGCACTTGGGAGAGTACAGTACAACAGAGTTGGTAGACATGTTCCCTGCCAACAATGAGCTTTCAGTCTATAAGGACAGTCTACAGTCAATCACTGAGTGGTATTTGAGTGCTTTCTGTTTGCAGATCACTGGGCTAAACACTTGGGAGAGTGCACTATAGCTGAGTTGGTTATTTTCTGCACAATCAATCAATGGTATTTACTAAGCACTTATATATAGAGCACAGTACTAGGCACTGGGGAGAGTGCAATAGAGCAGAATTAGCAGACACATTCCCAGCCCATCCAGGACCCAAATAGGATGTCACTGTTCATGTCACTGTTCCTTCTCAAGCCTTGGCTCAGGAGCAGGGCAAAGGGTTTGGAGACTGTGTTTTCTGGTTTATTTATTCATTTATTTTTAAGGTATTTGTAAAGAGTTTACTATCAGGCACTGTACTGAGCACTGGGAAGATAGAAGCTAATCAAGTTGGACAGTTCATGTCCAACATGAGGCTCACAATCTTAATCCCCATTTGACAGATGAGGAAACAGGCCCAGAGAAGTGAGGTGCTTGCCCAAGGTCACACAGACATGTAGCAGAGCAGGGATTAGAATCCAGGTCCTCTTACTCCCAGGCGTGGGCTCTATCCACTAAGCCACAGTGCTTCTCTAACATCACTTAGCCTGTATGAGCCCCAGTTTCCTCCTATGTAAAATGCAGGGGGGAATTTTTGCCTCCCCTGAGCTCACTGGGACTTTTGGGAGGAAAAATGAGATCATTAATGTGGAAGTTCTTCAGCCACTTGCCTGCTATGTGACCTTGGACAAGTCACTCAACTTCTCTGGGCCTCAGTTCCCTCATCTGCAAATTGGGAATTCAATCTCTCTTCTCTGTCATGCTTAAGCTGTGAGTCCCATGTGGGACACGGTGATCCAGGATCTATCCCAGCACTCAGTACAGTACTTGGAAGCAGCATGACCTAGTGGATAGAACCCAGTCCTGGGAGTTAGTAGGACCTGAGTTCCAATCCTAGTTCAGCCACATGCTTGCTGTGTGACCTTGGGCAAGTCACTTTATAACTCTGGGCCTCAGTTCCCTCATCTGTCAAATGCGGATGAAGACTGTGATCCCTTTGTGGAACATGGACTGCATCCAACATAATTAGTTTGGATCTTCCTGGCACATAGTAAGGACTTAACAAATACCACAATTATAAGAGTAACAATAACAATAAAATATAATAAATAATACAATACAATAATAATACCATAATAATTTTGGTATTTGTTAAGCACTTACTACGTGCCAAGCACTGTTCAAATTGCTTTTCTAAAAGCTGGTTTTACCAGGCTTGGTCTCCTTCCTGTTGGTCTGCCCATTCAGTGTCAATCACCTTGGTGCACGATATCTACATTTCTAAAATAAGGTGTCGTGATCCAGGACATGGCCCTGGGAATCAGAGTCAGTCAGGTAGTTGTATTTATTGAGGGCTTACTGTGTGCCGAGCACTGTACTAAGCACTTGGGAGAGGACAGTACAACATTGTAACAGACATATTCCCTTAGAAATCCAATTAATTGGCATAGGTCTTCAGTATTCTTGGGGCACAAGAATTCTGGTTGGTCAATACAAATTAACACCCCAAATAGCTGCAACCATTTCCCTGCCCTCCCCCATCATCAGATCCTTTTCCAGAGCCTCTGCAATGCAGTGGTTTGAGAGGAGGAAGAGGAGGAGAAGAAGGAGGAGGAAGAGGAGTAGGTGCTTCTGCCTCCCCAGATGATGGGCCATTGTGACATGCCTGATTTGCACATTAACTCCCAGAGTGGATGCTCAGCTCCAGGCCTGGCCTGCCCCACCAGGCGGCTCCACCTGCCAGGGCCACCGGGAGGACCCCTGGGGTGTGGACAGGACCCCTGGAGGGTGGATGTCCTGGGGCTCAACTGAAAATGGGGAGGAGGAGGGGTTGGGGGGCGAAGGAAGTGGCAGAGAGAGAAGGAGAAGGAAGAGGAGAATGCCTCCTGGCTTCCCCTGAGGAAGAAGGCCTACATCCAGCGTCTTCTGTCAGGGAACAATTCCCGTCGCCAATGGCCACTAGAGGGTTCAGGTGGTTTAGGGCAGTGGTTGGGGCGCCTTACTTCAAGCCAGGCGCTGAACTTCTCTGTGCCTGTTTCCTGATCCCTGTTCTCTGTTCCTGATCTGTAAAATGGAGATTCAATATTTATTCTCCCTCCTACATGAGAAGAGAAGCCGGGTGGCTTATTGGAAAGAGCATGGATGTGGGAGTCAGAGGTCATGGGTTCTAATCCTGGCTCCGCTACTTATCAGCTGTGTGACTTTGGGCAAGTCACTTAACTTCTCCATGCCTCAGTTCCCTTTTCTGTAAAATGGGGATTAAGAGACTGTGAGGCCCACATGGGACAACCTGATTACCTTCTATCTTCCCCAGCATTTAGAACAGTGCTTGGCACATAGGAATCGCTTAACAAATACCATTATTATTATTATGATGATGATGATTGAGACTGTGAGCCCCATATGGGACAGGGACTGTGCCCAACTCAATTTGCTTGTATCCACCCAGTGTTTAATACAGTGCCTGGCACATATAAGCACTTAACAGATGCCATTGTTATCATTATTATTATTATGTGGGACAGGGACCCATTCATTCATTCAATTGTATTTATTGAGCGCTTACTATGTGCAGAGCACTGTACTAATCGCTTGGAATGTACAATTTGGCAACAGATAGAGACAATCCCTGCCCAACAACGGACTCAATGAATCCATCGATAGTCTTTACTTAGTACATACCGTGTGTGCAGAGTACTGACCTACATGCTTGGGAGAGGATAATAAAACAGAGTTAGTAGACCTGATCCCTGCCCACCATTTCTTTTCTGATTATAATCTATCTCCCTTTGCATTTAGTATGGTGCTTGGCTTTTAGTAAGCACTTAACAAATACCATATTATTATTTTCAAAAATGCCTCTTCAGAAGGCATCCCCCTCCACCGAGAGGGTCAATCAATCAATCAAAAACATTTACTGAGCATTTACTATGTGCACAGCACTGTAATAAATGCTGTACAGGGCAACATGGCCTAGTGGATAGAGAACCGGCCTAGGAGTCAGAAGAACTTGGGTTCTAATCTGGCTCTGCCTCTTGTCTGCTGTGTGACTTTGGGCGAGTCGCTTAATTCTCTGGGCCTCAGTGAGAGAAGCAGCGTGGCTCAGTGGAAAGAGCATGGGTTTAGGAGTCAGAAGTCATAGGTTCTAATCCCAGTTTCGCCATTGTCAGCTGTGTGACTTTTAGCAAGTAACTACTCAGTGCCTCTGTGACCTCATCTGTAAAATGGGGATTACGATTGTGAGCCTCACATGGGACAACCCGATTACCCTGTATCTACCTCAGCGCTTAGAACAGTGCTCGGCACATAATAAGCACTTAACAAATACCAAAATTATTATTATCTCATCGAGACAATGGGGATTAAGACCGTGAACCCTATGTGGGACAGGGACTGTGTCCAACCTGATCAGTTTGTATCTACCCCAGAATTTAGACCAGGGCTTGACACATAGTAAGGGTATTAACAAGTGCCATCGTCATTGTAATTATTCTAGTCAAAAGACACATTCCTTGCTTGTAATGAGCTTCCATTCTAGCCGATTTCAATGAGGGAGTGGCTCCACTTAATCCTGACTCTGTTTCTTTGCAGATGCATTGTGAAAGGTTTCTATGCATCCTGAGAATCATCGGAACCACGCTTTTTGGGGTGTCCCTCCTGCTCGGAATCACAGCCGCATATATTGTCGGCTACCAGTTCATCCAGACCGATAATTACTACTTCTCTTTCGGCCTATACGGGGCCTTCTTAGCCTCCCACCTCATCATCCAAAGTCTGTTTGCCTTTTTAGAACACAGAAAGATGAAAAGATCGCTAGAGACACCCATTAAGTTGAACAAAACGGTTGCTCTCTGCATCGCCGCCTACCAGGAGGACCCCGACTATCTGAGGAAATGTTTGCTCTCCGTGAAAAGGCTAACGTACCCCGGGATTAAGGTGATCATGGTCATCGACGGGAACTCGGAAGATGACCTCTACATGCTGGACATCTTCAGCGAAGTCATGGGCAGGGACAAATCGGCCAATTACATCTGGAGGAACAACTTCCATGAGAAAGGTCCCGGAGAGACAGAGGAGTCACACAAAGAGTCCTCGCAACACGTCACTCAGCTGGTCCTGTCCAACAAAAGCGTGTGCATAATGCAGAAGTGGGGGGGAAAGAGAGAAGTCATGTACACAGCATTCAAAGCACTGGGGAGAAGCGTGGACTATGTTCAGGTAGGTTTCCAGACGGGCGCCAACCCAAACATTTCTTAAATAAGACGACTTTTGTATAGCTCGGTCAGTCTGTTACAGCCCGTCTTGATCCCTCCTGAACACAGCGGCGCTTTCAGCCGGTTGGAAAACAGCGTGACCGTTGGAAAACACCCCTCTCTTTTCAGTTTCGTCAAAACGGTTGAGGCTGTCTGTGAAAATGCTTAACCGGGATGATGTTGTCAGTTAGAAATCAGATTTGTTTCAAATATGAGACCCTTCCCTGCTCTCCCCTCCTTCCCTCCTCGCCTTCTTCCCCCTCCTTTAATCCAAAGTCATTTTCCACACTCTCTAAACCTCAACATCCCCCCCCCCCCCCCCGCATGCCACACACACACACACACACAGAGTCTCAGATGTTGGTTGCCTCTATGAGGGTCTTAAAAGGTTGCTGGAACACATTAGCCGAAGGGGAGAGGGAGACGTGTTTGGGCTTTAGAAGGTTATTCACAAAGACAGGGTGGAGTGGAAAGGCCGGAGAGGATTGGAGATTTTTTTTTTAATGCAGATGAGGAAAAAAAGTCTTGGGCAAAAGAAATACAAGTAGCATTGACTTCATCTTTTCATAAGAGCATTACCTCACTCTCAGCGTGACCTTCGACAGCGTTTATGATGTACTGTGTACTCAGACATAAATGAGGCCAGGCTTGTCAGTTTCCCAAGCATACACCCTCTAGGATGGGCTTTCTTTTTCTCTCCCCCTTTTCTCCTCTATCTCTCTTTCTTCCTCCCTCCCTCCTTTTATCCCTACATCTCTCTCTCTCTCTCTCTCTCTCTCTCTCTCTCTCTCCTTCTCTCCCTTCTTTCCTTCCTCTTTTTATCCCTACCTCTCTTTCTCTCTCCCTCTCTTTTCTCCTCCATTATCTCTCTTCCTCCCTTGCTCCCTCCTTTAATTGCTATTTCTCTTTTCTTTCCTCTCTCCCTTTCTCCTTCCCTCCCTCACTCCTTACAGTCCCCTGACACCATACTGTGGTTTTCTATGCTTTGACACTATGGTTTTCTTCTTCATTTTTTAGCAGTCTTTTTAAAGTGCTTACTATGTGTCAACAAATTACAAATACCATTAAAATACCACTAACAATACCATTAAAAGAACCATTAAGATACCTCTAAAATTACATAAAGTTTCAAAAATTCAGTTCATTGGCTCGAGCTTTGTACCAACTTCCCCTTTCCCTCAGGGATTGAAAAGAATAATAATTATGATGTTAAGTGGTTACAATGTGACAAGCACCAAACTAAACGCTGGGGTAGATTCAAGATAACAGGTTGGACACAGGCCCGGTTTCACACAGGGCTCACAGTCTAAGAGAAAACAGGTATTTAATCCTTATTCTACAGATGAGGAAATTAAGGCGCAGAGCAGTTATGGGACTGGTCCAAGGTCACACAGAAGGTCATTGACAGAGTCAGGATTGGAAACCAGGACTTCTGACTCCTAGGCCCATGTTGCTTCTCATGAAATCATTCATCTTGGAGACCTCTGCCTTGAAAGGCTGCTTCTTGGAGTCTCAGGAAACCCTGCCCTGAGAATTTCTTACACTGAATGATTGATTGATTGATTCCAGCAGTCAGAATTCTCTCACTACTGGTAGAAGCTGCCACTGGGCTTCTAAAAACACGTCTACCTCGGAACTTTGAGATAATCTACATGAAGGAGGAGACCTCCGTTTTTCAGGCACCTTACCGACTGAAGGCAGGGGATTGGACTACATGGCCTCAATTCTCTCATTCCATGTTTCTAGATTCCCACCTACAGATTGGTGGGAGTGGCTTAAATTCAAGTCATATGTATTTTATTGAATGAATATACAGTTTCCTTCCTAGCTATGATAAGCATGGTATTTATTGAGCACTTGCTCTGAGCCAGTACTATGCTAAGGCCTCAGGTAGATGCAGGATAATTGAAATAGTCAAGACAGTGTCTTTTATTGTCTTTGTTTCTGAGCCCAAATTGTCTCTGATCACATCAAATATGTGGGACAAGGACCATGTCCAATATGATTGGTTTGTATCTATCCCAACGCTTAATATAGTGGCCGGTACATAGTAAACACTAAAGTCAATCAATCGTATGTATTGAGCGCTTACTGTATGCATAGCACTGTACTAAACACTTGGGAGAGTTATTATTATTATCAAATGGTGTCAAGTCTTTTCCGATTCATAGTGACTATGGATATAGTTTCTCGAGCTTCCTATCTTATTCCATAATCCATAACCTTGCTAATGGTTCTTCCATTATTGTTGTTACAGTGGGGTCCGATATAACAGTATAACACACATTTCATGCCCAGATTGAGCTTACAGTCAAGTGGGGGAGATAGATATTGATATACATAAATTAAATTACAGATATGGACACAAATGGTATGGTACTGTACTGTATATATAGATAGATTTAAATATAAGTAGAGATATAAACTATATATAGAGATATATAGTAGAGTGTATATAGTATAGTATATACACATCAGTTAATACAATGTCTGGCACATAGTAAGCACTTAAGTCAGTCAATCAGTTGTATTTCATTCACTCAATCGTATTTATTCAGTCGTATTTATTGAGTGCTTACTGTGTGCAGAGCACTGTACTAAGCTCTTGGAAAGTACAATTCAGCAACAGATAGAGACAATCCCTACCCAACAAGGGGCTCACAGTCTAGAAGGGAGAGACAGACAACAAAAGAAATCAAGTAGACAGGCAATTATTAAGTGCTTACTGTGTACACTTAGGAGAGACCTAAGAAAGTTGTTAGACACATTCCCTGTCCACAATGACCTTACATTCTAGAGGGATAGTCTATAGTCAGTAGGGATAGTCTATAGTCAATCCATCAATCAATAGTATTTATCAGGACGTACTGTGTGCAGAGCATTGTACTAAGCACTTGGGGAAGTACAATATATTGGAATCAGCAGACATGTTCCCTGTTCATAATGAGCTCATAATGTCATTGCGTCATTATAACCTAGAAAATGCATGTACTGTCACTTAAAGTCTGTGTTTCCAGGTGGTGTCTAAATTATCTTGTGCCATCAGGGGTCACCCTGGCTGTAGGGCTCCGTCAGCTGATCCTCTGGGCCTAAAAAACGGAGCAGTGTGACCTAATGGTTAGAGCATGGGCCTAAGAGTTAGACGATGTGGGTTCTTATCCCAACTCTGCCACCTGTTTGCTGTGTGACCTTGGGCAAATCACTTCACTTCAGTTTCCTCTTCTGGAAAGTAGGGATGAAGACTGTGAGTCCAATGTGGAACAGGGACTGTGTCCAATCCAATTATCTTGTATCTACCTCAGTGCTTAGTACAGTGCAGGTATATAAGTGCTTAACAAACACCACAGTTATTATTATTATTACCAGATTCCTCCGCCCCTTGTAGTCCATGGCACTTTGCTCATTCTCTCTTTTCATGAGTCTTGAAGTAAGGCTCATTGTCTTTAGCTCCGTAGGATCCCCTCTTCCATCCAATTCTCACCAGCCTGACTCTTGTAAAGAAGCGAGTGTAGGGTCTCCCTCCAGGAAGCTGGTATTTGAGTACAGTAGTCTGCACAGAGTAAGCACTCAATAGATACCACTGATTGATGGATTGATTGATTGATTGAGGCACCTAGCCTGGAGATTTTTGCACTTAGGCTGGCCCTTCTCTCTCAGTGCCCTGGCTGCCAGCTACTGAGACCCAACTGTCACAGGCATGATATATAATAATGTTGGTATTTGTTAAGCGCTTACTATGTGCAGAGCACTATTCTAAGTGCTGGGGTAGATACAGGGTTATCAGGTTGTCCCACATGAGGCTCACAGTTAATCCCCATTTTACAGATGAGGTCACTGAGGCACAGAGAAGTTAAGTGACTTGCCCACAGTCACACAGCTGACAAGTGGCAGAGCTGGGATTCGAACCCATGACCTCTTACTCCCAAGCCCGGGCTCTTTCCACTGAGCCACACTGCTTCTCTGTTAAGTGTGTACTATGTGCAAGACACTATACTATGTGCAAGGGTGGATCCAAGCTAATAGGGTTGGACACAATCCTTGTCCCATATGGGGCTCACAGTCTTCACCCCAATTTTAAGGATAAGGGAACAGGGCCAGACAAGTGAAATGATTTGCCCAAGGTCACAGAGCAGGCAAGTGGCGGAGCTGGGATTAGAACCTAGACTTCCCATTGGGGCAGTAGTGGGCTGGGGGCTTTCTTGGTCTTCAGAAGAAAGTTCTGCAAGGAGTTCTGCAAGTTGGGCTTCTCGCACTCAGAAGGCAGCTGAAAGCAGATAAAAGTCCATGTTTGGGAGTCAGATGACCAGTATTCTAATCCAGGCTCTGCCACTTGTCAGATGTGTCATCTTGGGCAAGTTACTTCACTTAACTCCCTTTAGACTGTAAACTTATCTGTTGGATTGTACTCTCCTAAGCACTTAGTACAGTGCTCTGCACACAGTAAGTGCTCAGTAAATATGACTGATTAAAATTTCTCTGGATAAGTTTACTGGATTCAAACGATTAGCCCATGACCTTCCAAGGTCCTTGGAAGGAGGGCTTTTCATGGTTCAGATTTCTTTGGAAAAGGTTATTGGATTCCCACCCTTAGCTCATGACCTTCCTCTGCAAAGGGTTCCTTTACATAGCCCAGGATGGGTTGTAAATGTCTCGTCTAAGAGGGATGGGCCTGAGAATGAAAAATTCAACCTATGCTGAATGGACCATTTCAGGAAAAGCATCATTCCCACCCTTTCCTCAGAAAACTCCCCCACCCCCAGGTTGATTCCCTCATTTGAGTCAGTCTGACATTGGGTCAGGTCACTCTTGTCTGATTCTCATCCATATCTCAAGCCAGATATGAGCACCGCATGCTCCCTTGGAAATGTTAGTGTACACACATACGAGGAGCAGCATGGCCTAGAGGAAAGAGCCTGGGCCCGGGAGTCGGAGGACATGGGTTCTAATCTCAGCTCTGCCATATGTCTACTGTGTGACGTTGGGGAGATCACTTAATTCTTCTGTGACTCAGTTACCTCATCTAATAATAATAATAATGTTGGTATTTGTTAAGCGTTTACTATGTGCAGAGCACTGTTCTAAGTGCTGGGGTAGACACAGGGGAATCAGGTTGTCCCACGTGAGGCTCACAGTCTTCATCCCCATTTTACAGATGAGGGAACTGAGGCACAGAGAAGTTAAGTGACTTGCCCACAGTCACACAGCTGACAGGTGGCAGAGCTGGGATTCGAACTCATGAGCTCTGACTCCAAAGCCCAGGCTCTTTCCACTGCGCCACGCTGCTTCCCCTGGAAAATGGGGATGGACTGGGAGCCCCATGTGGGACAGAGACCATGCCCAACCTGATTACCTTGACTCTATCTCAGTGCTTAGAGCGGTGCTAGGCACGTAGTAAGCGCTTTACACATACCACTATTATTATGATTACATTTCTATGAACAGGATCACAACACATGAAATTTCATCAGAGGGTGCCTTCCTCAAGCCGAAGGCATGTACATACACTTCTTTCTGCTCTCTCTGCCACTTTTTCTCCTTCCAGGCTAGAGAAAGTTCTACTGAGTCCAGCAGACAGGTCAATGGGAGAAGTGACTTAAGAGAAATTCCTCCCTGAGAATTGGGACCCTCAGATCAGGGTTAAGTCTATTTGGTCACACCTACAACACATGAGGGCCACTGGCACCCCAGCAAAGACTAGGGTTATGAAACACGGTGCCCTAGTAGGAAGAACCTGGACCTGAGAGTTAAGAGGGTCTGGGTTCTAATCCTGCCTCTGCCACTTGCCTGCTATGTGATCTTGGGTAAGTCACTTCTCTGAGCCTCAGTTCCCTCATCTACAAAATGGGGATTCAATACCTGTATTCCTTCCTATTTACATGTAAGACCTTATCATCTTGTATCTATCTCAGTTCTTAGTACAGTGCATGGCACATAGTAACTACATAACAAATACCACAAATCATTATTGTTATTATTGTTATTATTAGTTGCAGGAGTAGCCACAGAGAAGTTATTTATTGATTCTATCCATTTTCCTCCCTGAAGGCTGTTGGGTTCATCAACTGGGATTTCCTTTTGGAGGGCTTTGATTGATTCATTGATTCATTCAATCATATTTATTGAGCAATTACTATGTGCAAAGCACTGTACTCAGTTTTTGAGAGGGTACAATATAACAACAAATATATTGTTGTTACAACAATACAACAAATATATTGTTGTTACAACAATACAACAAATATTCCTTCCCACAATGAACTCAGAGTCTATATGGGGAGACAGACATTAATATAAATAAATAAACAGATAAATAAATAGCAGATGTACAGATATCTCCACATGTGCTGTGGGGATGGGAAGGAGGATGAATGAAGAAGCAAATAAGAGTGGCACAGAAGGGAGTGGGAGAGAGGAGAGGAGGGCTTAGGTAAGGTTTTCGTATTATAACAGAGGAGGACCCTTGCTATGCCAATGGAAAAAAACCTCAGGATGGTTTGAGTAGTTGGGTATTAGCTCAGACAGCAGTAAGTTTGGCATGAGCAATAGTGAAAGGCCATTTCACTTTGACGAGCTTTTAAATGCTTTATCACTGAATTTCATGTGTGTAGGTTGGAAGTAGACAAGTTGATTTTTTGTTATTTTTTATGGTGTTTGTTAAGCAATAACTAAGTGCCAGGCACTGTTTCAGGTTGGAAACAGTACCTGTCCCATATGGAGCTCACAGTCCTCATCCCCATTTGACAGTTGAGGTAACTGGGGCATAGTAAAGTGAAGTGACTGGCCCAAGATCACACAGCAAATAAGTGGTGAAGACAGAATTAAAACCCAGGTCCTTCTGACTCTTAGGCCCATGCTCTATCCAGAAAGCCACTGTTTCTCAGTGTGATTAACAATGGGAAAGATTGTTCATTGATTCCTTTGGTCATATTGGTGTAGGTTTTCTCAAAAGCCTGAATTTTGCCCTTTAACATTACCAAGGCCATGCTAAATAATGTATTTAGTGGCTGGGTGATAAAGTCTTTAGATTGAAGAATAAGGACTTCCCCAAACTTTAAGTTCATTAGGTAGGTTTAATAGTACCTCCGAGTCAGAGTGTCCAAAGGTCTTAATGATTCGAAGGTTTGGAGACAGAAGGTAAGGAAGAAGAATAATTTTGAGGATTGTAATTTGGGGCTTAGATCAGGCAGGCTCTCATAGGATCATAAATTAACTTTTGGGTGGGTCTGGGCTATGGGGAAAAGACTTAAGAGATGTGTCATCAACTGGAATGATGAGGAGGACATAGAGAAGCAGCGTGGCTCAGTGGAAAGAGCCTGGGCTTTGGAGTCAGAGGTCATGAGTTTGAATCCTGACTCTGCCACTTGTCAGCTGTGTGACTGGGCAAGTCACTTAACTTCTCTGTGCCTCAGTTCCCTCATCTGTAAATGGGGATGAAGACTGTGAGCCCCACGTGGGACAACCTGATTCCCCTGTGTCTACCCCACCGCTTAGAACAGTGCTCTGCACATAATTAGCGCTTAACAAATACCAACATTATTATTGTTATTAGAAGGGAATAACCAAGTTAGTCCAGTGCCAAGATGAAGAGGGGGAATAGCCGATCATTTCTTTGTTCTTTTTTTTAATGATATTTGCTAAGCGTTTACTTTGTGTCAAACACTGTGTGAAGTGTGAATCCCCATTTTACAGGTGAGGAAACTGAGGCATTGAGAAATGAAGTGACTTGCCTAAGGTCACATAACAGACAAGTGGCAGAGCCGGGTTTGGAACTCAGATCCTGTGGCTATCAAGGTCTATGCTCTTTCCGCTAGGCAATAAACTCCTTGTTGTGGCTTGACTTAGGATTTTCCTCAGCCATCGGTGGGTGACAACTGGGTGGCTAGTCTTTCGTTTCATAAATTTGAGGAGAAAACTGATGTGATCACCAAACTTTCAGGGCAACTAATGTAGATCCCTAAAAACAATATTGGGTCTGGGCCTGGGAGTTAGAAGACCTGGGTTCTAATCCTGGCTTGGCCACTTATCAACTGGTGGATAGTGGTACCCTGGACATGTCACTTCACTGGGCCTCAATTTCCTCATCTGTAATTGGGGTTCATTTCAGGCTGTGGGACAGGGAATCTATCCACCACGATCATGTGGATCTACCTTAGCTTTTGGTACATGCCTGGCACATAGTAAATAATAAATACCATAAAAAATTCAAATTCATGTTTCTATGATTTGTGTCAAATTTGCAAAGAAGCAGCCAGTCTTCATACCTGTTAGCAAATACAAGTCTCTTTTCCTCTACCTACTCCATAAATAGCTACACACAATTTAGACCATCAGCTCACTGTGGGCAGGGAACGTATCACCAAACTTGTTCCATTCTCTTCTCCCAAGCACTCAGTACAGTGTTCCGCACCCAGTAAGCGTTCAATAAATCTGATTGATTGACTGTTGGGATTTTGCATTTCTTTGCTCAGAATCATCCAGACCTTCAGCCGTTTTTCTTTAGCTTAACACAAGTTGAGTCCCTCCAGCAAGGGTTTGGCCTCCAGGGGTGGATGGGGGTTGGGGTGGGGAGTGGGGGGACTTGTCATGCTTTTGCTTTCAGTCTCAGCTAAGAAGCATGAGAACAGTCTTTCTCACAGTATTTTTTGGCACTCTGCTCTTGGAAACGGGGAGGAGGGGCAGGGAAATAGTCAAATATTTTAGAACCTTAGAGGTTTGGCTCTGTTTTGAGAGGCAGGCTTATTTGAATCCTACCGGTTTACCATGCTCAAGGCTGTGCACCGTCATTTAGATATTAATTTTGGATCTCCCTTCTTGTTGCTGTTTTCACTTATTTTGGATACATTTCACCACCCCCGGCATGTCAATAGCAATGGGCGTGCCCCCAGTGCCTCCAGATGCTAATGGTAGATTGGAGATGTTTGCCTTGACCCTTTCCTACCCTTTCTCAGTGCCCTTGTCCAGCTGGAGCAGATGTGGAGACTGCATGGCCTACTGGATAGAGCACGGGCCTGGGAGTTGGAAGGAACTGGGTTCTAATTCTGGCTCCTCCACTTGTCTGCTGTGTGACCTTGGGCAAGTCACTTTACTTCTCTGGGCCTCAGTTCCCTCATCTGTAAAATGGGGATTCATAATAATAATAATGTTGGTATTTGTTAAGCACATACTATGTGCAGAGCACTGTTCTAAGCGTTGGGGTAGATACAGGGTAATCAGGTTGTCCCACGTGAGGCTCACAGTTAAGCCTCATTTTACAGATGAGGTAACTGAGGCACAGAGAAGTAGTGACTTGCCCACAGTCACACAGCTGACAAGTGGCAAAGCTGGGATGTGAGCCCCTTGTGGGACAGGGGCTGTGTTAACCCAATTTTCTTAGACCCACCCCAGGGCTTAGTACAGTGTCTGGCACATAGTGAGCACTTAACAAATACCACAATTATTATTATTATTAGGCCTAAACTTCTGCAGGTCCGTCTTTCTTGCCCGTTTCATGAATCTCTTCAGCTTTTGTGTTCTGAAGGGACAATTCCTTGGCTATTTTTTGGCTC
Source organism: Ornithorhynchus anatinus (assembly GCF_004115215.2). Taxonomy (NCBI): domain Eukaryota; kingdom Metazoa; phylum Chordata; class Mammalia; order Monotremata; family Ornithorhynchidae; genus Ornithorhynchus; species Ornithorhynchus anatinus. The sequence goes on along the minus strand of NC_041731.1, from coordinate 20,081,650 downwards.
TAATCTGTTCTCTAAGTGGTGTAGTGGATAGAGCATGAGCCTGGGAGTCAGAAGGTCCTGGATTCTAATGCTGGCTCCACCACTTGTCTGCTGTGTGCCATAGGGCAAGGAACTTCACTTCTCTGGGCTTCAGTTACTTCACTGTAAAATGGGGACTGAGATTGTGAGCCCTATATGGGACAGGGACTGTGTTCAACCTGATTTTCTTGTATCCACCCCAATGTTTAGTACACTGCCTGGCACTTAGTAGGCACTTTACAAATGCCATGCTTAAGAAGATAATTCAGTGATGTGCAGAACTGTAGAGTTTCCCAAAAGCCCACTGAATGAACCTATTGCTCATGAAAATGTGGTTCAAGGTGCCAGGCAGGCTAGGAATTTGATTGCCCAGTGGCAGCTACGATGGGTGTGGCCAAAGACAAATTGAAGCCATTATATCCTCTGAGGATGGCCTCAATCACTGAGTAGGTCACATGGCTAAAATTCCATCTTTATTTTCTTTCCCAGTGTTTAGTGCAGTGTTGTTTGGTGCTGTGTAGACAGGCATGATAAAGAATGTACCTCAATCAGTTCTAATGCTCAATGTGGGCGGGGCAAGTGTCTCCCAACTCAGTTGGGTTATACTCTCCCAAGTGCTTAGTACAATGGTAAGCACTCAGTAAATACAATGGATTGATTGATTACTATAACAACTTACTAGTACTGCATATCAGCTTTTTTTTATAATGGTATTTGTTAAGGACTTTCTATGTGCCAAACACTGTTCTAAGTGCTTGGGTAAATATAAGGTAGTAAGGTTAGACACAGTTTTTGTCTCATGTCAGAATCACATTCTTAATCCCCATTTTTCAGATGAGGTAATTGAGGCACAGTGAAGTGACTTTCCCAAGGTCACACAGGAGATTTGTGGCGGAGCAGGGATTAGAATCCAGGTCCTTCTGATTCCCAGATCCTGGTTTCTTATGGATAGACCGGTTGAGGGTGTTTGGGTTTCAGCCCCATGTGAAAGGGAGGGCCTCACATCAGGACCTGATGGAGTTCAATAACCCATTGCAGCTTCATCCCAAAAGGGGATCAAGTGCTGATTTAGTATTGATAATATTTATTAAGTGTTTACTGTGCACAGAGCACTGGACTAAGCCACAGGAAAGAGTAATAATTGTGGTATTTAAGTGATAACTATGAGCCAGGTACTGTTCTAAGAGCTGGGGTGAGTACAGCAAATTGAGTTGGACATAATCCCTGTCCCATAGGTGGCTCACAGTCTTAATCCCCATTTTACAGATGAGGTAACTGAGGCCCAGAGAAGAGAAGTAACTTGCCCTAGGTCACCCAGAAGACAGACAAGAGGTGGAGCCCTCCCCGACCCACAGCACTTGTGTATATATGTACATATTATTCTATTTATTTTATTAATCATGTCTATATATCTATAATTCTATTTATATTAATGCTATTGATGCCTGTTTACTTGTTTTGATGTCTGTCTCCCCCCCTTATAGACGGTGAGCCCGTTGTTGGGCAGGAATCATCTCTAGTTGTTGCTGAATTGTACTTTCCAACTGCTTAGTACAGTGCTCTGCACACAGTAAGCACTCAATAAATAATAATAATGTTGGTATTTGTTAAGCGCTTACTATGTGCAGAGCACTGCTTTAAGCACTGGAGTAGATTCAGGGCAATCAGGTTGTCCAACGTGAGGCTCACAGTTAATCCCCATTTTACAGATGAGGTAACTGAGTCACAGAGAAGTTAAGTGACTTGCCCACAGTCACACAGCTGACAAGTGACAGAGCCAGGATTCAAACTCATGACCTCTGACTCCCAAGCCCAGGCTCTTTCCACTGAGCCATGCTGCTTCCCAAAATACAATTGAATGAATACATTTATTCATATATAAATACAATTGAATAAATGAATGGAGCTGGGATTGGAACCCAGGTCCTTCTGACTCCCAGGCCCAGTCTCTATCTACTAGGCAATACTGCTCCTTGGCCTACAAAAGAGTACAGAGTGGGGATTAGACATGCACCTTGTTGGGTCAACTAGTCATCTCAAGGGTGTCCAGGATGTCGGACTCTCCCAAGGGCTTAGTTCATGGCTTTGCACATAGTAAGAGCTCAATAGATACCATTGATTGATTGACTGATGAATTTGATTCCTTCCCCACTGTGAGGAGATAATACAGAACTGAAAAGGAACTCCACTCTATCAGATCCCACCTCCTAAAGCAAATATGTCTGGCGATCCCACTTGGAATTTTATGGACAGTCAGTCAATCAGTGTTATTTATTGAGTGCTTATTGCATTTAGAGCACTGTACTAAGCACTTGAGAGTAAAGTGCAACAGAATTGGCAAACACATTTCCTTCACATTAACAAGCTAACAGTCTAAAGGGGGAGACAGACATTAATATGAATAAAGGAGTATTTTACAGTATATAATTTAAAGATATGTACATAAGTGCTGTGGGGTTGGACATGGAGTGAATGTCAGATGTCCGTATGTTGCAGATCAAAATGCACAGGTGAAGCAGAAGGGAGAGTGAGTTAAAAAATAAGAGGGCTTAATTGGGGAAGGCCTCTTGGAAGAAAAGTGGACAAGCAGCATATTGTTCCTAAAAGTCATTCTTCACAGCACTGATAAAAGCCTTTCTTGGGGAAGTATAATAATAATAATAATAGTGGTATTCGTTTAGTACTTACTGTGGGCCAAGTGCTGTACTAAGTGCTGGGGTAGATACAAGATTATCCAGCCCCACAAGGGACTTACAGTCTAAGTAGGAGAGGGAGCCGGTATTGAATCCCCATTTTTCAGATGAGGAAATTGAGGCATAGAGGAGTGAAATGACTCAACAAAGGTCACGCAGAAAAGTTGCAGAACCAGGAATAGAACCCAGATCCTCCGATGCCCAGGCCCTTTCAACTAGGCCATGGCAGTGTTTCAGGGATTCAGCTGGCTCCTGGAGGAATGACAAGCCTGAAAACAGAGACAACTTTGGTGACTGACAACAGGCAGACCAAATGACTAAATTATTTATTTTTTACGTGCTTACCATGTGCCAGACACCATACTAACTACTGGGGTAAATATAAGCAAATCAGATTGGACACAGTCCCACATGGGGCTTACTGTCTTAATCTCCATTTTACAGATGAGGTAAAAGGCCCAGAGGCATGATGCGATTTGCCCAAGGTCACATAAGTGGCGGGGCTTGGATTAGAACCCAGATCCTTCTGACAGACATTATTCAGTTGGGGTGACAGGGAGGGGAAAAGGCAACAGGCGGAGGACCCCCAAGTGCGCTTCAGAAACATTTTTATCTTCTTGGAGAAAAGATTAGAGGCAGGAAATGATCATCTCTTTAAAACAGATGAACCAAACGGAGTCCATGAAACAGGGAAGAAAGACAGATTGACAGAACTTTTGGCCTCCTAATTGTTCATCCTCGTTCACCCTCTTTCTATCCTGTCGTTCATAGGTCTGCGACTCAGACACGATGCTTGACCCAGCCTCATCGGTAGAGATGGTCAAGGTCTTAGAGGAAGATCCGATGGTCGGAGGAGTTGGTGGAGATGTGCAGGTGAATGGACCCGTGGTTCTGACCAAGGCCAACCCCCAAAAGTTTGTTCCTCATGCTGGGTCTCCCCAGCACCATGATTGTCTGCTGGCACTCCTCGCTAGATCGCCGACGCTAGCAGAACCATTGCCGTTATTAAATACTTGCTTCTTATTTAATCATAATATTGTGTGTCTCCCCCTCTACACTGTAAGCTTGTTATGGGCAGGGAATGTGTCTGCTAATTTGTTGTATTGGACTCTACCAAGTGCTTAGTACAGTGCTTTGCACAGAGTATGTGCTCAATAAATAGCATCAATTAATCGAATGACTGTAGACTGTCCCTCTAGATGGTAACTGCTTTGGGCAGAGAATGTGCCTGTGAATTTTCTCCAAGCGCTTAGTACAGCCCTCTGCACAGAGTAAGCTCTCAATAAATAGCATTGATTGATCATTTGACTATAGACTGTCCCTCTAGATGGTAAACTTGTTGTGGGCAAGAAACATACCAGTGAATTCTCTCCAAGCACTTAGTACAGTGATTTTCACAGAGTAAGCGCTCAGTAAATACCATTGATTTGATTGACTGGGGTCCTGGGTGAGCCCCCCAACCCCTCACCTTTAAAAAGGCTTATCAGCGAATGCTGATGAATAAAGGAATGATGACAGTGTGCAGGGAGGATTCTGGGAAAGTAATTTTCATGAAACAATAGAGGGAGGGCTGTGGAATTAGCAGCAGGGTGGCCTAGTGGAAAGAGCACAGCCTAGAGGGTTGGGGCACCTGTGTTCTAATCCCAGCTCTGCCGCTTGTCTGCTATGTGATCTTGCTCAAGACACTTTGCTGCTCTGTGTCTGGTTCCTCATCTGAAAAATGGGGATTCAATGAAAAGCAGTATGGCCTAGTGGAGAGAGCATGGGCCTAGGAGTCAAAGGACCTGAGTTCTAATTCGGACTCCCCAAATAAACTATGGTTTAGGTCAGCTGGCCAGAATCTAGATTCTGCCTCTTCAGTTTTACACTGACCCACTACAATTCAACCCTCACTCTCTTTCACTGAGCAGCCCTTCTACTTCTCTGTCACAGACCCCCTCACCCATAGCATCCTACCAACTATTCCAAACCCTTGATTCTCCTAGTCTGTTGACTAGTGGGTAGTGCACAGGCCTGGGAGTCAGAAGAACCTGGGTCCTAATCCCAGCTCCGCCACCCATCTACTGTGTGATCTTAATTCAGTTCACGTCTCTTGTCTGTAAAATAAAGATTAAGACTATGAGCCACAGTTCTCTTGTCTTTAAAATAGGGATTAAGACTATGAGCCTCACATAGAGCATAGACTGTGTCCAACCTGATTGGTTTTTAAGTACTCCAGTGCTTGGTACAGTGCCTGGCACATATTATGCACTTTACAAATGCCGTTAAAAAAAATACCTGTTCTCCCTCCTGCTTAGACTGTGAGCCCTATGTGGGAGAGAGACTGTGGGACCTGAGTATCTTTTATCTACCCCAGTCCTGAGCACATAATTAACACATCAAAATCCCCCTATTATTATAAAGGATAAGGGACCGACTATTGAGAAGTAGGACAGGAGAGGGGTGAGAAAAGAAGAGACTGTTAGAATCTAGGAGAAAGATGATGAAGTTCTGGATTTTGGTTTTCATAACTGAGAAAAAGGAATGGATAGTTTGTGGACATGGAGTTAATTAATTAGTTTGCTGTCCTGATAATAATAATAACTGTGGTATTTGTTAAGTGCCTACTATGTGTCAAGTACTGTACTAAGCACTTGGGTAAATAAAAAAATCATCAGATTCCCCCATGGGGCATATAGTCTAAGTATAGATGAGGGAAGCGAAGCCCAGAGAAGTGAAGTGACTTGCCTAAGATCACAAAGTAGATAAGTGGAAAAACTGATATTAGAACTCGGGCCCATGGTTTTTCCACTGGGTTACACTGCTTCTTTTTCTTATAATCATTATTGGATCCTTCTCGCCTTGGACGATTTAAGCATGGTCCATCCTGAAGGCCTTGGGTTGGATGAGATGGGTCTGGGGTGTAAGAGCACTGTACTAGGTGCCTAGGGGGTGCACAGCATTGATCTGCACCCCTTCTGTTAAAAGAGCACCCAACAGAATGAAGCCCTTGGGAATATAAAAGAACAGACAAGGAGTTGGGAATATAAAGAATGGAACTGAGGCACTTGGGAATATTGTGGGCAGGGAACGTGTCTATCAATTCGCTTATTTTGCACAGTCCTAAGCATTTAATACAGTGCTCTGCACACAGTAAGCGTTCAATGAAAATGATTTATTGATAATAATTGGGGTGTTGGTTAAGTGCTTACTATGTGCCAAGCATTGTATTAAACGCTGAGGAAGGTACAAAATAATCAGGTCAAACACAGTCCCTATCCCACATGGGGCTCCCACTCTGAGTGGGAGAACAAGTATTGAACCCCTAATTTACAGATAAAGGAATAGGCCCAAAGGAGTTGATTGACTTGAACAAACTCTCATGGCGGACAAGAGGCGGGATCAGTATTAGAACCCAGGTCTTCTGACTCCTAGGCCATTGCTCTTTCCCCTAGGCCACGCTGCTTCCCTTTAGTTCAGAAATGAAAGGCATGGTCCTATCTCTCTAAGAGCTTGTAGTCAATCAGTGGTATTTATTAAACGATTTCTATGCTGGGAAATGTATTAAGTGCTCAGGAAAGTCCAATACAAGAGAATTAGTGGACTTGTTCCTTGCCCCTGACAAGCTTCCAGCCTAGAGGGGGAGCTTAGAGTCTAACAATCAATCAATCATTGGTATTTATTGAGACCTTACTATGGGCAGAGCATTGTACCGAGCGCCTAGGAGAGGATGATAAAACAGAATCAGCAGACTTGTTCCCCATCCACGATGAGCTTACAGTCTAGCAATCAATAAATGGTATTTATTGAGCAGTTACTACCAGAGCACTAGACTGAGCTCCCAGGAGAGTCCAATCCAGCAGAATCGGCAGGCCCGTCCCCCATCCATGACAAGCTTCTAGTCACGACTCACCATGCTTCTCCCCCCCTCCCGCCTCCGCAGATCTTAAACAAGTACGATTCCTGGATCTCTTTCCTGAGCAGCGTGCGATACTGGATGGCTTTCAACATCGAGCGAGCTTGCCAGTCCTACTTCGGCTGTGTACAGTGTATCAGTGGACCGCTGGGTATGTACAGGAACTCCCTGCTCCACGAATTCGTGGAAGACTGGTACAATCAGGAATTCATGGGCAACCAGTGCAGCTTCGGGGACGACAGACACCTAACCAACCGCGTGCTCAGCCTGGGCTACGCCACCAAGTACACAGCCCGGTCCAAGTGTCTCACGGAAACCCCCATCGAGTATCTGAGGTGGCTGAACCAACAGACCCGCTGGAGCAAGTCCTACTTCCGGGAGTGGCTGTACAATGCCATGTGGTTCCACAAGCATCATCTGTGGATGACATACGAGGCCGTGATTACCGGATTCTTCCCTTTTTTCCTGATCGCCACGGTGATCCAGCTCTTCTACCGGGGCAAGATCTGGAACATTCTGCTCTTCCTGTTGACGGTGCAGCTGGTGGGCCTCATCAAGTCTTCCTTCGCCAGCTGCCTCAGGGGGAACATCGTAATGGTTTTCATGTCGCTCTACTCAGTGTTGTACATGTCAAGCCTGCTCCCGGCCAAGATGTTCGCCATCGCCACCATCAACAAGGCCGGGTGGGGCACTTCCGGGAGGAAGACCATTGTGGTCAATTTCATAGGACTCATCCCGGTGTCCGTTTGGTTCACGATACTCCTGGGCGGTGTCATTTTCACCATTTACAAGGAGTCCAAAAAGCCATTTTCAGAGTCGAAGCAGACCGTTCTTATCATTGGTACGATACTGTATGCGTGTTATTGGATCATGCTTTTGACTTTGTATGTGGTTCTTATCACCAAGTGTGGCAGGCGGAAGAAAGAGCAACAGTATGACATGGTGCTCGATGTATGATCTTAACTTTTGAAGTGGGAAAACACACACACACACACACACACACACACCCCACCCCTTAAACATTTTCTCGAGGGACTGTAGAATATTTGTGGCATTGGGGAATGTCACCAAGGGAATCACATCACTGCTGCTGGAACTTGAATATTACCATTTCTATGGGTTTCTTTTGAATCTCTGCCAAAGTCAAATGATACACCATTTAAGAACAAACTCAGAGTTAACCTGTTATTTCTATGAAAATAAGATGAATTCTTTGTTTATGCACTTTTTTCTTAGTGTGCATATGCCTGACAGTGTTTTGCCCTATATACCTCACTGATCATGCTTATGTGGGTTATCAAGGAAGAAAAGGATTTTTTGAAAACTCAAGGAAAAGTTATTTTAACCCTCACAATCTAATTTATGGACTGTTTTGATAGCTATTTTTTTTAAAAGTGAGGGTCTTTTGTTTTGGTCTACCAAATGTCATGCCAAAGGAGAATTTTTGCAAATCCATTGGCGATGCTGTATTTTTATATTATTGTATTGTGTTATGTATTTTGTATGCCTACTTTTACGACAAAATTTTTGCATATTCTCTATTTTACTTCTCTGACAAAATACACTTGTTCATCCTTTTTAAATAGGTTTTGAAAGACTTCCTACTTTTTTTAAAAAAACTACCCAAAATGTGAAGCTTTGTTGATTGACGCTTGTTCATGATAGAAAGAATAAACTATTTCTCTATACCTTTTAAAAACTGAATAGTTATTTCTGTGGAAAGTGCTTAAATTTCAGTCTTTACCTTTTAACTTTCATTAGAAAAAACCCATGGTACTGCCAAACTATTTTTAAACAACAATAACATACTTTTGTGTGCACAAAAAATGAGCGTGATTTTGAATGGAGGCCAAAGGGGTAGAAATGTGCAATTTTTGGGGTTTTTCACAAAAGGAAACTCTGATGCTCTGTGGAAGACTCTCTAGGCGTCTAGCACTGGACAGTCTGTCTTCTCACATTAGAAATACCCAGCAGACGAAAAGCAAACACACTTCATACCTTGTAGCTGTGTCCCGTTTTGTCAACTGGCATAGAGAATTGAAGTTTGTATTCAAACAAGACCCTTTTCTTGAGGATGGAAAAGGATTTGGGAGCCTCACCTGTATCACCCTGATTTGCCTGTTTACACTTATGTTCGATCGAGTCGATTTTTCCAACCTCTTTATTTATAAGGACATAGCGTAAGGTACCACTTTGAAGGCATAGCTGGGAGAGTTGGGAAGCGGTTCAGTGGATTAGGTTTAATCATCTGGCTAAATACTGGCTCAGCGGTCCTCATGTGGGTTGCTCTTATCTGGATAATTACCTCAGCTTCCCTAGTCTTGACCCAAGTTGGCTGATTGTAAAAACCAGGTCTGCACAGCATAAAGGAAGTAGAAGGTGGCAAAGATCTAGTGAATTGGGACCTTGCTGATGTCAACCTGGCAGAGAGAGCCTTGTTCCCTCCACCCCTATTCACTGCCTCTCATCCCTTCTTTCTGTGAAGATTAGATGCAAAGCACATCATCAATTATAAGTAAGTACCCCTTTGGATCGAGGCGAACTGGAACTGTGCAAAGCCATTGCGATGGCTTAATGAGGTCAAATGATCCACTGCCTCTTTTTTAGACCGACATCTTTTAGGACGTTCACCTGCTATTGAATGAGCTTTAACTGTCCCTCCCCAACCCTCCTGCCCTAGCTGAGTTCATCAAGCTACTAGAAACCCTCTGCAAACCCACCCCCTGTTTATGATGGGGGAGTTTTCTAGAACACAAACCACCAGTGGAACCCACCAAGACTAAAACTTGAGTTCGTCTTTTAGTTATTTATGTTCTAAGTTAAACTTCGAGAAAATTCAAATGTCAAAATTCTCTCATTCTATAAAAGGTTGAATTAATTGCCTATATTTATTTTAGCAATTATTCAATGTATTTCCATTATAGGGTGTATAGTATCATTGATTCTTTTGTAAATAAAATATTTTTGATAAGAGCATGGCTATTTTTCTTTTAAGGAATTGACTTACAGAAAAAATTCCATACAGGACATTAGAACAACATTCCAAGGGAATTGGCAATATCATTCTTTCTCAGCGCTTTCCTCCCAGCTATATGGAGTACCCCAATCCTGCCTGCCTTTTATCTCAAAAGATGCGCAAATGAGTGAGACAGTATGGACTGACCTTTGGAAAGTGAGAAGCAGAATGGCCTAGTAGGAAGAGCATGGGCCTGGGAGTCAGAGGACCTGGGTTCTAATCCCTGCTCAGCTACTCATTTGCTGTGTGGCCTTGTGTAATTCATTTAACTTCTCTGTGCCTCATTTATCTTACCTGCCAAGCGGGATTAAGACCGTAAGCCCCAAATGGGACAAGGACTGTGTCCAACCTGATTAACATGTATCCACCCCAGTGCTCAGTATGGTGCCTGGCACATAGTAAGCGCTTAACAAATACTGTTTAAAAATTGTTCAGAAGTGCAGAAAGAACCAAGGGGTTGTGTGGAAAAGAGGAAGACGCCTCCAAACTTGGCGTCATTTGCTGTCATTTAAGTAGGCACCTGGACTGCATAAACACATTCCTTTCCAATGCTTCTAAGCTAGCTTGAATATTCATGGAAAAAATGGATGTAATGTATATGCTGCCAAAAATATCTCCTCATTCCCGATTTCAACAACCTATATGGGTTATTCCTAACTTCACTATTCAGGGCAAAGGCAAATGTTTGCCAGATATCCTTGCAGAATTTACTATGTGTGAGTCTAACTTGTTACATTCACTTATTGCTTGTAATAACTTTGATAAAAATGTTTTGCATAAGCAATAGAGTTGAAAAGGGTGGGCAGAGAATGGAAGGAGCTACGGAGAAATGCAATTAAAATGATCCGGGGAAGAAGCCGTTTCAATATGATGTTGGAATAGATTAAGACTCTAGCCTGGAAAGAGGAAGTCTAAAGAATGCCATTGAAGTTTTCAAAGTCAAGAAGGGTGCGGGGAGGGCAGAGCCCAAAATTCTTGTTCATCAAATTTCACACCAAGTTGTGGAAGCACCCACTGAAGCTTGAAGGCTTGAAATGAAAGGAAATATTACATAGGGTGAAAATATTCCAATTATGTCACTTTCCAACAATAACCTAACCTGGCAATCAATCAACCTATAGCATTTATTGAGCACTTACTGCATACATAGCACTGTACTATGCGTTTGGGAGAGTATATTACAAGAGAAATGGTAGAATCATCTCTCTCATTCAATCCACATGTTCACTGCCACTAAATCCTGTCAATTCTACCTTCACAACATTGCTAAAAATCTGCCCTTCCTCTCCATCCAAACAGCCAACACACTAATTCAAGCATCTATCAACCTCCTCACTTACCTCCCTGCCTTTTGTCTCTCCACAATCCAGTCCATATTTCATTCTCCTTCATAGGTCATTTTTCTACAAATTGTTCAGTTCATGTCTCACCACTTCTCAAAAACCTCCAATGGTTGCCCATCCACCTCTTCATCGAACAGAAACTCCTTACCATCGGCTTTAATTGTTGGTATTTATGAAGCACTTATTGTGTACAAAGCACTGTACTAAGTGATTGGAAGAGTGCAATATCACAGCATTGGTAGATATGTTCCTCTTTAGGGCAGTCAATCAGCTCTCTCCCTCCTACCTCACCTTGCTGATTTCCCACTACAACCCACGCCACACATTTCACTCCTCTAATGGCAACCTATTCACTGTACCTCCGTCTCATCTATCTCACTAACAATTCTTTGCCCACATCCTCTCTTTGACCTGGTTAGACCAAAAGCCTCCCCACCTTTTCCTCAGTCTCAATTTCTCCTCTGCCCCACAGAGACCCATTGATCTCCTTCACCAGTTGTAATTGATCATGATCTTCATGAGCTCCTTAACCATCCTCTTCTCCCTCAACACCTCCCTCTCTCTCTCTTGCCCTTCTATCATTCTCTCACCACCTACTCCCAAGTCTGGATCACTCCCAGAATCCTCTGCTCCCACTTCCATGCAGCTGAGCTGTTGGCTGAAATCCGAAAACCAGGCCAGCTTCTGCATCTTGGAATTCACACTGACACACTAAAACTCTGTCTTCTCCCGCTCTACAAGGCTTGTAATCCTCCCACATCCACTCCCACATTATTCCTGGCCTTGAACTCTTTCCTGAAGTCCTTAGTGTGGCACCTCCCTGTCTAGTCTCTGCTGATGTGGCTAATTAATTTGTAGAAACATCCTCTGAACTTGCAATCACCTCCTCATGCTCTCCTGCTCCTATTTCCATAGTCTTTTTTCTTTTTCTTTAAAGCCTTTGTTTGTTCAAAACTCCTCTGTGCTGGACAGTAATGGTATGGGAAAGAGTCGAGGCGGGGAGACTCAAGTTTACTGCGCTGAAGGAGGCAATGGCAAACCACTTCCATATTTTTACCAAGAAAACTCTATGGATACACTACCAGAACGATTGTAATTGGAGGTGGTGCATTCTGGCAGAGATGTATCCATGGCATCACTATGAGCCAAAGATGACTTGACTGCTTAAGATAAAATGTGCCAAGCACTGTTCTAAGGACTGGGGTAGATAGATAATAATCAGGTTGGTCACAGGTTGGACAAAGACCATGTTCCATATAGGGCTCAAGGTATTAGCAGAACATTTTATCTTCTCATTCAAACCCTGTCCTCCCCTTGACTTTCCCATAACTGTAGACAGTACCACCATCCTTCCTGTCTCACCAGACCGAATCCTTGGCGTTATGCTTGACTCCTCTCTCTCTCTCGTTCAACCCACATATTCAATCCATTGCTAAATCTTGTCAGTTCGACTTTCACATCACTAAAATCTGCCCTTTCCTCTCCATCCAAACTGCTACCTCATTAATTCAATCACTTATCCTAACCCACCTTGATTACTGTATCATACTTCTTGCTGACCTCCCAGCCTCCTGTCTCTCCCCACTCCAGTCAATACTTCACTCTGCTGCCAAGATCATTTTCCTATAAAAACATTCAGAACCTGTTTCCCCACTCCTCAAAAACCTCCAGTGATTGCCCATCCACCTCTGCATCAAACAAAAACTCTTCACCATTGGCTTTAAAGCACTCTATCACCCTGGTCCATCCTACCTCCCCTCACTACTCTCCTACTATAACCCAGCCTGCACACTTCACTCCTCTAATGCTAACGTCATCATTGCCTCCTCTATTTCGCCACCCACCTCTTACCCACATCCTGCCTCTGGCCTGGATTGCCTTCCCTCTTCATATCTATTAGACAATGACTCTCACCTCCCTTCAAAGCCTTACTTAAGGCACATCTCCTCCAAGAGGCCTTCCCTGACTAAGCCCTCCTTTCCTCTTCTCCCACTTCCTTCTGCATCGCCCTGACGTAGGCCCATTATTCAACCCCTCTTGCAGCCTGACTCCTAGGCCTGTGCACTATTCGCTAGGCCGCTCTAATTCTCATTATAAACTTTACTAAAATCACACCTCCTCCAATAGGTCATTCCCCCAACTAACCCAACCCTTCCCCAACTTTTTGCCTTGCTTCTGGGTTGTCTATGCCCTTAGGTCTGTAACCCTTAAGATTTTAATTCTGTCCCACTCCAGTCCCACATGACCTTTAAGCCCTTTGATACTCCCAACCCAACCTCACAGCACTTATGTACATATCCTTTATTTATTTTAATATCCGTTTCCCCAGCTTAGTCTGAAAGCTCCTTGAGGGCAGGGAAGGTATCTACTAAGTCGATTTAATTTTATTTTCCCAAGTGCTTAGTATAGTGCTCTGCACACAGTAGATGCTCAAGAAATACCAGCGATTGATTATTGCTGCCGCCTCTTCATCTAGACTGTGAGCTCGTTGTGGGCAAGGAATGTTTCTACCCACTCTGTTACGATTTTCTTTCCCAAGTGCTTAGTATAGTGCTCTGCGCACATTAGGTGCTCAGTCAGTTCCACTGACTGGTTGACTGGTTCTTGAACCCACTGGACTCTCACTGGCCCCACCTCCCTTCTCCATTCCTCTCTAAAGGCTTTGCATCCACCCACTGCCTCCACTTCCTTTTCCCCACAATATTCTATCCTATTGCAGTCTGGTTTTCACCTCCGCCCTTTTGAGTTTGCACTCTTCAGGATCACCACTAAACCATTTTTTTTTTGGTCTGGTCTAAAAGACCTTATTCTGTTGCAATCAGCCAATCATATTTATTGAGCATGTACTGTGTGCAGAGAGCTGTACTCAGCACTTGGATGAGTACAGTGCAGTAGAGTTGGTAGTGATGTTTCCTGTTCTCAAGGAGATTATGACCTCCTGAGGTTTTGAAAAGAAGATTGGGGGTCCTGGGCTGCTCCCAGCCCACCTGAGGGCTGAAATGTTCTCTTCCCACCAATCCCCTCCCTGATGGAATTCCCTCTAATAATAGTTAGAATACTGGGAAGTGCAGGACTGGGAGTCAGAGGACCTGGATTCTAATCCTGCTTTCACCACTTGATTGTCATATGACATGGGGCAAGATACTTCACTTATCTGGGCCTCAGTTACCTCATCTGTAAAATGAGCCCCATGAGGAACAGAGACTGTGTCCAACCTGATCAGGTTGCATCTACCCCAGCAGTTAGTACAGTGCCTGCTGAATGCTTGCTATGTGACTTTAGACAAGTCACTAAACTTTTCTATGCCTCAGTTTCCTCTACTATTAAATGAGGATTAAATTCCACTACCTCTTACATAAAACTGCGAGCCCCAGGAGGAGCAGGGCCTGTGTCTAAACTTATTATCTTGCATCTGTCCCAGATCTTAGAACAGTGCTTAATGCATGGTAAGCACATACTAATGTAATAATAATAATAATTGTAGTAATGCTGAAAAATTATCCCAACCAGGAGGATGAAGGAGAGAAAGGGCTCTTCACCATGTTCCTTTGAGAATTTTTTGGTGTCACTAGCGGAGAGAGTGCATTCTTTGTCTGATCCAATATGACCACAATACTCTGTCATTATTCATCTAAATCTGTTGATGAATTGATAGTCGAGTGACAAAAACTAGTGTGGTTTGTCGCTGTCACTCAGTTTGTGAATATGGATCAGAGAAGCACTCTATTATAAATTTGGAACATTTAAAAGGAAATGAAACCCATTTATGCTCAGCAATGTCTAAAGCAGCATTTTGGCAGCAAATATTTGTATCCCATTACCTCTTGGATTGAAGTGAAGGACTGTGAGACTTGGAAGTGAGATATCCTAGGAAAAAGGGAAGCAAAGAGGCCTCTTGGAAAGAGCATAGGACTTGGAGTCAAGTGAGCTGGATTCTAATTCCAACTTTGCCACTTGCTACTCTACCATTTTGTGTCCTTGGACAAGTCATTTAACTTCTTTGAGTCTCAGTTTCCTTATCTGTAAAATGGAGGGTTAAATACCTGCTCTCCCTTCTACTTGGACTGTGCGCCCTATGTTGGTATTTGTTAAGCGCTTACTATGTGCCGAGCACTGTTCTAAGCGCTGGGGTAGACACAGGGGAATCAGGTTGTCCCACCTGGGGCTCACAGTCTTAATCCCCATTTTACAGATGAGGTAACTGAGGCACCAAGAAGTTCAGTGACTTGCCCAAAGTCACACAGCTGACAAGTGGCAGAGCCAGGAGTCGAACCCATGACCTCTGACTCCAAAGCTCGTGCTCTTTCCAGTGAGCCACGCGGGACAAGGACTATGTCTAACCCAATTGGGTTGTATCTACCACAGCGTGGCTCAGTGGAAAGAGCCCGGGCTTTGGAGTCAGAGGTCATGGGTTCAAATCCTGGCTCCGCCACTTGTCAGCTGTGTGACTTTGGGCAAGTCACTGAACTTCTTGGTGCCTCAGTTACCTCATCTGTAAAATGGGGATTAAGACTGTGAGCCCCACGTGGGACAACCTGAGTCCCCTGTGTCTACCCCAGTGCTTAGAACAGTGCTCGGCACATAGTAAGCGCTTAACAAATACCAACATTATTATTATTATTATTAGTACATTGCCTGGCAATGGGGCTTCCCCTGAACTCACAACTTGAGAAAGTACAATGGAGTGGGTAAAAACGATCTCTGCCCTCAAGGAGTTTACAGTCTAGCTTCCAGTTGCTGTCTGTAAATCTGGAGTTGGCAGTGCCTTTCAAAACCAGCTTCCATGGGCAGAGTTGCATGAATTTATGCACTGTAGCTAACCCTGCTTCCAACTCCCAAGCAGATTTTGGCAGCGGAACAGAGGGATAAGAACCCAGAATCCTCTCAATTCTAGTCTTAGAACAATTGAAAAAGGTTCTAGGCTCAGTGGATCAGTGCTCCAAATGGTCCTAGCTCTCTGAATGATCTACACACTAAGGGAGAAGATAAAGAGGTCAGAGGGAAGATTCACCATTGGAATTCTGTATTCAAGCTCCTATGTCTTTGTAGGAGTATTTTTTTTTCTTATTCCCCAGACATCCCTGAAACCAAGACCCAGCTCCACCCACCCGAGAAGTTTGGTCTCTGACACTGGGCATTCTCTCTATGTTAATGATCACATCTCCCCAAGAGGTCGACCCAGATTAAGCCCTCTTTTCCCTGGCTTTCTCACCCTTCCTGATCATCTCTGCACTTGGATCTGTGACCCTTAGGCATTTGGTATTTGCCCCACTCTAAACCTCACAACATTTGTGTACATACCTTTAGATTATATTTCATAATTTACTTATATATTCACATTAATGTCTGTCTCCCTGTTATATTGTTAAGGGCAGGCAGCATGTCTGCTAATATTGTACTCTCCCAATCACTTAGTACAGTGCTCTGCACATAGGACGCACTCAATAAATACCATTGATTGATGAATGATTGATTGATTAATGCTCCCTCAGTGGCATTGTGCCAATGGGCTAGAGGATACTCTATCTAGTCAGGTGCGGTTAAAACACTGTCAGATGAGATCCTCAGAAACTGCCCCCTCCAGTCAATCAATCAGTCAATCAGTGGTATTTGTTGAGTGCTTCTCTTGTACATAGCCTATAATAAGCACTTGGGAGAGTCCAATACCACAGGATTAGCAGGCACTTTCCCTGCCCATAACAATCTTACAGTCCAACGTAACATGGCTTAGTGGATAAAGCATGAGCTTGGGAGCCAAAAGGACCTGGGTTCTAATCCTAGCTCTGCCACTTGTCAGTGTGTGACTTTGGGCAAGTGATTTCACTTTTCTGTAAAATGGGGATTAAGACTATGAGACCCATGTGGTACAGAGACTGTCCAACCTGATTAGCTTGTATCTACTCCAACACTTAAAACAGTGCCTGCCACATAGGAAACACTTAACAAATACCATCATCATCATCACAGGCCACACCTAATGCAGGGAGAGGGGGATAAGAAGCGGAGCAGTGAAAGGGTAACCGGGATGGGGCATGGGAGAGTGATGGAGATAGTGCAAGGGGTGGGGAGGGAATGGATGGGAGTTGAGTTGACGGGACTGATGTGTGGGAAGAAGCAGAGTGGTTTAGTGGAAGGATCATGGGTTTGGGAGTCAGAGGACATGGTTTATAATCCCGGCTCTGCCACTTCTCTGCTGCGTGACCTTGGGCAAGGCACTTAACTTCTCTGTGCCTCAGTTACCTCATCTATAAAATGGGGATTAAGACTGTGAGCCCCATGTGGGACAACCTGATTACCTTGTATCTAACCCAGTGCTTAGAACAGTGCTGGGCACATAGTAAGCGCTTAACAAATATCATCATCATTTTTATTATAAGGGGTGCTGGGTGTGGTGGGCACCAGAAGGAGGAAACTAGGGGTACATAAACGAGTTGGGGCTTGGGCATAAAAGCAAGAAAGTCCGAGCAAAGGGAGAGATTCTTTCTTGCCAAGAGTCTGGTTCCATGAGGTCACAGGTATTTTCCACTTTCCATTTCCAAGATGGAGTCACTTTCTTCTTCAGCCCAGGGATGGGACAGTCTCTCTCCAGGCACAGCTGGGTGGAACTTGGCATCCAACTTTGGAATGCTCCTCCAACACTGATCCAAACCAGTTGAATTTCCCACATCTGCCAAGGGAGGCTCTGACAAATAAGTTCCAGGACTTTAATGGTAATAAAGATCCCAGATCTGCCCCACATCATGTAGATTTCCCAATCTTTTCCCCTGAAACCCTTGAAGAGGGATTAGATCTCTTCTCAACTTGTTACAGTGCTTACAACGTTCACTTGGTATTTCTATAGGGAACAATTCAGTCTTCTATTTTCTTATTTGATTCTTGGCTAGTTTGTTTCAAGCAAGCAGCCTCCCCCATTAAACTATGAATGTCTTGATGTCAAGGATAATATCTTTTACTGTTAGGTATGTTGCCCTATTGCCCGGTACATTGATCCATGCACAGTTGGCTCTCAGCTCAATGCTCTGTGCCCAGAAGGCACTTTTTTTAATGCTATTTGTTAAGTGCTTACTCTGAGCCAGGCACCACACTAAGCTCTGGGGTGAATACAAGATAATCAGGTTGGACACAGTCTTTGCCCCACACAGGGTTCACAGTCTTGATTACCATTTCCCTATGAGGTGACTGAGGTGCAGAGAAGTTAAGCAACTTGTCCATGGTCACACAGCAGGCAAATGATGGATCTGGGATTAGAACCCAGTTCCTCTGACTCCCAGGCCTGTGCTCTATCCACTAAGCTATGCTGCTTCTCTAGCCATACTGTGTGCTCTACACATACTCAGCATTCAGTACAGTGCTCTGCACTCAGTCAGCTCCCAGAACTGCACAGAGCAGGCTCTCAGTACAGTACCTTGCACAAAGTAGGTGCCCAGTATAGTGCTCTGTCCATAGCACTATAGATGCCTTACTGCAGATTACGATGATTAATAGATCAATCAAACAATCAATCATAATTATTGCGCACTTACATTGTGCAGAACACAGTACTAAGCTCTGGGGATAGTCCAATACAACAGAGTTTGTAGATACGTTCCTTGTCCATCATGAGCTTACAGTCTAGGAGGGGAGACATGTTAATACAAATCACATATTATAGATATGGATATAAGTGCTGTGGGGCTGACAAGACAATCCAGGTGCAAGGGCAAAGCAGAAGGGAGGGGGAGTAGGGGAAGTGAGCGTTTAGTTGGGGAAGGCTTCTTGGAGGAGATGTGTTTTCAATACATCTTCGAAGTTGGGCAGAATGATGGTGTGTTGAATAAGAAGAAGGCAGGTGTTCCAGGCCAGAGGCAGAACATGGGCAAGAAGTTGACAGTGAGATAGACGAAATTGAGGTACAGTCGGTAGGATGGCATTAGAGTAGCAAGGTGTGTGAGTTGGGCTGTAGTAGGAGAGCAGTGAGATGAGGTAGGAGGGGACAAGGGGATTGAGTGCTTTAAAGTTGATGAGGAGGAGTTTCTGTTTGATGCAGAGGTGGATGGGCAACCACTGGAGGTTCTTGAGGAGTGGGGAGACATGGACCAAATGTTTTTACAGAAAAATGATCCAGGCAGCAAAGGGAAGTATAAACTCGAGTGAGGAGAAGCAGGAGGCTGAGAGGTCAGTTAGGAGCTGTTACAGTAATCAAGGCTGGGTAAAGATAAGTAGATCTGAGTCTTTCACACTAGGACAGTTCCAGTCTTCCCACAGGCCTGATATGGGTTAACAAGCAGGGTCCGCCTTCTTTAGGAGAGAACCCCCTAGTGAGGGAACTGGGATACCAGATATCATGGAAGTCTGAGAGCTCCTCCTTCCCTTAGCAAAATCCTTGGTCACCCAGGATCCGCTCCCAGGACACAAGTGCAGAACCAACAAGGACTTGGAAGCTGGCTGTGTAAGGAATTTTTCTATCTTGTTGCCTGATTAATTGTTTTGAAAATGGCCTCCCCTCAACCCTTCCCTTGGTGATCTGGTTGAGAAAGCTGGAGAAGCAGCTTGGCCTAGTGTATAGAGCCTGGGAGTCACAAGGACCTGGTTCTAATCCTGGCTCTGCCACTTGTCTGCTGTGTGACCTTGGGAAAGTCACTTCACTTCTCTGGGCTTCAGTTCTCTCATCTGTAAAATGAGAATTAATGCTGTGAGCCCTATGTGGGACAGGGACTGTGTCCAACTTGATTAGCTCGGATCTACACCAGTGCTTAGTACAATGCCTGGCACATAGTAAGTGCTTCACAAATACCATAAAAAAAAGTATCTAGCCACAGCCAGAAAAGGTGTGTCACTGGGGCCTCCTGGAGACAGACTTTTCCGGTCTCATCTGACCCACAATACTCCAGAAAGCTTCCCAGGGATAATGATGTCCAGTCCCAGTTCTAGGAAGAAGGAGAAATTTGAAACCCGGATTGAAGTCATGGGAAAGCCGGCCCTGAAGACTGAGCCTCGGGAAATTGTTGAGCAGGGCCGGGAACATTATTACTATTTCGGGAAACACCAGCTCATTTCCCCACCCACCTGAAAATCCCCCTAAATCCCGCTCATGGGCCCCCAGTCAGCTTTTGCTTCGGGCTGGTGATGGAAGAGGAAGTGATACCAGAGGGTCTTCTGGGTCAACCCATCCATTGCCACTCGAAACACTTCCAGGGCGCTGATCCTTCTGTCCACCTGGGGGACGGGTCCTAGGGAAGGACTTGAGGCAGTGTGATCGAGTGGGAAGACGATCCACTTGGGAGTCGGGTGACCTGGCTTCTAATCCCAACTCTAATCCTGACTTACTGGGTATGTCCCACTCTGCTCAACACTTCTCAATACTGTTCAACTCTACCCACTTCTTGTTAAAGCCCCACAGACCCATTATATCACTTCCAGACAATACTCTTATCTCCTTCTTCTCCACCTCCCATTTTTAAAAATGGCATTTGTTAAGCACTAATTATGTGCCAGGCACTGTACTAAGCGCTGTGGTAAAGTTACTCAAGTTGGACTTAGTTCATGTCCCACCTGGGGCTCACAGTCTTAATTCCCATTTTATAGAGGAGGTAATGAGGCACAAAGAAATGAAGTGACTTGCCGAAGGTCACACAGCAGTCAAACGGAAGATCTGGAATTAGAACCCAGGTCCTTCTGACTCCAAGGTCTATGCTCTTTCCACAAGACCACACTGCTTCTCAGCAGCAAGAGGGTGGAAAGAGGTCTCCCACCTCCGCTCGGAGCTAACTTCTAAATGCCCTGCACATCCAACCAACACAATTAGAGCTCCCTCCAGCTATCACTCCACCGCACTGTGTTTTTTTTTTCCTGTCCAAACTCCTTGAATGGGATCTTTACACCGATTTTATCCCCATCTGTTCCACCAACTTTTTTCTCGAACCTCTGTAATCAGTTTTTCTCCCTTTTCACTCCACTGAGACAGATTTTTCAAGGTCTCCAATGCTCTCCTTTTTTGACTTCTTGATCATCTCTGACACCGTTTGCCACTCCTTTATCTTCAAAGGACCATTGGATCCAGATTTTTACTTAATACTCTCTTACCTCACTGGCTAGCCACTCTTAGTTCCATTCTTTATTTCCTCTTCCACCTCTGATCTATCTCTCACAATTCAGGGAAACCAGGAAAGTTTTGGTCCTCTACTCTTCTCACCCTCTTTCTTGGGGTTCCCATCCTGTTTTTGTTTTTTTGTTTTAATGGAATTTGTTCATCACTTATTTTGTGCCTGGTACTTTATTAGGCACTGGAGTAGATTGGAGATAATCAGGTTCAACACAGTCCCTATCCCACACAGGGCTCACAGTATTAATTCCCATTTTATGGATGAAGGGACTGAGGTTCAGAGTAGTGAAGTGACATGGGCAAGGTTACACAGCAGACAAGTGGCAGAGCCAGGATTAGATCCCAGTTTCTTCTGACTGACAGGCTCATGCTCTATCCACTAGACCACAATGCTTCTTAGTTGTTGCCTTGGTCTTTTATGTTCTTTTTGTGTTCTTACTCTTGCATATGTCCTATGTGTCCTTCGTCACCCTCCCCTACTTATTCTGTTGTACTGGGCTCTCCCAATCACTTAGTACAGTGCTATGCACATTATAAGCGCTCTAGACTCTCAAGTTGTTGTGGACAGGGAATATGTCTACCAACGCTGTTGAATTGGACTCTCCCAAGTGCTTAGTACAGTGCTCTGCACATAGTAAGTGCTCACGAAATATTGTTGATTGATCGATTGATTGACTCTGAGATTTTGAGCCAAGGACAGTGTCTAATTCTCATCTGTGAATTTTCTTCTCCACATCTAATACAGCTAGCTGTCAATAAACATTATTTATGACTATTTCAGGAGTTTAAAGTGGAGAAATAAGCTATCTTACAACTGCATTAGCCTTCATTTCAAGAAGAAGCCGCGTCACCTAGAGGATAGAACTGAAGCCTGGGAATCAGAAGGCTCTGGATTCTAATTCCGACTCTGCTATGTAGTTCTGCCACTTGGAACAGGGACTGTGTACAACCTGATTATCTTGAACCTACCTCAGTGCTTCATACAGTTCCTGGCACATAGTAGGCATTTAATGAATTCTGTTTTTTAATAAAATGTATTAGCTGGACCCCTCGGACTCTCCAAGACTCCATAGTAGACCTTCCTGGGACTCTGGTAGACTCATCTTTCTCCTGGCTAACTAAGGACCAGAATCTCTCTCATTTACCAAAGGGTCTTCACATGGTCTCAAGCTAATTAACCCAGCTGGTTGCCAAAGAGGTAGGGTTTTTTTTCCGAGCCCCAAGATGAGAGCAGTCTGAGACTGCAGGGACATTCTTTAAATATTCCAATAAAAAAGAACAAAGGGACCTTAAAGAGCCAAAGACTAATAGCCTTTTCCTCTAAGGACCCTTGCCACACCTGGGAAGAAGTTCCACCTGCCTGTGTGAACAGATAAGGCTGTTGGAAAACCAGCCAATCTGAACTCCCTTGGTCAGACATGAGCAGCTTGGGATGGTGGGAAGGGTTTCTCAGAGAGGGCTTTGCTGTCTGCTTCCTCAAGTACCAACTCAGAACCTAGAGGGGAGAGTGAGGAGTGAATGCAATGATGACCAGTATCCTTACTTAGAGGAAGAAATCTTGGCCAAAAACTTGTTTTTAGGTCATCTCTAAGTCTACCTACTCTGGCCAAGCTCTCCGTATAGGTGGCCAAGATCTCCGTATAGGTAAGTGCTTCCTGAAAGCTGTGGAACAAGTAAGCTGCTTGCTTCTCTTTACTTCTAGAGGGAAAGATATTTTAAATATATGTCAGCCACAGGTCTGAGAATGTTGGTTGCGCCATATTCAGATGCAGGGGAAGAATGTGTTCAAGAGACATCTGCTAGAAATGTTAATCCCTGGAGTTTGGAAGTTGCAAGATGGACCATGCCCTTTGGGTCTGGAAAAGAGAAGCTGTTGGTAATTGATATTATTGTTGCATTTTATTCACATTAACATTTGTTTCCCCCTCCAGATTGTAAGCTTGTTACAGGCAGGGAGTGTGTCTGCTAATTTTGTTGTATTATACTCTCACAAGTGCTTAGTACAGTGTTCCACTCATGGAAGCACTCAATAAATACCATTGAGAGTATATTTTAAATTATAATATCTATTTAATATTTATGGGAAGCTGCATAGTCCAGTGGATGGACCCTGAGCCTCATGGAAGCACTCAATAAATACCATTGAGAGTATATTTTAAATTATAATATCTATTTAATATTTATGGGAAGCTGCATAGTCCACTGGATGGACCCTGAGCCTGGGAGCTCCAGGACCTGGAATCTGATCTCAGCTCTGCTACTTGCCTGTTGTGTGACTTTGTGTGAAGTGACTGTGTCACTTCACTTCTCTGGGCCTCCATTTCCTCAACTGCAGAATGGATATTCATTACCTGTTCTCTCTCCTACTTATACTGCAAACCCACTTTGGGACAGGGGTTGTTTCCAGTGTGAATAACTTGTATCTACCCCAGCACTTAGAACAGTTCCTGGTACATAGTAAGTATGTAACAAATGCCATAAATATAATTTAAATATTAAACAATAATGATAATTTCATAATATTGTAATTGATATTTATTAAATGTTTACTATGTGTCAACCCTGTGCTAAGTTGAGAAGCAGCGTGGCCTAGGGCTAGAGCCCGTGACTGGGAGTCAGAGGACCTAGGTTCTAATATTGGCTCTGTCTCTTGTTTGCTGTGTGACCTTGGGCAAGTCACTTTAATACTTTGGGCCTCCTTTCCCTCATTTGTAAAATGGAGATTAAGGATGTGAGCCTTATATGGAACAGGGACTGTGTCCAATCTGAATAGCTATAATCTATCTCAGTGCTTAGCACAGTGCCTGGCCCCTAGTAAGCACTAGAAACCATTAAAAAAAAAATCCAGCCAAGTTGGTGTGATTGAGTAATGCTGTTTTGTCTTAAGCAGTTGTCTTCTGGTTTTCAACTGAACAGCACATTGAAAGTTTTCTCTGTCCCCCTTGTTTTTGGTTGCTCTATTTCAGTTTTCCACACAGCAGCTGTCGGAGTTCCCTGCTGTGATTTTATTCACTTTACACTTCCCATCCACTGTACACAGCTTCAGTTACAGCAGATTAATCTTCTTTAAGGACTCAGTTGTTTGTGATCCCATCTTGCCCCTTGATTTTGAAGTTAGCCACTAATGACACATGAAATCACTCAAGGAACTAGATGTGCTTAGTGCAAAGGATCAATGTAGTGCTATGCACACAGGAAGTGCTCAGTAAGTGCTGATGGGATGATTGTGGTGCCTGTATGTCACCGAAGCATAGAGAAAATTGAAATATTTTGTAAACATTAGGATGAGAGGAATTCAGTTTCTGACAACAGAGACCGTGTTACATCAATGGTATTTATTGAGCACTTGCTGTGTGTTACCGTACTAAGGGCTTGGGAGAGTACAATGTAAATATAAATTCCCACCTTGGTATTTTTTCCCAAAGCTTAGTACGGTGCTTTGCTCATAGAAAGTGCTTTAATACAGTTACTACTGTGCTAAGTGTGTTCTAAATGCTAAGTACATGTTTAGTACATTCCTTGGCAGAAAGTAAATGTTCAATAAATATCACTGATGACTTAAACAATCGGGTCCAGAGCTTCATTCAGTCGTATTTATTGAGCGCTTACTGTGTGCAGAAACTTGGGAAAGTACAATACAACAGGAAGCAGTGCCCACAGTGTGCTCACAGTCTAGAGTGGGGACACAGACATCAATACAAATAAAATTAACGATTTTATACATAAATGCTGTGGGGCTGGAGGGGGCAGAGTAGAGCAAAGGGACCTAGTTAGGGTGACACAGAAGAGAGTGGGAGATGAGGAAAAGTGGAGCTTAGACTGGGAAGGCCTCTTGGAGGAGATGTGATTTAAGTAAGGCTTTGAAGGTGGAGAGAGTAGTTATCTTGAGGATTTGAGGAGGGACGGCGTTCCAGGCCAGAGGCAAGAAGTGCGCTCAAGTTCGTCAGCAAGACAGGCAAGATCGGGGCATATTGAGAAGGTTAGCACTAGAGGAGTGAAGTATGCAGGCTGGTTTGTAGAAGGAGAGAAGGGAGGTGAGGTAGGACAGGGCAAGGGGATGGAGTGCTTTAAAGCCAAAAACTTTAAAATTTTTGTTTGATATGGAGGTGGATGAGCAACTACTGGAGATTTTTGAGGAGGGGGCCGACATGTCCTGAACCTTTCTGTAGAAAGATAATTCAGGCAGCAGAGGTAAGTATGAGCTGGAGTGAAGAGAGACAGAAGATAGGGAGGTCGGTTGGCAGGTCAACAAGGAGGTTGATGCAGTAATCTAGGCTGGATAGGAAGAGTGATTGAATTAATGTGGTAGCAGTTTGGATGAAGAGGAAAAGGCTTATTTTAGCAGTGTTAACATGGTGTTAACATCATACTAATGATGTTAACAACAAGGTGAGTCTGACAGGATTTAGTGATGGATTGAATATGTGGGTTGAAGGAGAGAGAGGAGTCAAAGAAAATACTAAGGTTACAGACTTGTGAGAGGGGAAGGATGATGGTGCAGTCTACAGTGATGGGAAACTCAGGGGATGGGTTTGGGTGGGAAGATAAGGAGCTCTTTTTCGGACATGTTAAGTTTGAGGTGATGGGAGCACATCCAAGTAGAGATGTCTTGAAGGTAGGAGGAGATGCGTGCCTGGAGAGAGACTGGGGGCGAAGATGTAGATTTGGTACAGTCCAGTACTCTTCTTGCTAACAGTAGTCTACTGACTTGATTTGTCTCAATCTTTATGTTTGTCTTAGTGCTTATGAGAAGCAGTGTGGCTTAATGAAAAGAGCACGGGCTTGGGAATCAGTCACACAGCTCCATCACTTGTTAGTTGTGTGACTTTGGTCAAGTGGCTTAACTTCTAGGTGCCTCAGCTACCTTATCTGTAAAATGGGGATTAATGCTGTGAGCTCCATGTGGGACAACCCGATATCTTGTATCTACCCACAGAGCTTAGATCAGTGCTTGGCACACAGTAAGCACTTAAATACCATTATCATTATTATTATTTCACATCTCCCAATATCCTGTCAACACTTCCCTCTCACTTACATTTTTACATTGTGAGCCCCCTAAGGGCCAGAGATTAGGTCTAATTTCCATTTATATATTCTTTTTCAGCCCGTAGTACAATACTTTGCCGGCAGTAACTGTTTAATACTATTTTCATTGTTGCAGTGCTCTGCACATGGTAAGCACTTTTTAAACACATTATTAAAGTGCATTCTATGTATTCCTGTATTGAACTTTTCAAGCACTTAGTACAGTGCTCTGCATACAGTAAGTGCTTAATAAATATGACTGAATGAACTATGTGTTGAACACTGTTCTAGACACTGGTAGAGATACAAGTTAATAAGGTCAGATATAATCCCTTTTCCGCTTTGGGATCACAGTATAAGTAGAATGGAGAACAGAAATTGAATCTCCATGCTTTACACATGAGGAAACAGGCAGAAAGGGAATGACTTGCCCAAGGTCAGACAGTAGGCAACAGTCAGGGTCTTCTGACTCCCAGGCCCATGTTCTTTCCACGAGGCCATGCTGCTCCTATTTCTAGTATCATTGCTGTAATAGCATAATTTTTTTGATATTTGCTGAACAGGTTGCCTAGGAAATATGTTTTAAACTCAAGTCTTCAGTCTTTTTTTTTCCTCGTTTTCTCATACTTCAATGTGTTCTGTACTTAAAACTAACAGGATCTATTTTAATCTGTATTTTCATAGCTCAGAGGAGACAGGACTAGGCCTCAGGCTTCAGATAATGTTATTTGGTCTTGATATTCACCACTCCTTCAGCCTCACGGCACTTATGTCAATATCCATCATTTTATTTGTTTTTATTAATGCTGGTCTCTTCTTGTAGACTGCAAGTTCATTTTAGGCATGGAGTGTCAACCCCCTTTGTTGTAGCAAACTCTCCCAAATGCTTGGTATAGTGTTCTGCATGCAGTAAGTGCTCAATAAATACCACTGATTTTTGGATTAACTATAGACTGTCCTTTTAGACTGCAGCCCCATATGGGCAGTCTTGTCTTAAGCTGTCGAGTCATTTCCAACCCATAGCAACACCACAGACACATCTCACCCAGAACGCCTCTCTCCATCTGCAATCATTCTGGTAGTGTATCCTTAGATTTTTCTTGGTAAAAATACGCAAGTGGTTTACCATTGCCTCCTTCCGGGCAGTAAACTTGAGTCTCCATCCTTGACTCTCTCCTGTGGTGGTGGTGGTGCTGCTGCCTAGCACAGGTGAGTTTTGATTTGTAGCAGATTGCTTTCCACTCACTAGCCACTACCCAAGCTAGGAATAGAATGGGTAGGTCTTTGCTTGACTCTCCCTCTCATAGCCAATATGGGTAGAGTAGTGGAAACTCACCAGGTGTGGCCCTGAGGGGTGTGGGTAGTCAGTCAATCTTATTTACTGAGCACTTAATATGTGAGAGTACAATATAATAATAGACACGTGCCTTGCCCTCGACATGCTTACAGTCTAGAGGGAGAGGGAATAATAATGTTGGTATTTGTTAAGCGCTTACTATGTGCAGAGCACTGTTCTAGCGCTGGGGTAGATACAGGGTAATCAGGTTATCCCATGTGAGGCTCACAGTCTTAATCCCCATTTTACAGATGAGGGAACTGAGGCACAGAGAAGTGACTTGCCCACAGTCACGCAGCTGACAAGTGGCAGACCTGGGATTTGAACCCATGACCTCTAACTCTCAAGCCCAGACTCTTTCCACTGATCCACGCTTCTTCTCCAGCAATATGCTTCTCCAGGGAATGTGTGTACCAACTCTGTTAAACTGGACTCTCTCCAGCACTTAATACAGCACTCTGCACACAGTAAGCACTCAAATACAACTGAGTGATTGACGGATTTGTTCCCTCATTTCTCTCAAGAGGAATAATAGGAAAACCAGTTGTTTCTTTTCACCCTTCTTAGCCTTAAAAGAGCACACCAAAAGCACAAATGACTGTTTAATCATCTTGCCGGGATCTACAATTCTGACATTGGCCTCCCTCAGTTAGAAAAATATTTGGTGTATCCTGGATCAACCTGCTGTACTCATATTTACTCTCAGAAAACACAGGCCTCTTTCTTAAAATGCCCTCGGAATGAGTAATGCAAAAGACTCAGGAATACCCAGGGGGTGAGGTGCGGATACAACTGAACGTTTGTGTCCTCTCCTCCAGCCGAGCTGGGCTGCTCATGGCTCTTTTAACAACCATCCGTCAGTGGCTTTGAAACGGCTACCCTGGAGTAGCGTGTCCCTGCTAGATTTCAGGATTTTCCAGGCAGGTGATGGGGAAATCTGGTGGGAATATGAAATCACAGACCCATTTTTAAATGCATCTGATAAGTGACTAGGCGGTCCCAAGATTATTTACTATCTCTGAGTTATAAAATTGGCAGATCCATCCACTCCTGAATTCAATCATATTTTAGTGCTTACTGTGTGCAGAGCACTGTACTAAGCACTTGGAAAGTACAATTCGGCAACAAATAGAGACAACCCCTACCCAACAGTGTGCTCACAGGCTAGAAGGGGGGAGTCATTTCCCAAATTCTGTACTCAGCTTCCTACAGGAACTGACATGCTCCCCAAAGCCTCATCTGATTCTGAAAAGTTGACAAGTCATTTCCTACTGTCTTAACCTCAAGTGACCCTTAATGCAGTTGTGAGGAAACTATTCCTTCCTAATAATAATAATAAAATAATGATAATCTGAATAATCTTGGTATTTAAGCCTACTATACTCAGAGATGGGGGTAAATGCAAGATGGCCAGTTACCAAATGGGGCTCACAATCTAAGTAGGAGGGAGGATAGGTATTGAATCCTCATTTTGCAGTTGAGGGAACTGAGGAAAATAGTCAAGTGATTTCCCCAAGGTCACATAGCAAATAAGTGGAGTAGCTGGATTTCGAAGCCTTATCTCTGCCCACCAGATCAATTCAATCAACTGAATGTAGCTGTGTTGACGGCGTGAAGAGCACCTTCACAACATTAATAAAATCTGCCCTTTCCTCTAATAATAATATTGGTATTTGTTAAGCGCTTACTACGTGCTGAGCACTGTTCTAAGCGCTGGGGTGGATACAGGGTAATCAGGTTGTCCCATGTGAGGCTCACAGTTAATCCCCATTTTACAGATGAGGTAACTGAGACACAGAGAAGTGAAGGGGCCCGGCCTGTGCCGCGGTCCCTTGTCGGCGCTCGGGGGCCGGCCCCCAACGCGTCTCTGGTTCTTCCCCAGGCTCAGGGGTCACGGCCGCATCCCAGGCGCCGGGGCGGCATTCTGCAGACCCGGCCTCCACCTGTCGTGTGTGCTCGCTGCTGAGGCGGGTGGCTATTTTTTTCACACCAAGGGTCAGAAATGTGTGTGGAGATTTTCAGCGATGCGTTTTTTGGTGGAACTTAGTCTCTGGCGCGACATCTCTGAGAGTGTCTTTCGTGAGCCGGGAGCAGCGAGGAGCGGGTCCTACCCCCGACTGGGAGCCCGTGAAGCCCAGAGCTATACCCTCCTCTGCCTGGACGCTGTCAGCCGACCCGCTTCCTCATGGCCTAGGGTGTCGGAGGTTGTGGCCGGGGGTGTGCAAGTGTGTGTGTGGGCCTGTGACCCGTTCGTCCCAGCGCGAGCCGGCTTCCCCACCACCACCACCCCTGCCCCCGCCGCCCCACCTCTCTCCCCCGTGGGACCTAGTCGCTTGGTGGCCTTGCCCGCTCGAAGGACCCGCTGGGGCGTTTGGACCGGTGCGCGCGGGCCGCCCCCCGACGCGTCTCCGGTCCCTCCCTCGGCTGAGGGGTCCAGGTCGGGTCCCAGGCGCCGGGGTGGCGTTCCGCGGACCCGGCCTCCACCTGTCGTGTGTCCCCGCTGCCGAGGCGGGTGGCAGTTTTTTCACACCAAGGGTCAGAAATGTGTGCGGAGATTTTCGGCGACGCGTTTTTTGGTGGCACTTAGTCTCTGGCGCGACCTCTCTGAGGGTGTCCTCCGTGAGCAGCGAGGAGCGGGTCCTACCCCCGCCTGGCAGCCCGGGCTGCCCAGAGCTCTAGACCCTCCTCTGCCTGGACGCTGTCGGCCGACCCGCTTCCTGATGGCCTAGGGTGTCGGAGGTCCCCGCCGGGGCGGAGAGTGGCCGGGGGGCTGTGTGCGGGGTAGGTGGCTGTGTGTGTGTGTGTGTGTGTGTGGGCCTGTGACCCGTTCGTCCCAGCGCGAGCCGGCTTCCCCACCACCACCACCACCACCCCTGCCCCCGCCGCCCCACCTCTCTCCACCGCGGGACCTAGTCTCCTTGTGGTCGTGGTCTTGCCTGATCGAAGGTCCCACCGAGGCGTTGGGCTGGTGCACGAGGGCCGCCCCCCGACGTGTCTTCGGTCCCTCCCTCGGCCCAGGGGTCAAGGTCGGGTCCCTGCTACCACGCCAATCCAGTCATTGATTCTCTCCCTCCTTGATTACTGTATCAGCTTCCTCTCTTTGGCTTAATATATCCTCCAAATAAAATAGCCTGAGATATAGGGGCTCAGGTCCTGCTTTTTGGTTAGTGAGGAAATGTTTGTTCTATTATTTGTGTTCTCCCAAGCACTTAGTACAGTGCTCTGTACACAGTAAGTGCTCAATAAATATAATTGACTGAGGCTGGCCCCAGTTCCAACGTAGTGATGGTGGGTGGGTGGCCAAGGAAGCTGGGGTTTTGACCCTCGAACAATAAAAGCTCACCTCCTCCAGGAGGTCTTCCCAGACTAAGCCCCCTTTTCAGCTGCCCTTTTTCCCCTTCCCATCTCCCTGACTCACTCCCTCTGTTCTACCCCCTTCCCTGCCTCATAGCACTTATGTGTATATGCACATATTTATTATTCTATTTTATTGATGATTTGTATATATCTAAAATTCTATTTATATTAAGGCTATTGATGCCTGTTGACTTATTTTGATGTCTGTCTCCCCCCTTCTAGACTGTGAGCCTGTTGTTGGTAGGGATTGTTTCTATTTGTTGCTAAATAGTTCTTTCTATGTGCTTAGTACAGTGGTCTGCATACAGTCAGCGCTTAATAATTACAAATGAATGAATGAAGAATGTTGGGCCCTTGGTGCTCCAGACAGGAGCTGTGAGGTGGGAGAGTCAGGGTTAGTTATGATGTCTCCATATACCCTAGTCATTTTTCAGGGAATTTTTAAAAGTTTTTCATGGTATTAAGCACCTAATATGAGCAGGGCCATGTACTAATCGCTGAGGCAGATATAAGTTGATCAGGTTGGACACAGTCTCTGTCCCTCATGGCGCTCACAGTCTTCATCCCCATTCTGTAGATGAGGAGACTGAGGCACAGATTTGCCCAAGGTCACCCAGCAGGCCTTCCCTAATCTTCCCACTAGACTGTTTGCTCCTTGTGGCAGGGACCACTTTTAATTCAAATATTCCTAAACAGGCAGGTCAGTGTTTACTAAACACAAATTAAGGACTTAAAAAATAGTAATAATATTAACTTCTTTTTCTTGGGCTAAGTTAAATGCTTACTGTGTCTGGAGTAGCAATTATTGAATAAGAATGTCATGTTGTGCCTTCATGCACATGGTTACTGTTGCCATTCTTTACTTGGGGTTGCAACTGGACTCTATGTAAGGCCAAGGGTTCAACCAATCAGTTAGCTAATCAGTCGTATTTACTTCTTGGTCATATCTGTTCTGCTTGGGATCTTTCTGGACATGTTCCCTGACTAACCCTTGATTTCTCTACCCTACTGTTCTCCCTTCTCCCTTGCCTACAGCACTTGGGTCTGAACCCCTTAAACACTTATTCACCTCACCTCTATTCTCACAGTACTTAGATCCATGTCATTCCTTCATTTAATTCAATTCTTTTTGAGCATTTAATTTGTGCGGGGCACTGTATTAAGCGCTTGAGAAAGTACCAAGTGAATGTTGACATTCCCTGCCCACAATTAGCTTACAATCTAGAGTAGGGGAGACAGACATCTATACAAATAAAGTTACAGATATGTACATAACAGCTGTGGGTCTGGGAGGGGGGGAAAAGGCAAGAGAGGAAGTCAGGGTGACACAGAAGGGAGTGGGAGATGGGGAAATGTGGGGCTTAGTTTGGGAAAGCCTCTTGGAGGAGATGTGCCTTTGACTTATGTCCTTATACTCTGCTTCCCTTAACTGTAATTTATAGTGATGTCTGTCTCCCCCTCTAGACTGTCAACTTCTGTGTAGTTGATACTTGCTAGGCACTTATGTGCCAGACACAGCACTAGGCTCTGGGTTTGATAGAAGATAAATAGGTCAGATACATTTCCAGTTCCATATGGGGTTCACAGTCTTAATTGTAGGGAGAAGGATTTAATAATCACGACAGTTACATTTAAGTACTTACTGTGTGCCAGCCACTGTACTAAGTGTTGGGGTAGTTATAAGTGAATCAGATTGGACACAGTCCCTGTGCTGCAAGGGGATCATGGTTTTAATCCCCATTTTAGATGAGAGAACTGAGGCACAGAGAATTGAAGGGATCTGCCCAAGGTCACCCAGCAGACAAGTGGCAAAGCTGGAAATGGAACCCAAGTTGTCTGAGATGAGCAGTTTTGTACTCTTTCCACTAGACTACCCTGTTTTCCATCTGGAGCTGGGGTTAGATCTACCAAATCTACTGATTTGGAACTTTCCCAAGTTTTAGTACAGTTCTCTGCAGAAAGTAAGTGCTCAATAAATATCATTGATTAATGGATTCAAAATAATATAGAATGTTGCTCCTGCAGGGGGTAAAAGTTATGCTACCAACAGGCAGTCTGTGGCACACGGAACTGGCAGTGATAATGATGCATGGAGGGTCCAATCATTCAGTCAGTCAATGCATATTCACTTGTTCATTCATTCAATCATATTAAGCTCTTCTTGTGCAGAGCACTGTACTAAGCTCCTGGGAGAGTACAATGCAACAATAAACTGACACATTCCCTGCCCACAGTAAGCTTGCAGTCTAAGGTAGGGAGACAGACATTGAGATAAATACATTATAGATATGTACATAAGTGCTATGGGGCTAGGAGGGAGATGAACAAAGGGAGCAAGTCAGGATGGCGCAGGGAGTGGGAGAAGAGGAAAGAGGGGATTAATCAGGGAAAGGCTTTGGGAGCAGATGTGCCCTCAATAAGGCTTTGAAGCAGGGGAGAGTAATTGTGGGATTTGAAGAGGAAGGGTGTTCCAGGCCAGAGGCGGGACGCAAGGGGTCAGTGGCAAGAGAGGAGAGATAGAGGTATAGTGAGGTTAGCACTAGAGGTGTCAAGTGTGCAGGCTGAGTTATAGTAGGAGAGTTGTGAGGTAGGAGGGGGCCAGGTGATTGAGTGCTTGAAAACCAATGGAGAGGAGTTTCTGTTTGATGCAGAGGTGGATGGGCAGTCACTGGAGTTTTTTGAAGAGTGGGGAAACATATCCTGAATATTTCTGTAGAAAAATGAGCCAGACAGCTGAGTGAAGTATGGACAGGAGGCTGGGTGGTCAGCAAGATGTCTGATGCAGTAATCCAGGTGGGATACAATTGCATTAATGGGCAGTTTGGACAGAGAGGAAAGGGCAGATTTGACCTATGTTGTGAAAGTGGGACTGACAGGATTTAATGATGGATGGAATATGTGGGTTGAATGAGAGAAAGGAGTCAAGGATGATAATAATAATTTTGGTATTTAAGTGCTTACTATATGTCAAACACTGTTTTAAGCACTGGGTAGATACAAGGTAATTAGGTTGTCCCATGTGGGGCTCACAGTCTTAATCCCCATTTTCCAGATGAGGTAACTGAGGCACAGAGAAGTTAAGTGATTTGCCCAAAGTCACACAGCTAAGTGGCAGAGCTGGGACTAGAAGCCATGACCTCTGACTCCCAAGCCCGTGCTCTTTCCTCTGAGCCACGCTGCTTCTCAGTGAGGTTAAGGCCAATATTATGGGCTTGTGAGATAGGAAGGATGGTGGTGCCATCTACAGCAATGGGAAAGTCAGGGGAAGGACAGGGTTTGAGTGGAAAGATGAGGATTTCTCTTTTGGACATATTAAGCTTCAGGTGACAGGAGAATATCCAGAATATTTCCCACATAGGATTCATGGTCTAAGTAGTTGGGAGAACTGATACTGAGTTCACATTTTAAAGTTGTCATTTGAGGCAAAAAGACATGAAGTGACTTGCCTAAGGTCATGAAGTAGCCAAGTGGCAGAGCCAGGATGCTAATTCTGGTGATGATGATGATTCTATTATTGTATTATGTATTATTGTATTATGATTGTGTCTACGGTGTGCTAAGCACTGTTCTAAGAACTGGGGTATGTAGCTACAAGTTAATCAGGCTGAGCACAGCCCCTCTCCCACTTGTGGTTTACAGTCTAAATAGGAGAGAGTACAGCCTCTGAACCATCATTTTACTGATGCGGTAACTGAGGCACAGAAAAGTGAAATGACTTGCCCACAAGCAGATGTGTGGCAGAGGTGGGATTAGAACCCAGATCTCTGATTCCCAGGCCCTGGCTCTTTTCACTAGGCATGCTGCTCCATTACGCCTAAGTGTCTACACAGGCCAAATGATGGAATTGACTGGGCTCACTGTGGTATCTTTTCAGACTTTCTGGGAATTGTGACCCTGGGAAACCTCTAAGAGGAATGAAATCCCCATCTGGTTTCCAGAGATGCAGTGATTCCACCAAGACATTAAGAAATCCCCTGGAACCCTGCCACTGTAGAAATACCCAAGCAGCGAGAAGTTACTAAGTCTCTGGACTGTGCAGGTCTGCAGATTTACTAATATGAAAGGAAATAATATAATTAAGAGCACAGAAGGAGAGAAAGTAGACCTGAATTTACATAGTAATTTTTTAAAAGCCATTTAAGTACTTATGTGCCAGGCACTGTACTAAACTTTGGGATAGATACAAGATAATCAGGTTGGACATTACCCGAATCCCACAGGAGACTCACAGTTTTTATTCCCCACTTTACAGATGAGGTAACTGGAGCACTGAAGAGCTAAGTGACTTGCCCGAGGTCACAGAACAGACAAGTGGCAGAGCTGGGATTAGAACACAGGTCCTCTGACTCCCAGGCCCCATGCTCTTTCTACTCACTAGGTTGCACTGCTTCTCTAATTGGAAACAAATTAAACATGAAATTATGGGGGGAAAGAAACTGGAACAATCAATGGTACTCACTGAATGCCTATTATGTGCAGAGCACTTGACACTGTTTATTGCCATTGTTCTTGTCTGTCCGTCTCCCCCGATTAGACTGTAAGCCCATCAAACGGCAGGGACTGTCTCTATCTGTTGCCGACTTGTTCATCCCAAGCGCTTAGTACAGTGCTCTGCACATAGTAAGCGCTCAATAAATACTATTGAATGAATATAGTACAATAGAATCAGCAGGCATATTCCCTATCCACAACCATCTTAGAGTCTAGAGGGACAGTCTACAGTCCTTCAGTGGTATTGATTAAGTGCTTACTTTGTGCTGAGGACTGTACTACGTACTTGGAGGAATACAATATAAGAATATAGCATGTGGTGGGAATCTGGCAGAGGCTCAGCAGAAAAACGGAGAGCTAAAGAAATGAGCTTGTTCCTTCTTCACCAGGCTGTTGATGTGGTTAGCAAGAATCCTAGTAGGGTGGATGAGACAACATTCTTCTTGATGGCACCTTGTTCCTTTAAAGGGAAGTGATTCATTTGAAAACATCTGGTTGGTTAGCAAAAGTGACTTTGGAAATCAGAATCCATCAGTCACTATATTGAGTGCTTGCTATGGGCAGAGCATTGTTCTAAGAGCTTGGTAGAGGGCAATCCAGCAGGTTTAGCAGGCACATTCCCTGCCTATAACGAGCTTATAGTTGAGAGAGGGAGACAGACACTGAATTTCATTTATAATACATAATTTAAACTGTTAAATTTCCACCGGAATAATTAATGGACCCCACATCTTTGGTAATTAGAGCTACTGATAGCCTCCCATTAATACCATGAATTACAGTGTTTTTAGATGTAGAGCTAAATTGAAAGTACATAAAAGTGGGATCCATTCTTCTTTCACATGTTTTGAATATGCTAATTTTACACTGGGGTCTCAGAGCCTCAGTAATCTCTTCCATGTTCCAGTATCTCGGTTAGAACAGAGGGAGAAAAACTGTTGACCCTCTCTCTCTCGCTCCCATTTCCCCCATCAGTTCCAGAGAATGTGCTGGATTGGAATTCTGACTTCCTTTGAAATATCTGCAGTTGCTTATTTGGCCCTCGTGTGAGTGCAGTGACTTTGTGTGCCTTTGCGGGGGTAGTGCAAAAGTCACTGTCTGTACATGTTTGGGGGTCTGTGCATGTGGAATGGTCTGCGCTGGGACCACGAGCTGGGCACAGGCAGTGGTTTGGACACATGCAGTTGTCTGTGCAAATGCAGTACAATGGTCTAATAATAATGAATGTGGTATTTGAGTACCTATTATGTGCCAAGTCCTGTTCTCAGGTCTGGGGAAAATGCAAGGTCATCAGGTTAGATCCAGTCTCTGGCTTAATGGAGAGAGCACCGGCCTAGTAGTCGGAAGGTCGCGGGCTCTACTCCCTACTGGATCACTTGTCTGCTACGTGACCTTGGGTAAGTCATTTCCCTTCTCTGGGCCTCTGTGGCCTCATATGTAAAATGGGGATTGAGACTGTGAGCCCCATGTGGGACAGGGACTGTGTCCAACCTGGTAATCGTGTGTCTACCCCAGCACTTAATACATTATCTGGCACACACAATAAGCACCTATGAATATCACTATTATTATTATTATTATTATCATCCCACAGGAGGTTCACTGTCTAAGAGGGAAGAAGGACAGGTATTTTATCCCCATTTCACTCATAAGGAAACTGAGGCTTAAATCAAGTGATTTGCCCAAGGTCACACAGCAGACAAGTGGCTCATCTGGGATTAGTACCCAGGTCTCTGACTCTCAAGCCTGGACTACTGTATTCATGGCAGTGGTGTATTCATGTGCAGTGATGTGTGTATATATCCATGGACAATGGTCTGTGCTTGGGTTGCAGTCTGTAACAATAATAATAGTAAAAGTAATTTTAGTACTTAAGTGCTTCCTATGTGCCAGGTACTGTGCTAAGCTCTAGGGTAGATATAAGCAAATCAGGTTGGACACAGTCTCTGTTCCATGTGGGGCACACATTTTCAATCTCCATTTTCCACATGAGGGAACTGAGGCAGAAGGAAGGGAAGTGACTTCCTTAAGATCACACAGCAGACAAATGGCAGAACTGGCATTAGAACCCAAGATCTCTAACTCCCAGGTCTGTGCTCTATCACTAAGCTATGCTGCTTGCCCATGATGTAAACAGGCAAGTGGTCTGTACTCATGCAGTGGTCTATGGAATGGTCTCTACGCTGGCAGTGGTCTGTCCATGCGCACTTGGCTGTGCACAGGCAGTGGTCTCTTGTAAACATAGGGGTCTGTACTTGTGTAGTAGTTTCTGCGTGGACAGCGAGTCAGTTGTACACAGGCAGTGGTGTGTGCTAGGACAGAGAGCTCTGTACCCACCCCACAATCTAGGTGACAAGACCTCTCTTACCTCATGATAACCACAAAACTCTTTAAAAGCTAGTGTTGTCCATGCCATTGATCAGTCAAAGGTAATTACTGAGGGCTTCCTATGTATGGAGCACTGTTTTAAGCCCATGGAGAGGACAATACAACAGAATTAGCAGACACATATCTGGCCCTAGTGAGCTTAAAGTTTAGAGGAGGAGACTGACATTAATATGAATAAAAAAGTAATTTATAATACTTAAATATATCAATCTATATTGAATGCTTACCATGTGCAGAGCACTGTAATAATTGCTTGGAAGAGTACATTACAACAGAATTGACAGGCATGTTCCTTGTCCAGAATGAGCAATGAGTCTAGCACTATGTCCACAAGTGCTGTCGGGGCTAGGGGTGGGGTGAATATCCAATGTACAAAGGTCAAGGATCCGAGTGTGTAGAAGACACAAAAGGACACGATCTAGCCAATAGAGTGTAAATTTAATGTGCAAGTGAGGGTACAAATCATAATTCTAAATGGTCTGGCTTAAAGGAAATACCCTAAGAGCCCCACTGTTAAACTTTTTCTTTCTCTTCAAGACTTGTAAAATTTTAATATGTCATTTTGATGAATACTTTAAGTAATAATTGTGGTATTTAAGAGCTATGTGCCAGGCACTGGACTAAGGGCTGGGGTAAACACAAGCAAATAAGGTTGGACATAGTCCCTATCTTACTTGGGCCTCTCAGTCTCAATCCCTATTTTGCAGAGGAGATAAATGAGGTACAGAGAAGTGAAGTGACTTGCCCCAGGTCACAGCAGACAAATGGCGGAACTGGGATTAGAACCCATGACCTTCTGACTCTCATATCCATGTTCTATCTAATATGGCATCACTGCATGCATATGAAAGAATGAGTGAATGAATTATTCATTATTCAGGCTGTGAGGGTGTATGTGTGTGAGTTAAGGTGGTCATTTCATAATAGACATTCTGGGTTTCAGCAGGCCTTTGCCCTGTCAGGAGTAGGCTCAGAACCAAGCACTGGAGAGAGAGCAGTCAGCCAATCAATCAATCACATATATTTAGTGCTTACTGAGCGCTTGGGAGAGGACAGTAAAACAGAACTGGTAGATATGTTCCCTGCCCACAACGAGCTTAGAGTTGTGGCCTGTCAGATATGGAAGGGGAATGGATTCTAGGGAGGATATGAGCGAGGATTTACCAATGAGAGCTGAGACCGGGGTACAGTGAAGGAGCTAAGAGTGTCTCTGGGCATGCCACCCCCCTTCCTCAAAAGTATAAAGTGGTTGCTTATCAACCTCCATATCAGACAAACTCCTCACTATTGGCTTCAAAGCTCTCCATTACCTAGCCCCTTCCTACCTTACCTCCCTGTTCTCTTTGTCCATCCCAGCCCGCACACTCCACCCTTCTGGTACTAACCTTCTCACTGTGCCGCCATCTCGCCTGTCTTGCCCTTGACCCCTGGCCCACATCCTGCCTCTGTCCTGAAACTCCCTCCCTCCTCAAATCCACTAAACAATCACTCTCCCTGCCCCTGCATTAAAGCCCTTCTGAATGCTCACCTCCAAGAGGCCTTCCCAGACTACGCCACCCTTTTCCTCAGTTCCCCCTCCCTTCTGCGTCACTTCGACTTGCTCCCTTTTCTCTTCCCCTCCTCTCCCTTCCCCATAGCACTTGTGTGTGTGTAGTGTGTGTATATACACACACACACACACACAAACATATATACCACACACACACACACATATATATATATATATATATATATATATAAATTCAGTTTATATTGATGCCTGTTTATTTTGATGTCTGTCTCCCCCCTTCTAAACTGTAAGCCTGGTATGGACAGTAATGTCTCTATTGCTGAATTGTAATTTCCAAGTGCTTAGTAGAGTTCTCTGCAAACAGTAAGACCTCAAATACGATTGAATGAACGCCTATCCTCTCTTCCCACTCCTGATGATCAGATTACTGCTCTCAACTCCATCTGCTCGACTCAACTTGCTCGCTCCCCTTTCCCTCCGCTGCTCTCGCTCCACTAATCTGCTGCCCTGGACCTCTCCCTCTGTCCACCTCCTTTGTGCTTATGCTTGAGCTGCTGAGCGCTACTGGTGAAGGTTCAAGCACCAAGACAATCTTATTCACTTCAAATTTATCCTTTTGTGCCTAAACTCTGCCCTCTCCTCTTCCAGGCAAAACTAATTTTCTTCCCTCATTGACACCCATGCCCATCATCCCCATGAATTGTTCCGGACTTTTAACTCTCTCCTCACGCCCCCGTTCTTCCCTTTCCCCCATCCCTCACCCCCAAAGATCTGGCCACCTACTTCATTACGAAAATTAACACTATCAGGTCTGAGCTCCCCAAAGTCACCCCTCCCCCTTCTCTATCCCCCCCCACTCCCGACCCTTTCCCCTATTTTCCCATCCTTTCCTGCAGTATCCTCAGAGGAGATCTCCTCCCTCCTTGCAAGTGCCACCCCCTCCACCCATGCTTCCGACTCCATTCCCGCTTACCTTATAAAAACTATCACCCCTTCCCTCCTCTCCTCCTTAACTTCTATCTTTAACCACTCACTCTCCAATGGCTTCTTCTGCTTTCAGACGTGCCCATGTCACCCCCATCCTAAAAAAGCCCCTCTCTCAACCCTCTTCCCCTTCCAGTTATTGTCCTATCTCCTTCCTACCCTTCCTTTCCAAACTCCTAGAATGAGTAGTCTACACTCGCTACCTTGAATTCCTCAACTCCAACTCTCTCCTGGACCCCCTGCAATCTGGCTTCCATTCCCTCCACTCCACCAAAACTGCCCTCTCACCCATGGCCTCCTTCTTGGCAAATAAATGGCTCCTACTCTATCCTAATCCTCCTTGACCTCTCAGCTGTCTTTGACACCTTCGACCATTCCCTTCTCCTCCACACTTCATCTCACCTTGGCTTCACCAACTCCATTCTCTCCTGGTTCTCCTCTTTCTGGCTGTTCATTCTAGGTCCCCTTTGTGGGCTCCCCCTCCCCCTCCCATCCACTAACTGTAGGGGTTCCTCAAGGGTCAGTTCTTGGCCCTCTTCTGTTCTCAATCTATACTTGCTCCCTTGGTGAACTTATTTGCTCCCATGGCTTCAACTATCATCTCTACGTCGATGACACCCAAATCTACATCTCCTCCTCGGTTCTCTCCCCCTCTCTCCAGGCTCGAATCACCTCCTGCTTCCAGGACGTCTCCACCTGGATGTCTGCCCATCTAAAACTGAGCTCCTTATCTTCCCTCCCAAGCGCTGTCCTCTCCCTGACTTCCCTGTCACTGTGGAGGGCACGACCATCCTTCCCATCTCACAGGCCAGCAACCTTGGTGTCATCCTTGACTCTGCTCTCTCATTCACCTCACTCATCCAATCCATCACCAACACCTGCAAGTCTCACCGTCATAATATCGCCAAGACTCGCCCTTTCCTCTCCATCCAAACTGCTACAGTGCCAGTACAAGCTCTTAAAATATCCCGACTGGATTATTGTGTTAGCCTCCTCTCTGATCTCCTCCTTTCCTCCTGTCTCTTCCCACTCCAGTCTATTCTTCATTCCACTGCCCGGATCATGTTTCTACAAAAATGCTTCAGGCATATCACTCCCCTCCTCAAAAACCTCCAGTGATTGTCTATCAACCTTCACATGAAACAAAAACTCCTCACTTGACTTCAAAGCTCTCCATCACCTTGCCCCCTCCTACCTTACCTCCCTTCTCTCTTTCTACTGCCCACCCCATACACTCTGCTCCTCTTCAGCTCACCTCCTCATGGTTCCTCATTTGTGCCTGTCCCGCAGTCGACCCCTAGCCCACGTCCTGGAATGCCCTACCTCCTCACATCCGCCAAACTAACACTCTTCCCCTCTTCAAAGCCCTACAGAGAGCTCACCTCCTCTAGGAGGCCTTCCCAGACTAAGCCCCCTTTTCCCTCTGTTCCTCCTCCCCTCCCCTCCCCCCTCTCCTGCCCTCTGCTCTTACTCCTTCCCCTCCCCTCAGCACTGTGCTTATTTGTATATATTGTTTATTACCCTATTTATTTTGTTAATGAGGTGTATATCTCCTTAATTCTATTTATCTTGATGATGTTGGCTTGTTTTGTTCTGCTTTGCTTTAATATCTGTCTCCCCCGTTTAGACTGTGAGCCCGTTCCTGGGCAGAGATTGCCTCTATCTGTTGCCGAATTGTACAATCCAAGTGCTTAGGACGGGGCTCTGCATATAGTAAGTGCTCAATAAATACTATTGAATGAATGAATGAGTGTGGGCTACGCTGCTGTGGGAGAGGAGCTAGGTGAGGTAGGAAGGGGAGAATTGATTGAGTGGCTTCAAGTCTGTGGAGAGGAATTTCTGTTTATTTCGGATGTGGATGGAGTTGATTGAGAAGTGGAGAGAAAAAAACTATCTGAGCAGCAGAGGGAGAAGCGGTGTTTCCTAGTGGATAGAACCTGGACGTTGGAGGCAGAAGGGCCTGGATCTGCATTCCGGATCTGCAGCTTTTGTGCTGTGTTATCTTGGTCAAGTCACTTCACTTGGTTGTGCTTCAGTGACCTCAGCTGTAAAATGGGGATTAAGACTGTAAGCCCCATGTAGGACGGGAACTGTGTCCAACCTGATGAGTTTGTATCTACTCCAGTGCTTACTACAATGCCTGGCACATAGAGCTTCTCAAATGATTATTATTTTTTTTAAGTATGGGCCATGGTGGGGAGAAACTGGAGTCAGGGATTTCAACACTGAGGCAGATTTAGTAGTCAAGGAGGGAAAGCAAAAGTGTTTTGACCAGCTTGAATGGAGAAGGGGCAGATTCTAGAGATGTTGTGAAAGAACCTACTGAATATGTGGGTTGAGCGAAGGACATGAGTCGAGTAGTCCCTCTAGACTGTGACCTCGTGGGCAGGGATTGTCACTGTTTATTGTTGTACTTTCCCAAGCTCGGTGTACAGTGCTCTGCATATAGTAAGTGCTTAATAGATATGATTAGATGAACAGATGATAACGCCCATGTTACAGGCTTGGGAGACAGGCGGTTTGTGGTATTGACTCCAGGGGATGGAAAATTTGATGGGGTGACAGGGTTTGGGCAGGAAACTGAGTTCTATTTTGGACATGTTAAGTTTGAGGCATTGGCAGGGCATCCCAGTAGAGATGTTGTGAAAGCGGGAGAAACTGTGAGACCTCAGAGAAGGAGAGAGGTGGTCGGGGAAGAAGGTGGTTGTTGAAGCTATGGGAGCAAGTGAGTTTTTCCATTCGGGCTGAAGCAGTATTTGACCTTTGGCTCTAGCTCCCATGAAAGTATAGCTCTGTCTAGATTGTAAGCTTGTTATGGGCAGGGAACATGTCTGCACTCTCCCAAGCGCCTAGCATAGTGCTCTGCACATAGTAAATGCTCAATAAATAAATCAAATTGACAATATTGCAAGATACTAGTTCTGATGTCTTCTGACTGTGAATGCAAGGATAGGATCTGAGAAATTATCTTTTAACTAGCATGAGGGTAGGGGATTTGCCTTCTGGTTTTCCTCCATTTGGTCTCGGTCAACTTGGGGGAAAGCTGGGATGAGCAAAACTGATTCTCTTCATCAAACCCTTACTGTAATTTCCAAACAAATGGTTTGGAAATAATAAAACCTGCATCCAACAGAATAGAAGTTGCATGCCCCACTTACAAAATTATTGTCATGCTCACTGACATGGAGTGCAGATGTGGTTTCTAAATTAAGTATGCTGCTTGGACTTTTAGCAAACCCTTTCCCCTTATTTCCAAGGCACTGGCATTTTCTTACACATGGAAAACACAGAACGACGTATAAGTGGATGAGCTTTAACCAATTGGTAGCTTGATGCCTTAAAACCGGAATCAATCAGTACTGGGCCACTGATAACTTGATCACATGGGCCCATATTAAATTATAGTCCCTGTTTTGTCTTGTCTAATTCTGTTGAATCATTGTACCTCTGAATTGGAGTCCTTCCATCCTTACCCTGTCCCTCCATTTATTATTATGGTACTTGCTAAGCTATTAGTATGCACCAAGTGCAGTCCTAAACATTGGGTTAGATAGAAGCTAATCGGGTTGGACAGATTCCCTGTCCCACATGGGGCTTACAGTCTTAATCCCTGTTTTACTGATGATGTAACTAAGGTTCAGAAAAATTTAAGTGACTTGCCCAAGATCACATGGACATGGGATGGAGATGGCATTAGAACCCAG
The DNA here is from genome assembly GCF_004115215.2 of Ornithorhynchus anatinus. NCBI lineage: Eukaryota > Metazoa > Chordata > Mammalia > Monotremata > Ornithorhynchidae > Ornithorhynchus > Ornithorhynchus anatinus. The sequence continues at coordinate 20,037,806 of NC_041731.1, read as the reverse complement.
GTCCTTCTGACTCCCAGGCCTGTGCTCTCTCCAAGAAGCCATGCTGGTATTTGTAGGTTAAACTCTGAAATGTGCCACCTTAGCTCACCTCATGCCCTCCACCAACTCTCTTCTTGACCTCTTGCAGTCTATTTCTGAGGTCAAATCATGCACTGTCCTCCATATATATATATATATATATATATTTAATGATGTGTGTTAAGTGCTTACTATGTGCCAGGTCCTGTTCTAAGTGCTGGGGGTAGATACAAGGTGGTAATCTCCATTTTACAAATAAGGGAACTGAGACATGGAGAAGTGAAGCGACTTGCCCGAGGTAACACAACAAGCAAGTGGTGGAGCTGGGATTAGAACGAAGTTCCTTCTGATGCTCAGGGCTGTACTCTATCCATTAGACTATTCAGCCTCTCCCTTTCCTCAATTTTCTGGGCTCTACTGTCCTCTGCATAGTTGATCACACTTTTCTCCCAACTCATTCTAACCTCAGCTTCAAAGACACCATTCTTTTACAGTGCTCTTCACTCTCTTTGGCTTCTCTTTTTGAAATCTCATTGGCTGGCTTCTTATTCTCCAATTGAACTTTTCAGCTCAGACCAGGCCCATTTATTACTATTAATAATAGTAATTGTGGTATTTGCTAAGGACTTAATTTGTTCCAGGCATAATTAATTCCATGGTGTTTCCAGTGACACTGTAAGTATCTGAAAGCTGGAAACTGAATTAAGAGGATAGAAACAGCACTGATTCTTCTGAACTGTGGTGTTGGAGAAGGCTTTTGTGAATACCCTGGACTGCCTGAAAAACAAATGAATGGATTTTGGAGCAGATTAAGCCAGAAATTTTCATTCAGTAGTATTTATTGAGTGCTTACTATGCGTAGAGCAGTATACTAAGAGCTTGGAATGTACAATTCAGCAACAGATAGAGACAGTCCATGCCCACTGATGGGCTTACAGTCTAACTGGAGGAGACAGATGGACAAAAACAAGACAACTTAATAGCAATAAATAGAAGCAAGGGGTTGTACACCTCATTAACAAAATAAATAGGGTAATAAAAATATATACAAATGAGCACAGTGCTGAGGGGAGGGGAAGGGAGAGGGGGAGGAGCAGAGGGAAAGGGGGGAAAAGGGGTTTAGCTGAGGGGAGGTGAAGGGGAGCAGAGAGGCAGCAGAGGGAGCAGAGGGAAAAAGGGAAGCTCAGTCTGGGAAGGCCTCTTGGAGGAGGTGAGCTCTCAGTAGGGCTTTGAAGAAGGGAAGAGAGTTGGTTTGACGGAGGTGAGGAGGGAGGGCATTCCAGGACAGCAGGAGGACGTGGGCCAGGGTCGACGGCGGGATGGGCGAGAACAGGGGACGGTGAGGAGGTAAGCGACAGAGGAGCGGAGCATGCGGGGTGGGCAGTAGAAAGAGAGAAGAGAGGTGAAGTAGGAGAAGGCAAGGTGATGGAGAGCCTTGAAGCCTAGAATGAGAAGTTTTTGTTTTGTGTGGAGGTTGAGAGGCAACCACTGGAGCTTTTAAGGAGAGGAGTGACACACCCAGAGCGTTTCTGTAGAAAGATGATCCGGGCAGCAGAATGAAGAAAAGACTGGAATGGGGAGAGACAGGAGGAAGGGAGATCAGAGAGGAGGCTGACACAATAATCCAGCCAGGATATTATGAGAGCTTGTACCAACATGATAGCCGTTTGGATGGAGAGGAAAGGGCAGATCTCGGCGATATTGTAAAGGTGAGACCGGTAGGCCTTGGTGATGGATGTGTGGGGTGAATGAGAGAGCTGAGTCAAGGATGACACCAAAGTTGTGGGCATGAGAGACAGGAAGGATGGTGGTACTATCCACAGTGACAGGGAAGTCAGGAAGAGGACAGGGTTTGGGAGGGAAGATAAGGAACTCATTTTTTGGACATGTTGAGTTTTAGGTGGCGGGCAGACATCCAGGTAGAGACGTCCTGGAGGCAGGAGGAGATATGAGCCTGAAAGGAGGGGGAGAGGACAGGAGCAGAGATGTAGATATGTGTGTCATCCGCATAGAGATGATAGTTGAAGCCGTGGGAGTGAATGAGTTCACCAAGGGAGTGAGTGTAGATGGAGAACAGAAGAGGGCCAAGAACTGAACCTTGAGGAACCCCTACAGTTAGTGGATTGGAGGGGGAGGAGGAGCCTGTGAAGGAGACTGAGAATAAACGGCCAGAATGATAAGAGGAGAAAGTACTATACAGCAATAAAGAGTGACAACCCTGCCCACGATAAGCTCACAGTCGAGAGGGGGGAGGCAGACATCACTATAAATAAAAGGACATCAATAAAAATAAAAGTACAGATATGTACATAAGTGCGCTCTTATTGTTTGAGTGCTTACTGAGTGCAGAGCACTGTGCTAAGTGCTTGGAAAGTACAGCAATAAAGAGTGACATCCCTGCCCACGATGAGCTCAGAGTCTAGAGGGGTGCAGGCAGATATCACTACAAATAAACAGACATCTTTGGAAGGCCAAATGACTCGATTTAGAATAGCATATTTTGGACACATAATCAGGAGGACTAATTCTCTGGAGAAGACCAATGCCGAGAAAAAGACCAGGGAAAACATGGAAGAGGCAGATCAGCAGCTAGATGGTTAGAAACCATAACAATGTTAATGGAAGAGCCATTACCAAGGTTACAGATTATGGCAAGAGACAGGATGTTCTGGAGAAAAATTATCCATAGAGTCATTAAGAATCAGAAATGACTCGATGGCACGTGATAATTATTATTATGAGCTCCCAGGTCCTTCTGACTCCCAGTCCTGAGCTTTATTCACTAGGCCACCCATTTGTTCTTCCTTTACACTCATTCATTCAATTGTATTTTTTAAGTGCTAACTGTGTGCAAAGCACTCTTCTAAGCACTTAGGAAATGACAATGCAACAATAAACTGTGACATTCCCTGCCCACAACGAGCTCATAGTCTTTCAGAGTCTATTTCAAGGCCCCTACAGGTGTCTGTCAGCCCCCTGGCATATCCCAAACTACCAGACAAGAGGCCTGTAGCCACAGTTTTGGTGGGCCCAGGAATTTGTATTTTGAATAGAAATGGGATGAGACCTCAAATAGTACCATTAGATTTCCCACTGGACAGATTCTCTGGATTGCTTAGCATTTGCTGTATATTGAGCCAGTTTTCCTAAGCCTGTTTTCCAATATAATGGCTATTCTCTAAAGCTACTTGTCCTCTAAGAAACTTTCCCTGATTAAACCCTCCTCTCCTTTTCTCCCACTCCCTTCTGCGCTGCTCTTACTTCTTTATTCTTCCTCCCACCCATCTCCACAACACACATGGATATATCTTTTATTTATTTATATTAACATCTGTCTCCTCTAGAATATGAGCTCATTTTGAGGAGGAATGTGTCTGTTGTTATTCACTGTACTCTCCCAAGCACTTAGTCTAGTGCTTTGCACACAGTAAGTGCTTAATAAATACAATTGAATGGATGAATGAGCTATTACTCACCATGGCCGCTGAGGTTGGAGGAAATAATAGAAATTCTCATTATGTTCTCTATGAACTACAAGTGAAAGGAAACTCATGTTATAATATGCTGTCCTTGACCATCTCTCCACACCGAGAGATTATTACCAGGGGTGTTGTACCAGAGATAATTGCAATTATTACCCATGGTCTAGAGAGCTGTGAAAAATTATCCCACGAGATACCGTCTGCTCACCCACCCACCCACCCACACACACACCCTTCCTCTAAGAATCTGAAAGACTGAGAAAGTTACCTCCATCTCCTGAGCCACTCACCGCCAGTCAAGAACTGGGGAGTCATCTGCCAGGGTCATGAGGAAGTGGAGATGCCCTCTGGAAAACCACTCAGATGGAGGTTGATTTTACTGGTGCTAAATATTTTTTGTTGATGGTATTTGTTGAGTGCTTATGTGCTAGGTGCTGTACTAAGCCCTGGGACTGATAGAAACTAATCAGCCCATGTCCCACATGGGGCTCACAATTTTAATCCACATTTTCCAATGAGATGACTGAAGCCTAGATAAGTGCAGTGACTTGCCCCAGGTCACATGGCAGAGAAAACTGGTGAAATCTCTGATGGCGATTGCTGGTAGCTGAAGGGACCTGCTGTCTTCCCAGCAGCCTCTCAGGACCTTTCGCCCAATGGGGTTCACCTGTCACGTAGCTCACAGCCCTTGAAACTGTCCGCTCCTTGAGGGCAGGGATCGTGCATACCAATTCTGTTGGAATGCACTCTCCTAAGTGCTTAGTACAGTGCTCTGCACACAGTAAGCACTCAAGCAATACCGTTGATTGTCTGTAGACTGTCCTTCTAGACTTAGCTCACTGTGGGCAGAGATCATGTTTGTTTAACTCTATTGCATTGTTCTCTCCCAAGTGCTTAATACAGTGCTCCGCACTCAGTAAGCACTCAAAATTTACAGTCAACTGATTGACGATAGACTGTCCCTCTAGGCTGTAAATTCACTGAGGCCAGGGATCTTGTTTACCAACTCAGTTGTTTTGGACTCTCTCAAGTGTTTAGTACAGTGCTCTGCAAACAGTAAGTGCTCAATAAATACCACTGACTGAGGTTAGGTCTGTGAACACTTGACACCTCAGCCAAAAGACTATGGGAATAGGCTTTAAGCTCACTGTTTTTCATTTTGTTTTTATATTTGTTAAGCACTTACTATGTGCCAAGCACTGTACTAAGCACTGGAGTAGATTAAAAGCTAATCAGGCACAGTCCATGTCCCACATAGGGCTCACATTCTTACTGCCCATTTTACAGATGAGGAGACCTAAGCACAGAGTAGTGAAGCAATTTGCCCAAGCTCACCCAGAAGATAGATGGTGGAGCCAGGATTAGAACCCAGGTCGTTTTGACTCCCAGGCCCTCGTTGCATCCACTTGGCCATGGGTTTTCCATATCAAACAACATGTCTGCACCAGGGAATGGTACAATTCTCTCCCAGCAAAATTTTTCGCTTTTTTCCCAGGCAGGAGAAACTGAGCTAAAGGTCAAAGCATAGTGCCAAGGGGACTTCACTCTTTCTCAGACATGATCTTACTTCCCTTCCCCCTACCAAGAAATCATCATTTTCATCCAACCCAATTCTCTAGGCTCACTCACTGACTCCCTTCCCAAAGCATCTTGATCATCCATCACAGAATCCCCAAAGAACCTCAGGATTTCAGCTGGAACTCTGTACCACCTTTTAAGTGGCTGGAAAACATCGCCTTTGAGAAAAGAACATTTCGGGGAAGGAGTGTACAGTTGCAGGAATCAGCTAGCAGGGAAATTAGTAGGTAAAAGACTTGGATCGTGGGACTATGTTAGCCAAATCCCAGAGGGCCAAGAGATGGAAAATGGATTCATTTTTCTCTAAGCGACATTTGGTAAAGTGCTACTCCATGTACTTTCTAAAGAAACAGCTCAGTGTCTCAAAGGTGATATATAAATATGCAGGCCCTGAATTGCAAACACATATGTTAGGAGACCTTGATCTTGTTCTTCATGGTTTTTAGAGACCCTGCCAACCACCACTGATGACAGTGAGAAAGAAATGAGTTGCCCTAAACACTTATTGAAATCCCCTGAAATCTATCAAGCTTGCCAGTTTTCTTTCAACATGGGCAAAAATGTTTTCCAATATTTTAAAACTTTTGATTCTTACACTTCCTCAAGGCTCTTTTATTCCCAAAATGGTTGGAGGGAAGGAATTGCTCTTTCCCTATTGGTTGGTGGGACCATATTAACCATGTGCATAGGGAAACAGAGAGCTTCCAAGATGACTTTTTGCTGCCAACACATGATCATGCCTGCGGTTTTGTACAATGTGGAGAATATATATTTTTCACACCTGGGTTTTTCTTTATTAGGAAGGATACAGAGAATACTCCACTTTCCTCTTACACAATGTGAAGTGAATACAGGTTTTCAACACAGGATATATGTCACTGAATCCCCGTTAAAGAAATATACGCCATTGGGCCAGAGTGCCTGGATTACATTTCTTCCTGGATGTGAGTTGGGCATCTTTAGAAATTCCATTTTCTCTTCTGGGCCATCTAGACCCCATTCAGAAAGTTATTGTTTTCCGGTATTGCATATTAAGTACTCAAACTGCCCCTTAGCCTACGGAGAAGCTGTATCTGTCAACGATGCCATCTTGGAATCGGAAGGGCCATTTCCTTGTGGAGCACGTACTTCATGTCTGGGGCCTCCGAGGGTGGGCCTAGCTCACCACCAAGGAGCAGCTCAGGCCCTGGGAAAGGGGGACTCAGTCAAAGATGACGAAGTGTTTCACCTCAGCCTGCAGAAGATGCCCTGGACCAAAGCCAGCTCAAAGATGTCAGTTCTGAGCCTTGCTCTGGTCCATCAGCTTTAAGCTCCTTTCTGCAATTTCATAGGCCCAGAGAGGTCAAAGGGGCCTGTAGAGACTATCTGGGCTCCACCCCCTTTCTGGAAAACAAATTCCTTCAGAAAGTGAATAGCTAAAGCTGTCTGGTAGTGAAATATTATTTGTGGGTGGAAGGGAATACTTTTTTTTGAAAATGAATGATCAGATTATTTCATCTAACCTCCAGTGTTATTCTCTATTAGTTACGCCCTAGGCATCCAACAGGGACCACCAAGTACTAACTTGGTGTGTGAGCTCCATGTGGTACAGCAACCATGTTCGATTTGATTAGCCTGTATCTATCCCAGCGCTTATAACGATTCTTGACACATAGGAACTTAAACTTCAGGAATATGATGAAAGTTGGTCAGACAATTCTATTTGAGTGATTTCTGTATACAAAGCACAGCACTATGTGCTTGACAGAGTACAATATAGCAGCACTGCACACGCGTTCCCTGCCCCCAATTAATTTAAAGTCCAGTGACTGAAGACGAGGTGGTTTACTTCTACGCCACTTGGTGAATGGAAGCCCTATCCATTTTTGTTTTTTAACTGGCAGTGGTTAAGTGCTCACTCTGTTCTGGGCACTCTACTAAGTGCTGGAGTAGACATAAGCTTATCAAGATGGACATAGTCCACGTCCCATATGGGGCTCACAGAGTTCATCCCCATTTTATAAATGAGGAAACTGAGACTCAGAAAAGTGAAGTGTCTAGCCCAAGATCACACAGCAGACAAGTAGTGGAGCTAGGACTAGAATCCAGGTATTTCTGACTTCCAGGCCTGTGCTCTAGGCGGTAGGCCACACTGCTTCTCTGCAGGTGTCCTGGAGCCCCCATGAGTCAGAGAACTGGGGGGAAAGGGGTGTCACTCTATGCCCAGGGCAGCACCCCCTCCTCCATGGAATGTGAGGAAGGAACCCGCAGTTTAGAACCAAGCACTGTTTGGAGCAGAGAAAATGACTTCACTGCCTTCAGGCACTATGTCAGTTGCTTCTGTGGATAGTTTATATGCTTTAATCTTTAATTTGCTCTTATTGTTGGTTGTAATGCATTGTTTGGAACTGATTATTCATAATTCATTCTTATTGTTTTCAGTCTTATTGCTCTCCAAGTTTAGGAGTGTGCTTGGCACAGAGAAAGCTCTCAGTAAATATCGCAACTAACTAGCTAAATTCCCTGCTTAGCATTCATTCTATGTTGACTGAGAGCAGCTTTGTTATCAATCAAGCATCCAATATTTGTAATCCAAGCAATTGTTAAAAGCATCCCATGAGCTCTCGTAGAATGGAACACTTTATTTCTTAGAGACATCATACATATCTCTTTTTACAGTACCAAGGGTCAGCCTATTTTTTTAAGGTCCTTAAGCTCTTACTATGTATCAAGCACTATTCTAAGCACTGGCGTAGGTAAATGCTTATCAGGCCAAATTCAATCCCTGTCCCACATGAAACTCACCTTCTAAGAATAGGGAGGTTGGGTAGTGAATGCCCATTTTGCAGTTGAGGAAAATGAGGCATAGAAAAGTTAGGTGACTTGTCCAAGGTCACACAGCAGCTAAGAAGGGAGCTGAGACTAGAACCCAGCTCTTCTGGGTCCAACACCAAGATCCAACACCAGACCACCCTGATTACCTTTTCATTATTCCAAAGCACTCGCACCTCAATTTGCCTCATTTATCCTCACAGCATTGCTGTTAGGAAAGACTCATCATCCCCATTTTGCAGATGAGGAGACTAAGGCCCAGAAAGGCCAGCTGGCTCTCCTGAAGTCACCCAATGAGCCAGGGGCAGCACTGGAGCTAGAACCCAGGTCCCCTGATTCTCAGGTCTGTGCTCTTTCCTCTAGGCAACATTTTTGTCACCTGAAATATTCCACTGGGAAAGTTCCATTAGGAAAGACAGGTGTGCCTGGTGCAGATTAAAATCAATAAAACCTAAGAGTCACGAATCTCAATCAGTGATTTTTATTGAGCATTGACTGTGTGCAAAGAGCACTGTACCAAGTGTTTGGGAGAGCACAGTAGAATTAGTAATCAATCGGTGGTATTCGGCGCTACTGTATGCAGAGAACTGTACTAAGCACTTGGGAGAGGACAACATAAAAGAGTTGGGAGACAGTGTTAGACGAATCCCGACTCTGCCACTTGTCAGCTGTGAGACTGTGGACAAGTCACTTAACTTCTCTGTGCCTCAGTTACCTCATCTGTAAAATGGGGATTAACTGTGAGCCTCAAGTGGGGCAACCTGATTACCCTCTACCTCCCCCAGTGCTTAGAACAGTGCTCTGCACAATGTAAGCACTTAATAAATACCAACATCATCATTATTATTATTATTATTATGACCTCTGCCCTCAGAGAGCTTACAATTTAGGGGGGAGATGAAAATTTAAATTTCAAAGAGGGGAAGAGGAGTAAATGGATTCGTATGTAAGCACTGTGGGGCTGAGGACGGAGTGAGTACCAAAGTGCTTAGGGGTACTGACTCAATTACAGGGTGATGCAGAAGGTGGATACAACAGGGAGGGGAGATGAGAGGGTAGTCAAGGAAGGCTTCCAGGAGGAGATGCAATTTTGGTGCATCAATCAATTTATTGATCAATGGTATTTACCTAGTACTGTACTAAGTGCCTGGGAGAGTACAGTGCAACAGAGTTGGTAGATATCTTCCCTGCCTGCAAGGAGCTTAAGGTCTAGAGGAGGAAACAGAATGAAAATTAGTTACAAGAGAGTACAAAAGTGTTGTGTGTCTGAATATAGGGTGATATCAAGTGCTTAAGGGGTACAGATTGCAAAGCCTATGCAAAATGGAGAGGGAACAGGGAAAAAGCGGGGTAAATCAAGGAATATCTCTTGAAAGAGTTGGGATGTTAACAAGGTTTTAAATTGGGGAGAGAGGTGACCTCTCATATATGCAGGAGGGAGTTCCAAATAGGAGTATAAAGTCCTCCTTCACATTCTCCTCTAGGTTTCTGAATACAGCAGAGTAGAAGTAGGGAAGCAGCATGGCCTAGTGGAAAGAGTACAAGCCTGGCAGTCAGAAGACCTGAGTTCTAATCCTGACTCTGTCACTTGTCTGCTGTGTGACCTCGAGCAAGTCACTTGACTTCTCTGCGCCTCAGTTCCCTCTTCTGTACAATGGGGATTAAATCTTATTTCTTCCTGTGTAGCCTGTGGACCCTCTTGGGTGATGGAGTCTGTGTTCAGTCTATCTTGTCTCTAACCCAGCACTGCACTAAGGTACATTGCTTGGCACATAGTAAGCACTTAAGTAGCAAAATAATATTGAAGTTTTGAACAAGACACTTGATTTGTCAGGAGGAAAAAAAAGCAAACTGAATGAGAAGACATAAGTCTTTGGCAGAGTCTGTGGGAGTCTGCAAGGCAGTTTAAAAGCTAGGGTTCCTCGGAGACTGCAGAAATCAAGGCACAGATCCAAAGAAAGGGATGTAGAGGGGAAAGATATCATCAGCCAGGCGTGTGTCAAGAAGGAGGTAAGTACTTGCCTCTCTGGATAACATCATCCTCGTTTTGACCACATTTCCTCTGGGGGAGAATTTCCATGTCTGTGTGCAACCCCAGGGGCTTATGGTAACTGTTGAGTCAACCCATTTTATTTTGCTAAGACACATCGCTCTCTGGTTGGTTGAAAAGAACGAAGGTGAGGCCTGAGGTCAGAACTCGGTGTCGGGCCCCTCCCTCCTAGCTGGCTGTCTGCCGTGATGATCAGCAAGCTTTGTGTGAGGAACTTCTCCATCTACTTTTCTATATTTGGGGCGTGACACCCATCCCCATCACAGCCTCTCTCCCCAGGCACTTTGCCCCATGTGTCTTTTAGGAGAATGTTATCCATATGTTTTTTATTAATACTAAAGCAAAGGATTGTTTCCGCAAAAACTCTTTGGGACCAAACAGGCACTAGGGCCTTTCTGGTTTCTCTTTTTGGTCTCTTTCCCTTGAGAACAATTAATAATTGTGCTGTTTATTAAAAAGAAACTGTGCCTGCCCAGGGCAGAGGAAGCCAAGTCCCTCTAACAAGCAGGGAATACTGCCCAACCCCTTTGGATAGCTTCAAAATTTGGCAAGACAGTTCCCATTGGATAGTGCCGACACCCATGAGAGAAACCTCATGAAAGCATCATGGGACCCAAAGTCTCTTACAATCATAATAATAACCACAATAATAAATGTTTATATAATGCTATTTTCTTTTATGATATTGACGAATGTGTCAGGCATTCTAAATGCTGGGACACATACAAGCTAATCAGGTTGGACACAGTCCATATCCCACATGGGGCTCATACTCTTCATCACTATTTTACAGATGAGGTCACTGAGGTATAGGGAAGTTAAGTGACTTGCCCAAGGAGCAGATAAGTGGCAGAGATGGGATTAGAACCCAACTCCTTCTAATTTCCAGTCCCAGGCTTTATCCACTAGGCAGTGCTGCTTGGTATATTGTATAATCATTAATAATGGGCCCGTTAATTATTATCAATGGATATTATTATTATTATTATGGCACTTATTGCTTACTAAATGTCAAAGATTGTACTAGGATCTGGGTAGAAACAACTTAGTCAATCAGTTATATTTATTGATTGCTCACTGGGTACAGAGCACCTTACTAAGTGATTGGCAACAATTTGAAGTTTGAGATGGTCCTAGTCCCATATAGGGCTCATAAACTAAGAAGGAGGGAGAGCAGGAATTGAATCCCCATTTTGAAGATGAGGAAACTGAGGCACAGGGAAGTTAAAAAATGACTTGTTCAAGGTCACACAGCAGGCAAGTGTTAGATCTGGGATTAGAATCCAGGTCTTCTGACTCCCAGAACCCCTTCTCTTTCTGCTAGGATGTGCTGCTTCAATCACAGAAAAAAGTCTGACATTTTGAAATCAATCAGTTATATTTGAGGGCTTACTGTGGGTGGAGCACTGTACTAATCGTTTGGGAGAGTATATGAAACAGAGTTGATAGATGCAGTCCCTTCGCCCAGTGATCTTATAGTCAAATGGAAAATAGCCCACCAATCACTTTTGTTTATTGAGCATTTATTGTGAACAGAGAAGTGTATTAAGCACTTGGGTTGTAGTAGGAGAGTAGAGTGTAAACAGAGATGGTACCCTCTACTCTCTAACCCTAATTAGTTCCCTGGCTACAATGAGTTTGCAGTCTAGCAGGGGAGACGGGTGTTAATATAAATGAATAAACTGTTATTATCCTTGACTTCTCTCTCTTTTGAACCAAATATTCAGTCCATCACTAAATCATTCATTCATTCATTCAATAGTATTTATTGAGCGCTTACTATGTGCAGAGCACTGTACTAAGCGCTTGGGATGAACAAGTCGGCAACAGATAGAGACAGTCCCTGCCGTTTGACGGGCTTACAGTCTAATCGGGGGAGACGGACAGACGAGAACAATGGCAATAAACAGAGTCAAGGGGAAGAACATCTCGTAAAAACATTGGCAACTAAATAGAATCAAGGCGATGTACAATTCATTAACAAAATAAATAGGGTAACGAAAATATATACAGTTGAGCGGAGGAGTACAGTGCTGTGGGGATGGGAAGGGAGAGGTGGAGGAGCAGAGGGAAAAGGGGAAAATGAGGGTTTAGCTGCGGAGAGGTAAAGGGGGGATGGCAGAGGGAGTAGAGGGAGAAGAGGAGCTCAGTCTGGGAACGCCTCTTGGAGGAGGTGAGTTTTAAGTAGGGTTTTGAAGAGGGAAAGAGAATCAGTTTGGCGGAGGTGAGGAGGGAGGGCGTTCCAGGACCGCGGGAGGACGTGACCCAGGGGTCGATGGCGGGATAGGCGAGACCGAGGGACGGTGAGGAGGTGGGCGGCAGAGGAGCGGAGCGTGCGGGGTGGGCGGTAGAAAGAGAGAAGGGAGGAGAGGTAGGAAGGGGCAAGGTGATGGAGAGCCTTGAAGCCTAGAGTGACAACATTGTTAAAATCTGCTCTCTCCTCTCTCCAAACTGCTACCATGCATCTTCTTGATTATCTTTTTGATAATCTCCTTGATTATCCAAGCACTTATTCTATCCTTCCTTGATGACCATATCAGCCTCCTCAGTAACTTCCCAGCCTCCTATCTCTCCCCAGTCCAGTCCATACTTAACTCTGCTTCCCAGTACTTTTTTTCTATAAAAATGTTCAATCCATCTTTCTTTCCTCCCTCAAGAACTTCCAATGGTTACCCATCCACCGCTGCATCCAACTTCTCACCATCTGCTTTAAAGCCCTCAATCACCTTGCCCCTTCCTACCTCTCCTCGCTATTCTCATACTACAATGCAGCCCACACATTTTGCTCCTCTAATGCCAAACTTACTCACTGAACTTCAATCTCATCTATCTCGGTGCTAACCACTCGTCCACATCTTGCCTCTGGCCTGGAACACCCTCCCTCTTCGTATCTGACAATCACTCTCTCCTCCTTCAAAGTCTTATAGAAGACACATCTCCAAGAGGCCTTCCCTGACTAAGCCCTCTGTTCCTTTCTTCCACTCTCTTTTGTGTTGCCTTGACTTGTTCCTTATATTCATCCCCCTCCCAGACCCACAACATTTAGGTACATATCTGTAATTTTATCTATACTATTGTCTGTCCCCCCTCTAGACTGTGAGCTAGGGAAGGGAATGTGTTGGTTATATTGTACTCTCCTGAGCACTTAATACAATGTTCTGCACACAGTAAGCACTAAATACCATTGACTGACAAGTACTGTAGAGCTGAAGTAGTAGTATAAAATAATAATGGAAGTGGGGCATGCTTAGACCACACCTCAGCAGAGGAGCTTCGTAGATGTGTTGGAGAGTGGAAAAGGGGTGAGATAGAAATTATGAACGGTGAGTTTGTCTGCTGTGAATATGCCATGGCAGTGTCTGCTGACAGAGGATTGCCTTATTCTGTCTCTGGAGGGCTCTGGATCCAGGATGGGCAGAGCAACTCAAGGCCCAGAACGGCTACCCTCTAATCTGAAAGAACCCCTTTGCTAGAAGCTGCGCTGAGCAGGCAAGCAACATGTTGTGGTGGAAAGCCCATGGTCCTGGGCATCAGAGGACTTGAATTCTAATCCCAGCTCTGCTTCTTCTCTGCTGTGAGACCTGTGTGCGGAGGACTGTTCTAAGTGTTTCGTAGAGTACAGTATAACAGACACAATTCCCTGCCTCCAATGAACTTAGAATCTAGAGGGGGAGATGACAATAGAAATACATTTATGGTTACGGACTTTAGCGCTGTGGGGCTGAGATGGGTATATAAAGGGAGCATTTCAGAGTGGCACAGAAGGGACTGGGTGAAGATGAAATGAGGTCTTAATCCTTTAATAAGGCTTCAGTTGGTAGAGTGATTTGTTGGGAATGAAGAGGGAGGGCGTTCTGTGCTAACCTTCCATATTACATGCTAACAAAACATTTGACAAGTTTTATTTAGTCATTTAAAAAAAAACCAAAAACCACCATCCAGCTAGGAAACATCTCCAACCTTGGGCGAAAGGCACATGTATTACCACAAGCCTCCATAAGGAAGACGATTCAAGAGCCCCATGGCAGAATGAAAAGTGTGAGATTGATTTACACAATTCCATCCACAGACCAGAAAATAGAGGTCACCAGCTCATAAATCTACCGTCTAAGGGAATTTGGAAAGGGATCAATTAACCCCTCACACATTTCAATCAGTTTGCATGAGGAAAATTCCTACAAGTTCATTTCCGGGAACTACAAAGCCCCTGAGAATATGCCCCCTGCTTTACAAGGGAAATGAGACCCAATAAATTATAGCCACCCCAATACTATACCTAGTCACCTACCCTTGCAATGGATAAGGATAGTGCCATTAGGGAATGATCTGGCTGCTGTATTAATGGCTCCTCCTGGAATTTTTTTCCCTCCTCCAGCAGCCTTGGGGGTTAAGCCAGCACTAGACGTGTCTCATGGCAGGGATACTCCCCGTCTCTAAATTGTCAGCTCCTTAATAACAACAATTGTGGTATTTGCTAAGTGCTTACTATGTGCCAAACACTATTCTAAGTGCTGGGGTATATACAAGTAATCAGGTTGTCTCATGTGGGGCTCACACTCTTAATCCCCATTTTATGGATGAGGTAACTGACACACAGAGAAGTGAAGTGCCTTACCCAAAATCACACAGCAGCCAAGTGGTGGAGCTAGAAATAGAACCCACGTCCTCTGACTCCCTGTTGCTTCTATCTGCTGCTTCTACCAACTCTGTACTGTACTCTCCCAAGTGCTTAACACAGTGCTCTTCATATAATAAACATAACACCACTGGTTGACTATAGACACCATGGTAGAATCTCTCCTTAGACCATAAGCTTATTGTGGAAAGGGAATGTACCTACCAACTCTGTTCTGTTGTAATAATGTGGTGTCTAGTAAGTGCTTACTATTATACTCTCCCAAGTGCTTAGTACAATGTTGAGGATACAGTCAGTGCTCGATAAATACCACTGATTGACTATAGACTGTAAGCTTACCATGTGCAGTGAATATGTCTACTAACTCTGTTGTATTGTCTTCTACCTAGCACTTAGTAGAGTGCCCGGCACACAATAAAGACTCAGTCAAGACCACTGATTGCCTTTAGACTGTAAACCTTTTGAGGTGCGGGATCATGCTTACCAACTCTGTTGGATTATACTCTCCTAAGTGCTTAGTTCAGTGTTTGGCAAACAAGTGCTCAATCAATACCATTGATTGATTGACTATACACTGTCCTTCTCAACTGTAAGCTCATTCATTCAATCTTATTTATCGAGCACTTAATGTGTGCAGAGTACTATACTAAGCACTTGGGAAAGTATATTATGACTATAAATTGTGGGTAGGAAACATGTCTACAACTCCGTTGTATTGTACTCTCCCAAGCATTTAGTATAGTGCTCTGCACATAGGAAGCACTCAATAAATATAATTGAATAGTTCATTCATTAATCGTATTTATTGAGCACTTACTGTGTGCAGAGCACTGTACTAAGCACTTGGAAAGTGCAATTTGGCAACAGAGACAATCTCTACCCAACAACAGGCCTACAGTCTAGAAGGGGGAACCATAGATAAATGTGCATCATTAATAAAATAAATACAGCAACAAATATGCACAAATATTCACAAGTGCAGTGGGGAGGGGAAGGGGGTAGAGCAGAGGGATGGAGTAGGGGCAATGGGAAAAAGAGGAGGAGCAGAGGGAGAAGGAGGTTTCAGTCTGGGAAGACCTCCTGGAGAAGGTGAGTTCTCAATAGGGCTTTGAAGAGGGGAAGAGAGTTTGGCAGTTGTGAGGAGGGAGGGCATTTCAGGTCAGAGGTAGGACATGGGTCAGGTGTTGAGGTAGAGACAGGTGGGAACGAGGCACAATGAGCAGGTTAGCGGCAGAGGGTGGGCTGTAGAAGGAGAGAAGGGAGGTGAGGTAGGAAGGGGCAACATGATGGAGAGCTTTGAAGCCAAGAGTGAGGAGTTATTGCTTCATAAGTTGATAGGCAACCACTGGAGATTTTTGAGGAGGGGAGTTACATTCCCAGATTGTTTTTGCGTGAAGATAATCCCTGCAGTGGAGTGAAGTATAGACTGAAGTGGGGAGAGACAGGAGGATGGGAGATCAGAAAGGAGGCTGATGCAGTAGTCCGGTCGGGTTATTTTGAGAGATTGTTCCAGCAAGGTAGCAGTTTGAATGGAAAGGAAAGGGAGGATCCTGGCAATGTTGTGAAGGTGTGACCAGCAGGTTTTGGTGACAGATTGGATGTGTGGGGTGAATGAGAGAGCAGAGTCAAGGACGACACTGAGGTTGCAGGCTTGTGAGATGGGAAGGATGGTAGGGGCTGTCCACAGGGATGGGAAAGTCAGGGAGAGCACAGACTTTGGAAGGGAATAATAATAATAATAATAATGTTGGTGTTTATTAAGCACTTACTAGGTGTAGAGCACTGTTCTGAGCTCTGGGGTAGATACGGAATAATCAGGTTGTCCCATGGGAGACTCACAGTTAATCCCCATTTTACAGATGAGATAACTGAGGCACAGAGAAGTTAAGTGACTTGCCCACAGGCACCCAGCTGACAAGTAAGATAAGGATCTCAGTCTTGGACATGTTGAGTTTTAGGTGGTGAGCAGACATCCAGCTGGAGTTGTCCTGAAGGCAGGAGGAGATACGAGCCTGGAGGAAGGGAGAGAGAATAAGGGAGGAGATGTAGATTTGGGTGCCATCTGTGTAGAGATGATAGTTGAAGCCATGGGAGCTAATGAGTTCACCAAGGGAGTGAGTATAGATGGAGAACAGAAGGGTACCAAGAAATGAACCTTGAGGAACCCCTACAGTTAGGGGGTGAGAGGGGTAGGAGGAGCCTACCAAGGAGACTGAGAATGAATGGCCAGAAAGATAAGAGGAGAACCAGGAGAGGAAAGAATCTGTGAAGCCAAGATTGGATAATGTGCTGAGGAAGGGATGGTTGACATATCAAAGGCAGCTGAGTGTTCAAGGAGGGTTAGGATAGAGTAGGAGCCATTGGATTTGGCAAGAAGGAGATTATTGGTGATCTTTGAAAGGGCAGATTTGGTGGAGTGGAGGTGATGTAAGCCTAGTTGGAGGAGATCCAGGAGAGAGTTGGAGTTGAGGAATTTGAGGCAGCCAGTGTAGAATTTGGAAAGGAAGGGTAGGAGGGAGATCGGGCAATAACTGGAAGGGGCAGTGGGGTAAACAGGTTTTTTTTAGGATGGAGGAGATGTGGGCATATTTTAAGGCAGAGGGGAAGAAACACTGGAGCGTGAGTGGTTGAAGATGGTAGTTGAGAAGGGAAGGGGTGAGTTTTTATAAGATGAGCCAGAATGGGGTCCGAAGCACAGGTGGAGGGTGTGGCACTTGTGAGGAGCGAGGCGATCTCCTCTGAAGATACTGCTGGGAAGGAGGGGAAAGTAGAAGAGGAGGGGATGATGGTGGAGGGGGAAGGGTGACTTTGGGGAGCTCAGACCTGATTGATTAACAATCAATTGATTGTCAATCAACTGATTGACACTGGTTGAGTGTTCGTCTGCTCCCACTGGGATTTTGACAGTAGTGGGTATGGTGTATCATAGGGGCAGACTCTCCTTTCAAATCCATTGCCTGATACCAATATTGGAACTCCTAACTAGTTCTCCTAAATTGGGTGATGATGGCAGATTGCCAACATTTGAGGTATGGTTTGGGGAGGCATGGGGTGGGGAAGAGGGAGGTAGGGTGTGGGGAGGTGTGGAGTGGGGGGGTGGGGAAGAGAGAGAGGAAACAACTCTGAGGATTTGCCTCAAGCCTTGCACTCTCAAGGCCATAGCATAGTGAGCACTTACTATGTGCAGTACACTGAACTAAGCATTTGGGAGAGTCCAATAGAATAGAGTTGGTAGGCATGTTCTCTTCCCACATCGAGCTCACAATCTATAAGGAAAGTGTGTAGTCAATCTGTCCATCAGTGGTGTGTCTGTTATATTGTTGTACTCCCTCAAGCACACAGTCCAGTGCTCTGCACATGTCTGTGTGACTTTGGACAAGTTGTAAGTGCTTAGAACAGTGCTTGGCACATAGTAAGTGCTTAACAAATACCATTATTATTATTATTCTCTAGGCCTCAGTTACCTCATCTGTAAAATGGGAATTATGAGTGTGAGCCTGAAGTAGGACATGAACTGTGTCCAACCTAATTGACTTGTATTTACCCCAGTACTTAGAATGGTGCTTGGCACATAGTAAGTGCCTAACAAGTACCAGAATCATTATCATTATTACATAGCTCTGTACTCTATTACTTCCCCTGCCTGTTATTCTCTTTAGTGTCAGAGTCCCCAGCTAGGCTGTAAGTTCCTAGAGAAAAGGGGTCAGGGTTGTCTACTGGATAGAGCCAAGATCTGGAAGCCACAGAACCTGGGTTCTAATTCCAACTCTACCACTGGCCGGCTATGTGACCTTGAGCAAGTCCTTTAACATCTTTGGGCCTCAGTTTGCTCATCTGTAAAATGGGGATTCAATACCTGTCCTTGCTCCTCCTTAGACAGGGGACCCTATGTAATAATAAATTATTATTATTAGAATAATTGTGGTATTTGTTAAGCAGTTACTATGTGCCAGCCACTGTACTAAGCATTAGGTGGATACAAGCAAATTAGGTTGGACACAGTCCCTGTCCCGCATGGGCTCACATTTTAGAGATGGGGTAACTGAGGCACAGAAAAGTTAAGTGACTTGCTCAAGGTCATACAGCAGAGAAGTGGCAGAAATGGAATTAGAACCCAGGTCCTTCTGACTCCCAAGCCTGTCCTCTATTATGCCAAATTGCTTCACCAATTGTAGAAAGCAACTGTCTGTCCTGATTATTTTGTATCTTCCACAGTGCTTGGCACACTGTAAGTGACAATATCCCAATTATTCATCCTAAGGCTCATTTTCTTCCCTCCTCTTCTCTCCCGACACACAAAAGTCATTCCAGAGGTATATCTTCTACCTCATCAATCCTGATGCAAATCACTCCTCTGAATAGCAGTTAGAGCACCTTGCAAGTCAGTCCTATAGTTTTGTCCAGTGCATTGCCCCTAATGGGTGTTACTGAATACCGTTATTACTATTATTATGTGCATATAAAGTTCATGGAAATTCACTTATAAAGAATTTTCCCAGAATCTGCCAGATCCTGTTGATTTCACTGAACAAAGACTTCCATCTGTGTGCTGGGGCGACTTTCTTATCTGCTTCCCATCAGTAAAAATGTCACATTTATCACTACAGTTGCTGTGACACTGTTAAACTTCTTTAACCACAATCCTTTTTTTAAACTTAGAAAAAAAAATACAGGAAAAAAGTGAATTATTTCTTTACGTCTTCAAATACAAAGTGAACAAATCTGACTTGTAAAGTCATCTTCAATTTCCCACAGTGAAACAGTGGGAAAGTTATATTTCCTTTCTACTTTTGGAATAAAACTTGGCTCAGATGAATCATCTTCTAACTAAGGGCTTGGACCATTTTTGGATGGAGATTGGGGAAATTCTGATAGGACATGATCACTTTACTGGCTAGCAGCATTATTTTACTTTGCTGGCAAAGAGAGCCTCATTTATATTCAGCCCTGCCAAAAACTACTAGTTTATGAGTCTTTTGATAGTTACATCGACAGATCGATTGCTCTATAACACCCTCACAGCTATCTGGGGGCAGTTTTGATTTCAGCAAAGTTCTAACCAGAGACAGAGACAGATCCACTAGGAAAGTAGATCTCTGGGTTTTCTGTGGGACTGTTGGGAATCAGTGTGGCCTAGCGGATAGCTCACGGGCCTTGGCATCAGAAGGATCTGGGATCTAAATCCGGATCTACCACTTGTCTGCTGTGTAACATTGCCCGTCACTTAACTTCTCTGGGAATCAGTTATCTCATCTGTAAAATGGGTATTGAGACTGTGAGCCTCACGTGGGATGGGGACTCTGTCCAACTTTGTATCTACCACAGTGCTTAGTACATCTCCTGGCAGATAATAAGCGTTTAGCAAATACCCCTTTTTTTTTTTTTAAAAAAAAAAAAGTACCACCACAATTTTTGGAGTCTTTTCAGGTCAACTGTAAGTAGCCAAAAGCAGATTCATCCACTGATGAAAAGTCAACACATCCTGAACCAGTTGATTTTGGTCTGAATTAATCTGAAGGAAGATAATCATGGGCTTTCCCACATTTTCCTAACTTCATTCTGCTGTCCCCTGGATCCCCAAAACAGAAACATATGTAGGTTGGGTTGACCTTAGATTGTGGGCCCATTCAGCAAGCCCATGTGGGAAAGTGAATATGTCTGACCTGTCTGCATTTTATCTACCCAGATCTTAGTATGTTGCTTGGTACATAGTGCTCGTTTTTCTCCTTCTATAACCCAGCTCTCATACTTCACTCCTCTGGTGATAACCTTCTCACTGGGCTTTGATCTCACCTGTCTCTATGCCAACCTGTGGTCCACATCCTGCCTCTGGCCTAGAATGTCCTCCCTCCTTAAATCTGCCAGACAATTATTCTCCTTCACTTCAAAGCCTTACTGAAGGCACATCTCCTCCAAGAGGCCCTTACAGACTAAGCCCTACTTTTCCTTGTCTCCCACTACCTTCTGCCTTGCCCTGACTTGTACTCTTTGCTCTTCCCTTCTCTCCCAGCCTCACAGCACTTATGTATATATCTGTCAATTTATTTATACTGATGTCTGTTTAGTTGTATTGATGTCTGTCTCCCTGCCTCTAGACTGTGACGTTGTTGTGGGCAGGGATTGTCACTCTTTACTGTTGTATTGTACTTTCCCAAGTGCTTAGTATAATGCTCTGCATAAGTAAACACTTAAATATGATTGAATGAATTATTATTTTTATTATTATTGGTATTATTATTGGTATTTCAAAGAAGCAGCATGGATTAGTGGATAGAGCATGAGCCTGGGAGTCAGAAGGACCAGGGTCTAATCCCTTCTCCCTCACATGTCTGTTATGTTACCTTAGGCAAATAACTTAACTTCTCTCGGCCTCAGTTATATCATCTGTAAGGTGGGGACTAAAAAGAGTACTTGGCTCATAGAAAGTACTTAAGAAGTACCATTATTATTATTACAGTCTGTAAGCTCACTGTGGGCTGGGAAGATGTCTGATAAACTGTACTCTCTCAAGTGTTTAGTATAGCCCTCTAAGCGCTCAAATACCATCAATTGATATTATCTTTATGGTGAAACCACTGTCACATCTTCAAAGTTAGTAATTCTTCACTTTCTGCTGTTCTTCCTCGCCAAGTACAAAGAGACCTAGGCCCCTTAGAACAAGGAAGAGCAAAAAGTGGCCAACACCACCCGCTAATGCAAGTCGAAGGAAATGTTTGGTTGTGTCACGATGTCCCTCAGAGCACGATCCAGAGGTCCCTATCCCAGTTTCCTCCCTTGGCCAGGTCCATGGCAAAGCCACATCATTTGCTTTCCATTCACCAATCAGGCTTGAAGTTTCCTCCCTGGCTCCTGTGTTTAAATAGTAAACATATGTACATTGATTATGTAGTGAGCTGACAGAGAGCCTGTTGTCATTAATCATGCCGTTACTCAGAGAGGGTTTGGCCAAGATAACTACTGAGATCATTCAACTTGCCTCTGCAGTGTAAAGGACTCCTCCCATTACAGACTTGCTTCACTGTATCCATCTCCCAGGAGCTTGGAGGTCTTGATATCTAATGTTTTAATCACCCCACCGATGTACCCCTAGTACTAATTAGTGATCGTATTTATTAAGGGCTTACTGTGTGTGGAACACTGTACTGATGAGAAAGTATACAAAGGTGGGAATTAATCGTGGTTCCTGGTCTTCGAGGGGCTCGCAATCTAAGAATGTCAGTTTCTGAAATTTCACTCTCCAACCACGACTTCCTCACCTGCATTATCACCCAACTAAAGGGTCTACCCTCACAGAGACCTCTGATATCTCAATCCCCTCCAATTTTCTAAAGTCATCATGCCCTGTTTGGTCTCATTCAATTAGAGAAGCAGCGTGGCTCAGTGGAAAGAGCACGGGCTTTGGAGTCAGGGCTCATGAGTTCGAATCCCTGCTCTGCCACTTGTCGGCTGTGTGACTGTGGGCAAGTCACTTCACTTCTCTGCGCCTCAATTCCCTCATCTGTAAAATGGGGATTAAGACTGTGAGCCCCACATGGGACAACCTGATTCCCCTATGTCTACCCCAGCGCTTAGAACAGTGCTCGGCACATAGTAAGCGCTTAACAAATACCAACATTATTATTATTATTATTAATTGTATTTATTAACACTTACTGCATGCAGAGCACCGTACTAAGCACTTGGAAAGTACAGTTTGGCAACAGATAGAGACAGTCCCTACCCAACAATGGGCTCTTACAGTCTGTGACCATACTCAACTTACCTTCTCTTGTTGCACAAATCCATACCCTCAAATCCACCCTCTACACTGAGTTCAACTCCCTCACTCTCCTGACCCTCTGGTGATCTCATAGCACTAAGCTGCAGTCCCGAATCACCTCCATAATATGCTTCCTATGCTCCTTGTGCATGAGCTGCAGAATGTTGCTGGAAGAAATCCAGACAGCAGGCTGACCTACTTTAACTCTGCTCTCTCTTCCATCAATCAATCAATCATATTTATTGAGTGCTAGCAGTGCGCAGAGCATTGTACTAAGCACTTGGGAGAGTACAGTATAACAATAAGCAGACAAGTTCCCTTCCCATAATGAGTTTATAGTATAGACATTTATATAAGTAATTTACAGATATGTACATAAGTGCTGTGGGGCTGGGAGGGGGGATAAATAAAAGGAAGGACACAGAAGGGAATGGGAGAAGACAAAAGGAGGGCTTAGTCAGGGAAGGCCTCTTGGAAGAGAGGTGCCTTCAGTAAGACTTTGAAGGGGAACAGTGGGGAGAGTCACTGTCTGTCAGATATGAGAGAAGGCATCCTAGGGCAGAAGCAGGATGTGGGCCAAGCATCAGCAGCAAGATTGATGAGCTCGAGGAACAGTGAGATGACTAGCATTTAGCGGAGTGCAGTGTAAGGGCTGGGTTGTAGTAGGGGAGTAGGGAGGTGAGGTAGGAAGGGCCAAGATGATTGAGTGGTTTGAAGCCAGTGGTGAGGAGTTGTTGTTTTTTGATGCCGAGGTGGTTGGGAAACCAGTGTAGTTTGTTGTGGAGTGGGGAAACAAATCCTGAACATTTTTGTAGAGAAATGATCCGGCCCCAGAGCCAAGTGTGGACTGGAGTGAAGAGACAGGAGACTGGGAGGTCAGCAAGAAGGCTGATATAGAATTCAAGGAAGGTTAAGATAAGTGATGGGATTAACGTGGTAGCAGTTTGGATGGAGAGGAAAGGGTGGATTTTAGTGATGTCATAAAGGTGGAACTGACAGGATTTAGTGATGGATTAAATATGTGGGTTAAATGAGAGCGCAGATTCAAGGATAAGGCCAAGATTACAGACCTGTGAGACAGGAAGGATAGTGGTGACTTCTACAGTGATGGGAATGTCACAGGGAGGACAGGCTTTGGGTGGGAAGAAAAGGATCTCTGTTTTGGACTTGTTAAATTTGAGGTGATGGGAGGACATCCAAGTAGAGATGTCTTGAAGGCAAGAGGAAAAGCAAGGCTGCAGAGATGGGGAGAGATCCAGGCTTGACATGTAGATTTGGGAATCATCCGCATAGAAGTGGTAGTTGAAGCCATGGGAGCAAATGAGTTTTCCAAGGGAGTGGATGTAAATGGAGAATAGAAGGGGACCCAGAATTTGAACCTTGTGGGATGCCCACAGTTAGGGGGTGGGAGGCAGAGGAGGAGGCCATGAAGGAGAATGAGAATAAATGTGATTAGACTGTAAGCCCATCGATTAGACTATAAGCCCATCAAAGGGCAGGGACTGTCTCTATCTGTTGCCGATTTGTACATTCCAAGCGCTTAATACAGTGCTCTGCACATAGTAAGTGCTCAATAAATACTATTGAATGGATGACCAGAGAGATAAGAGGAGAACCAGGAAGGACAGCATCAGAGAAGCCAAGATTGGATAACATTTCCAGGAGAAGTGGGTGGTCGATGGTATTTAAGGCAGTTGAAAGGTTGAGGAGGGTTAGGATGGAGTAGAGGCCATTGGATTTGGCAAGAAGGAGATCACTGGTGACCTTTGAGAGAGTGGTTTCTGTGGAGTAAAGTGGATGGAAACCAGATTGGAGGGGGTCAAGGCAAGAATTGGACCTCTCTGACTAAGCCCTCACTGTCCCTAACACCCAGTCTTCTGTATCACTTATGCCCTTGGATCTGTAATCAATTCATTCATTCATTCAATAGTATTTATTGAGCGCTTACTATGTGCAGAGCACTGTACTAAGCGCTTGGGATGAACAAGTCGGCAACAGATAGAGACGGTCCCTGCCGTTTGACGGGCTTACAGTCTAATCGGGGGAGACGGACAGACAAGAACAATGGCACTAAACAGCGTCAAGGGGAAGAACATCTAGTAAAAACAATGGCAACTAAATAGAATCAAGGCGATGTACAATTCATTAACAAAATAAATAGGGTAACGAAAATATATACAGTTGAGCGGACAAGTACAGTGCTGTGGGGAAGGAAAGGGAGAGGTGGAGGAGCAGAGGGAAAAGGGGAAAATGAGGCTTTAGCTGCGGAGAGGTAAAGGGGGGATGGCAGAGGGAGTAGAGAGGGACGAGGAGCTCAGTCTGGGAACGCCTCTTGGAGGAGGAGATTTTTAAGTAGGGTTTTGAAGAGGGAAAGAGAATCAGTTTGGCGGAGGTGAGGAGGGAGGGCGTTCCAGGACCACGGGAGGACCTGACCCAGGGGTCGACGGCGGGATAGGCGAGACCGAGGGACGGTGAGGAGGTGGGCGGCAGAGGAGCGGAGCGTGCGGGGTGGGCGGTAGAAAGAGAGAAGGGAGGAGAGGTAGGAAGGGGCAAGGTGATGGAGAGCCTTGAAGCCTAGAGTGAGGAGTTTTTGTTTGGAGCGGAGGTCGATAGGCAACCACTGGAGTTGTTTAAGAAGGGGAGTGACATGCCCAGATCGTTTCTGCAGGAAGATGAGCCGGGCAGCGGAGTGAAGAATAGACCGGAGCGGGGCGAGAGAGGAGGAAGGGAGGTCAGAGAGAAGGCTGACACAGTAGTCTAGCCGGGATATAACGAGAGCCCGTAATAGTAAGGTAGCCGTTTGGGTGGAGAGGAAAGGGCGGATCTTGGCGATATTGTAGAGGTGAAACCGGCAGGTCTTGGTAACGGATAGGATGTGTGGGGTGAACGAGAGGGACGAGTCAAGGATGACACCGAGATTGAATCAATCAACCAATGATATTTACTGAGTGCTTACTGTGTGGAGATCTTTGTACTAAATATTTGGAAAGTACAATTCGGCAACAGATAGAGACAAACCCTACCCAACAGTGGACTCTTACAGTCTGTGTATTTGTTAAGCTCTTAGTATATGCTAGGCACTCTAAGTGCTGTGCTGGCATAGATATAAGATAATCAGGTTGAACACAGACTGTGTCCCACATGGGGATCGCAATCTTAATCCCCATTTTACAGATGAGGCTACCGAGGCACAGAGAAGTTGAGTGACTTTTCCTTTGGCAAAGTATAGTGCAGTAGAGTTGGTAGATATGATCCCTGTCCACAGGGAGCTTTCAGTCTATGGGGGAGAAAGACATTAAAATAAATTTCAGAGAAGCGGCATAACCTAGTGAATAGAGCTCCAGTCCTGCAAGGCAGGAGGAGCTGGTTTCTAGTCCTGACTCTGCCATCTGTCTCCTGGGTGACTTGGGGCAAGTTGCTTCATTTCTCTGTGCCTCAGTTCTCTCTCTTAACTTCTGTGTGCCTCAATTATCATCTGAAAATGGGGACGAAGACTGTCAGCCACATGTGGGACATAGACTGTGTCCAACCTGATTAGCTTAGCACTTACTACAATGCCTGGCACATAGCAAGCGCTTAACAAATACCTTAAAAAAAAGCGCAAATACTGAATCCTTTCAATTGTCACCTTCACCCCAAGCCTCACAGTGCTTATGTATATATGCTTATACTCAGCCATTTCCTGTATCTAAAGTAGAGTAGCTCTGGCAAACTGAGGTCCCTCTAGAAAACCATCCAGACTTCCCACACCTTCTTTCATGGGCCATGGGTTCGAATTCAGGCTCTGCCACTTGTCAGATGTGTGACTGTGGGCAAGTCACTTAAGTCACTTAACTTCTCTGTGCCTCAGTTACCTCATCTGTAAAATGGGGATTAACTGTGAGCCTCATGTGGGGCAACCTGATTACCCTGTATCTACCCCAGAGCTTAGAACAGTGCTCTGCACATAGTAAGCGCTTAACAAATACCAACATTATTATTATTATTATTTAATGAAAGAGACAGAAAATTCATAATAGCTGCTCAATAAATGTCAACCTTCTACTGTAGGAGAGCATATACTTAGGCTGGGAAGAGATCAGTGGAGAAAGACAATTTTCTGAAGAGTCACCCATCTTTGTCACCATTCCCTGTTGAGAACCTTGTCTCAATTCATCAATCCATTATATTCATTAAGCACTCACCGTACACAGAGCACTGTACTAAGCATCCCTATACTTCTGGTTTTGAGATAGGAATTATGGAGGCTTCCCGACCAGGCTTAAATCTGGAAGTCACTATCATCATAGTGGTCAATCAATAGTATTTTTTGACTGATTACTCAGTGCAGAGCACTGTAGTAAGCATTTAGAACTGTACTGAGTGCTTCCTTATCATCATCTTATTACCTATGACCATCCTCATCATGATTATCATCAACAGTATTTGAGCACCAGCTTGGTATAGAGGATTGCTCTAAGTTGGAAGTTAGAGTACAGAACTCTGTACTGGGAATCTACTGTGTGCAGAGCACTGTGCTGGGCAATTATTGTGCAGCTACTCTGTATAGAATGCAATTCCAAAGTGATTGAGAATGTATTATAAACAAAAACAACACAGGCTTTGCCCATTCATTCAGTTGTATTTACTGAGAGCTTACTCTGTGAAAAGCACCATACTAAATCCTTGGAAGAATACAATCTAACAAGAAATAGAAGTTATGGGACTTTTCATTGAGGAAAAACCATCATTCCTTTATCTAAAATTAAAATTTATGTTTAGTTTGGTCCTCATTCTGCCTTGGCAGTCCATGATTTAGGGGTAAATTTCATCTGAATCAGAGGGACTACATTCCAGTTGTTTTTCTAGGTTAAATTTCTTTCTTTTTTTCTCTTAAGGGTGGGAAATAGGGTGCCTCAGTCAGATGGTTGACCTTACAGCCCTCCGATGATCAAAGTGCCATCTTGAGGTTATTCTGTTTGGGGAAAGGTAAGAAAACCCCCCACCCCCCGCAAAGACTTTCCCACTGGAAGTCCCTTGAAGTTCCCATTAAGTTCCTGTTGTCACGGTGAAATATTGAAACACAGCATTGGTTAATCATGCTGTCCTCCACCATTTCAAGCAAAACTTGATAGTTTATGGTCAGTTTTCAATTCATTAATTTTTATGGGAAAGGAAATGGAAAGATATTTGATCCTCTTCAGAGAGGAAAGAGAAAGATGGGTTCAGATGGAGAAGATTAAACCCCTAAAAAAACCCAATGGAATCTACCTCTTACTGGGATTTTAGCTCCACCTATTCATCAAGATGTACAGTTTCAACAGGAGGGGGGAGTTTTTTTGTCAAATGCTCAATGCAAAAAGAAGAATAGTTATTTTCTGACAATGCTGAGCTCCTCTGCTTAACCCTCCATACTATACTCAATCAATCACTATTTATTGAGTACTTACTGTGTGTAAGCAGTTTTTCAATCATATTTATTGAGTGCTTACTGTGTGCAATCAATCCCTGTCATACTCACTGAGAAACTACTATATACAGACCACCATACTAAGCACTTGGGAAAGTACAACTGAGATGGTAGACATGTTCCCTGCCCACAAGGAATTTACAATCAAGAGGGGAAGGTTAACATCAATATAAATGAATTATGGTTAAGCATAGAAGTGTGGTGGTGGTGAAGGTGGTGTGAATACTAAGTGCCCAAAGAGCACCGATCCAAGTACAACTTGGATCTTTGTAATCAACCAATCAGTCAATCAGCTGTATTCATTGAGCGCTTACTGTGCAAAGCAATGTACTAAGCACGTGGAAGAGTCCAGTAGAAAATATAGCAGACACATTCCCTTCCCACAGCAAGCTTGTAGTCTAGAGGGGGAGACAGACATTAACAAAAATAGGTTTGTACTTAAGTACTGTGGGGCTATGGATTAGGGGATGAATATAGGGAGCAGCAAATCAGGATGATGCAGAAGGGAATGGGAAAAGAGGAAATAAGGGCTTAGGCAGGGAAGGCCTCTTGGAGGAGATCTGCCTTCAGTAAGGCTCTGAAGGTAGGGAGTGTAATAGTCTGCTGGATGTGAAAAGGGAGGATGTTTCAGACCAGAGGTGGGACCTGGTTTGAAAGATCGGTTGTGAGATAGATGAGATTGAGGTACAGTGAGTAGGTTGACATTAGAGGAGCAAAGTTTGGGGGCTGGGTTGGAGTAGGAGAGTAGTGAGGTGAGGTAGAGGTGGGCAAGGTGATTGAATGCTTTAAAGCTAATTGTGAAGAGTTTCTGTTTGTGGTGGTGGTTCATCAATTACTGGAAGTTCTCGAGGAGTGGGGAAACAACTGATTCAGGCAGGGAGAGACAGGGAGTTCAACGAGGAGGCCGATATAGTAATCAAGGCAGGACAGGATAAGTGTTTTGATTAATGTGGCAGCAGTTTGAATGGATAGGAAAGTGATTTTTGTGATTAAACTGTAAGCCCGTCAAAGGGCAGAGACTGTCTTTATCTGTTGCCGATTTGTACATTCCAAACACTTAGTACAGTGCTCTGCACATAGTAAGCGCTCAATAAATACTATTGAATGATTTTAGTGATGTTGTGAAGGTTGAACTGAGCATTTAGAGATAGAGTAGGTTGAAAAGGAGAAAGGAATCAGGAATACCACCAAGATTACAGCTTGTGAGATAGGTAGGATGGTGGGAAAATCACTGGGAGGACAGGGATTGGGGAGGAAGATGAGTTCTGTTTTGGACATGTTAAGTTTGAAATGATAGCAGGATATCTGAATAGAGTTGTCTTTAAAACAGAAAGAAATGAAAGACTACAGAGAGGGACAGAGATCAGGACTGGCAATTTAGATTTGGAAATCATCCTCATAGATGTGGTAGGTGAAGCAGTGGGGACAAATGAGTTCGCCAAGGAAGAAGGTGTAGTTGGAGAATGTAAGAGCATCCAGAACCATATCTAGAGGGACCCCCAGACTTAGGGGGTGAGAGGCAGAGAAGGAACCTATGAAATAGACTGAGAATGAGCAGCCAGAGAGATAAGAGAAGAACCAGGAGAGGACAGTGCAAGTGAAGCCGGAGATGAATAATATTTTCAGGATAAGTGGTTGGTCGACAGTGTCAAAAGCAGCCGAGAGGTTGAGGAGGATTAGGAACGAGTAGAAGCTGTTGGATTTGGCAAAAAGGAGATCTTTGGTGACCCTTGAGAGGGCGGTTTCTGTGGAGTGAAGCAGGTGGAAGCCAAACTGTGGGGGGCAAAGAAGAAGTTGGAGGGGGGAAATTGAAACGGCAGGTGCGGACAACTTGCTCAAGAAGCTTGGAGGGGAATGGTAGGAAGATGGGGTGATAACTGGTTAACTTTGTACTCCTACACAGAAGAGCCCCAATGCCACCATGAGATCTGCACTCAAACAGGTGCCCATCTAGTTTTTTAAATTGTATTTGTTAAGCAGTTACCGTGTGTTAAACACTGCTCTCAGTGTTGGGGTAGGTACAAGTCAACTTAGCTCTCAGGGTGTGGACTCGCTCAGCGTCTGTGGGAAGGGAGATGGGAGGAAAGTCTGTGGGAAGGGAGCCAGGTGCTTGTAGGCCCTTTGAGGTTCTCTGGAGCTAAAGATATTACAGTCTTTTTTACCCTAAGCCATCCTCAGACTTTGCTCCCCCATCACTTGTGTGGCTAAAGCAGAGGAGAAAAGTGGAAGGGTCTTCCTGCTACTTCTTCAAAAGCTGGTAGTTTGTTCAATTTCCCCTCTCACTTGAGCTTCCACAAGCACCCAGAAATGAAGCCAACCACCCTTGGCTCTTGGATGAAAGCCATCAGGTGACCGGATTTTGGAGGGCTCGATCAAAGGTCCCTCCCCAGAGAAGTATGGCCAGCTGAAAATAGCCAAGGATTTTATCAGTCAGTAAGATTTATTGAGCACCTACTGTGGGCAGAACACTGCTCTAAGTGCTAAATGACAATTGTGGAATGTGTTAAGCTCTTAGTATGTGCCAAGCAATGTTCAAAGTGCTGAGGTAGATTCAGAGAAGCAGTTTGTGTTAGCAGAAGCATGGTCCTGGGAGTCAGAAAGATATGGGTTCTGATCCCAGTTCTGCCGCATGTGTGCTGTGTAACCTTGGGCAAGTCACTTCACTTCCTTGACCTTCAGTTACCTCACTTGTAAAATGGGGATTAAGGCTGTGAGCCCCATTTGGAATATGGACTGTGTCCAATCTGATTAAATTTTATCTACCCCAAGGCTTAGTACAGTGCCTTGCATATAGCAAGCTCTTAACAAATGCCATAAAAAAGCACTCTGAGAGGTCTCATAGATTGATTTCTGTTCCTCACTACAGATTGCCCTAATTTGAAGTCTGCCAGCCATTCTCTAAAGTCAAGCCAGGTAGACCAGATCAGAGAGTGTGGATGGTTTAGAACAATCCCTCACTACTACTGCCCCCCAAAATTGCAGCACAAGCTCTTCTAGCATAAGATGCCCCTTTCCCTTAACCTTTACACAAAACTTTTCCCTTTTCCCTAAACCCAGTCTCCAGTCTAGTGTCCCTTGATAAGTTTAGTACAGTGCACTTTAATACAGAAAAATGCAAAAACCAATCAATCATTCAATGTTGCATTTATTGTGTGCTTACTGTATAATAATAATAATGTTGGTATTTGTTAAGCACTTACTGTGTGCAGAGCACTGTTTTAAGCTTTGTGGTAGATACAGGGTAATCAGGTTGTCCCACGTGAGGCTCACAGTCTTAATCCCCACTTTGCAGATGAGGTAACTGAGACACCAAGAAGTTGAGTGACTTGCCCAAAGTCACACAGCTGACAGGAGGTGAAGTGGGGATTAGAACCCATGACCTCTGACTCCTAAACCCGTGCTTATTCCACTGAGCCATGCTGCTTCTCTGGATGTATGTACTGTATGTAGAGCACCGTACTAAGCACTTGGGAGAATACAATATAATAGAGTTTCTAGACAAGTTTCCTGCCAAAGAGAGCTTACAGTCTAGTCCTAGTGTACAAAGTACTTGGGGAAAGTCCAATATAACAGAGTTGGTAGATGCATTTCCTGCCCACAGTGAACAACCAAGTGAAAGAACGTAGTTACATGTCTGCAAATAATCAGCACTAAAAGTAGAATTCAAATTCTTAGGTTCAGAAATACCTAGCATTTAAGATGACACCTTTAATGCATTTGAATTACAAGAAAGAGAGTGTTTAAATTTTTCTTAGGAATATTCTTGATGAAAAGCAAGCTTCTTAACCATTTCAACAACAAAGACTCAGAGATGCATTCAATGGATCTCTTGTACCAGTTCTCAGGGTTACAGACCAGCAATTTATCCAAAAATAATAGTCAACTCTGCTGAGAAATTAATGATTAACATGGTGTCAAATTGAATCTCTTACAGTGATTGCTTACATACAAGAGGCTCTGTATTGCCTCTTCGAAATTTTGCACTTGATAGGTTTTTCTAGATTGGGAAGCTCATTTTGGGCAGGGAACTTATCTAAGCAACTCTGTTATAGGGTACTCTTCCAAGTGCTTAGTGCGGTGCTCTGTTCATAGTAAGCACTCAGTAAATACCATTGATTGACTGATTTTCATAATAATAATATTTGTGAAGCACATACTATGTTGCAGGCACTGTACTAAGCCCTAGGGTAGATACAAGTTAATCAGGTTGGACATAGTCCCTGTCCCATGAGGGGCCTGACAGTTTTCATTCCCATTTTACAGATGAGAAAATTGAGGCACAGAGATGTTAAGTGACTTGCCCAAGGTCACACAACAGACGAGGGACATAAGTGTCTGACCATTTGGGGGATTGATATTAGTTGTAAAAGCAAATGATTTTGGCACTGGGAAGCAGAAAAATGATTCAGAAAAGCCTTAGAAGAGATTAGAAACCTTCACCCATTTCCCTTTTTAGGGGTGTTTAATAACCTTAGTCTCCAGAAGCCACTGATCAGGCATCAGGGAAGCTTGTGGTAAATCACTAGCTGGTGTGTACAGGTAAGTTGTGGAGTTTACTATGGAATTGTAGCTTGTGGTAAATTTATGTCAAATTTCTGAACCGAACAACTGGAGACCTGCCAAAAGCAGCAAACCTTGGCAGAGGCTAAACTGCAGCTGTGGCTCTTACCTCAGCATCCCACGACTTTATTTTAAATGATAATCCACTCTTCACTGACCTATATTTATGTGGACATACACATATCTGCTAGGATCTATCTATGTCTGACCTTCACATTCTGAGTAGATGCTACTGACCATGAGATCCTATTTATTCATGAGAGGCAGAGGGAAATTGATTTTTAACTTGGGTCTGATAACATAGCCTTATTTATGACAAATTGTGGCCCTCACCATTTTTTTCTAATTGGCCTCTTGGTAACCTCAGGTTTACTTTTTTGGGGTTTTGTTATGGTACTTGTTAAGCCCTTACTCTGTGACAGGCACTGTACTAAGCACAGGGGTAGATAGAAGATAATCAGGTTGTATACAGTCCATGTCTCGCGACAGTCTTAATCCCCATTATACAGATGTTCCCATGTTCATGTTCCTAAAGCCTTTGTTTAAGGAGAGCAGCCCTAATCAGTCAATCAATTACTGGTATATGAGTGCTTACTCTGTGCACAGCACTGTACTAAGCACTTGGGAGAGTCCAATATAGCAGAGTTGGTAGACATGTTCCCTGCCCACAATGAGCTTACAGTCCAGAGGGACAGTCTATAGTGAATCAATCCACCAATCTATAGTATTTACTGAATGCTTAGTGCATGGAGAGCTCTGTACTAAGTATTTGGGGGAGCACAGTACAACAGAGTTGGTAGACACGTTCCCTGCCCACAGTGAGCTTAATGATTGTATTCCACCAACCTAGTCTGCCATCCATTGTCTCACTTTTTTTTAGTGATATTTGTTAAGTGCTTCCTATGTGCCAAACACTGTACTAAAAATAGAAAAGACAGAGACGGCAATAAACACGAACGAAGCAGCAGGATTTCAGTCACAGAAGAGGTAGCTTCAGTTACAGCCAGTAACTTTCTCAATGTTTTCAGAGTTGAGCAGCTCATGAGTTGCTGGTAATCGAGTCCTTCTGGGCCTGGAGCAGGGGTTGACCAGACCCCAAGTAGCAAAGGCATGGAACAACCTCTCTCTCCTCTAGAGCCTCCTTGCTGAACCTTCCTGCCTCCTGTCATCCTTCTCCAATCCATATTTCATGTTTCTGTTGCAATCATTTTTCTAAAAAGGATCAGTCCTTGTTTCTCCACACCTCCAGACCCTCCAGTGGTTGCCCATCCAACTCCACATCAAAAAGAAACTCCTCACCATCTGCTTTAGTAATAATTAATAATTATGGTATTTGTTATGTGCTTATTATATGCTAAGCACGGCTTAAAGCACTGTCTTCTTCATTCATTCATTCAGTAGTATTTATTGAGCACTTACTATGTGCAGACCACTGTACTAAGCGCTTGGAATGTACAATTCGGCAACAGAGACAATCCCTGCCCATTAACAGGCTTACAGTCTAATCGGGGGAGACAGACAAAAACAATATTAATAAATAGAATCAAGGAGATGTACATCTCATTAACAAAATAAATAGGGTAATTAAAATGTATACAAATGAGCAGATGAGCACAGTGCTGAGGGGAGGGGAAGGGAGAGGAGGAGGAACAGAGGGAAAGGGGGGGAAAAGGGTCTTAGCTGAGGGGAGGTGAAGGGGCGGGCAGAGAGTCAGCAGAGGGAAAAGTGGAAGCTCAGTCTGGGAAGGCCTCTTGGAGGAGGTGAGCTCTCAATAGGGCTTTGAAGTGGGGAAGAGAGTTAGTTTGACGGAGGTGAGGAGGGAGGGCATTCCAGGGCAGCAGGAGGACGTGGGCTGGGGTCGACGGCGGGATAGGCGAGAAGGGAGGACGGTAAGGAGGTGGGTGGCAGAGGAGCGGAGCCCACAGCGTGGGCAGTAGAAAGAGAGAAGGGAGCAGAGGTAGAAGGGGCAAGGTGATGGAGAGCCTTGAAGTCTAGAGAGAGAAGTTTTTGTTTCATGTGGAGGTTGATAGGCAAACACTGGAGGTTTTTAAGAAGGCGAGTGACATGCCCAGCGCATTTCTGCAGGAAGATGAGCCGGGGAGTGGAATGAAGAATAGACTGGAGCGGGGAGAGACAGGAGGAAGGGAGATCAGAGAGAAGGCTGACACAATAATCCAGCCGGGATATTATGAGAGCTTGTACCAGTAAGATAGCCATTTGGATGGAGGGAAAGAGTGGATCTTGGTGATATTCTAAAGGTGAGACCGGCAGGTGTTGGTAACGGATTGGATGTGTGGGGTGAATGAGAGAGCTGAGTCAAGGATGACACCAAGGTTGCGGGCTTGAGAGAAGGGAAGGATGGTCGTACCATCCACAGTGATAGGGAAGTCAGGAAGAGGACAGGGCTTGGGAGGGAAGAAAAGGAGCTCAGTTTTGGACATGCTGAGTTTTAGGTGGCGGGCAGACATCCAGGTAGAGATGTCCTGCCTACCTCAACTTGCTACATTCCTACTGCATCCCAGCCCACACATTTTGCTTCTCCAACTCTATTTGTATCTTAAATTGATGTATTATATATCATTTATTTATATTAATGTCTCCTCCTTTAGAATGTGAGCTCGTTGTAGATAGGGAACAATTCTGCTGACTCTATGGAATTCTCCTAAGTACTTAGTACAGTGCCCTGCACTTAATAAGCATTCAATACTGATGATGATGATGGTGATAATGATAACTCCAAACTTTTCCCTGTACCTCCATTTCATTTATCTTACTGCCCACGTTCTCCATTTGACCCGGAATTCCCTCCTTCTTTATATACGAAAGATGTCTACTCTCCGAAACTTCAAACCCACCCTAAAATCACAACTCTTCCAAGAGGCCTTCCCCGATTAAATCCTCATTTTCCCTCCCTGCCTTTCTCTCTGCGTCACATAAACACTCAAATCTGTTTCCCTTAAGCACTTGATATTCATCCCACCCCCAGCCCCACAGAACCTATGTTCATAGCCTTATACTCTTCATTTCCCCTATTTGTAATTTGTCTTAATGCCTGTCTTTCCTTTAAGACTATAAACTCCTTGTGTACAGGGATTGTGTCTACCAACTCTACTGAGTTCTATTTTCCCAAGTGTTTAGTAGAGTGCTCTGCACACAATTTGTGCTGAATAAATACAACTGATGGACTGAGTGATTGGAAGGGGTAAGGGGAGCAATGGATGCATCATATACCACTATTTGAGTCTTTTGAGAGGCAGTGATGCTTAGTGGAAAGAGCACAGGCCTGGAATTCAGAAGACCTGGGCTCTAATCCTGACTCAGCCATTTGCCTGTTGTGTGACCTTGAGCAAGTCACTTTATTTTTCTGTGCCTCCATTTCCTCATTTATAAAATGGGGGTTAAATCCCTATTTTGCCTCCCACTTAGACTGTTAGCACTAGGTTGGACAGGGAC
The DNA here is from genome assembly GCF_004115215.2 of Ornithorhynchus anatinus. Classification (NCBI taxonomy): domain Eukaryota; kingdom Metazoa; phylum Chordata; class Mammalia; order Monotremata; family Ornithorhynchidae; genus Ornithorhynchus; species Ornithorhynchus anatinus. Next base: position 20,002,010 of record NC_041731.1, on the reverse strand, counting down.
CGTGTCTGACCTGATTTTAAGTAGTTATTAAGTACTTAGATTAAGTGTTAAACAAAGACCATAATTATTGTTATTGTTACTTGGCTAAGATCTGACCATGAATATTAAATCTTCAAAAATGAAGGATGGTTCTTTTTCTTTTTCTCTCTGTCTCTCTCCCCATCCCCTCAACTGGCTCCCTTTCACCAACTCAGGGTTAGGACTTGGGATGGCTGGAAAGGAAGCATGTAATAGTGTTGGTTCATTTAAGTGGGTTTGAAGTTATGGAAAGTTGAATAGTAGAATAACTACAGCAATTTATGATACTGTGACAACTAAGCCAAAGAGACAAAGGGAGAGAGGGTAAATATTAATTTATTTCAGTCTCATGAGGGTTTCTATATTTCCAAAGCTCCAAACCACAATTTTCTTACTCCCTGAAGTTCTTTGTTTCAGCCAGTCAATCAATCAATCCATTATATTTATTGAGCGCTTATGGTGTGCAGAGCACTGTACTAAGAGCGTGGGAGAGCACAACACAGCAAATATATTCCATTATGTATTTTCTTCGGGTGGCCCTTCAATACAGATCATTCTGTACAAGTAAGAACCTTTAACTGCCATCGAGTGACCTTCAATATTGTTAAAGTCAACCAACTAAATTCTTCCCAGAGACATAGGGCTTCAATTATGAATTTGAAGGTGAACTAAAGGGTAAAATCACTGTGAAACCAAAGTACTTTTAGCATAAACTCACAGCAATTAGCCTGAAAGGCATCAAGAAGACACAAGGCTCATGAAAAGACAGATGGAATTTCACTCTTCATCTTGTATATTTTACCTGTGAATGGGTGACTGAATATGTCAGGTTTTATAAGCTGCTACATCTTGCACACAATTAAATGAGGAAATGGACTTCTGAGGTATGGAGCTATTTAAAGCCATTTCACCCAAATGGTTTCCGAACTCTTTGCAGTGTTTACCCTTGAGAAGGGTGAATGGATGTGTATTTGCTATTGCTACTTAGATTTAGAGATAAAACCCTGATATGGTTTCTGCAACACTTCCGTCCATTTTCCTGAGAAAATCTGAATGGAGGGGCTAGCAGGTGACTTGCACCTAGGTTGTCTCTCAAGGGAAAAAGAATGATTCATCTTGAGACCCCTCACTGGGTTTGAACCCATTTTTATTCCTTTACTCCAATTCCAAACCTTTTGTCTTTATTCAGTAGTCTCCCTGAAGTGGCAGGTTTCAATCAATCAGTCATATTTATTGAGTGTTTACTGTACGCAGAGCACTGGCCTAAGTGCTTAGGAGAATATATTAAAACAGAATTGGTAGACACATTACCGGGTCACCATGAGTTTACAAGCTAGAAGGAGAGATAGACATTAATATGAATAAATTATGGATATGTATATAAGTGCTGTTGGACTGAGGGAGGGGTGAATAAAGGGCGGAAATCTAAGTGCAAAGGTACATCAGAAAGGAGTGGGACAAGAAGAAATGAGGGCTAAGTCAGAGAAAGCCTCTTGTAGGAGATGTGCTTTTAATAAGGTTTTGAAGATGGGGCAAGTGATCATTATAATAATAATATTGGTATTTGTTAAGCGCTTACTATGTGCAGAGCACTGTTCTAAGCGCAGGGGGAGATACTCGGTAATCAGGTCATCCCACGTGAGGCTCACAGTTAATCCCCATTTTACAGATGAGATAACTGAGGCACAGAGAAGGTAAGTGACTTGGCCACAGTCACACAGCTGACAAGTGGCAGAGCCACGAGTTGAACCTATGACCTCTGACTCCAAAGCCCAGGCTCTTTCCACTGTAGGACATGAAGAGGGAGGGCATTCCAGGCCAGAGGCAGGACGTGGGTGAGGGTTCAGCATTGAGATAGAAAAGATTAAGGTATAGTGAACAGGTTGGCATTAGAGGAGTGAAGTCTACAGGTTTGGTGGTAGTAGGGTGGTAAGGTTGGAGGGAATAAGGTGACTGAGTGCTTCAAAGCTGATGGTAAAGAGTTTCTGTTCAATGCAGCGGTGGATGGGCAACCACTGGAGGTTCCTGAGGAGTGAGGAAACATGACCTGAACATTTTTGTAGAAAAATGATCAGGGTAGTAGAGTGAAGTATGGACTGGAGAGGGGAAGAGACAGGAGTTATGAAGGTCAGCAAGGAGGTTGGTGCAGTAATTAAGATGGGATAAGATAAACACCTGGATTACATGGTTTCTAAAGGTTTCTGAGGTCCTAATATGTACCAGGATGACATTGTTTCGACAAGAGAGGAGGACTATTTACAGTTACTGAAGGCGGTGGTGCTTCCTGCAGGGGTTGAAACTTTGGGGTGTGAATAAGAATAATAACTGTAGAATCCTTTCAGCACTTACTTTGTTCCAGGCACTCACAACCTGGAGTACATACAAAATAATCAGTTCTGACTCAAGTCCCTGTCCCCCATGTAGCTCACAAAGTGGGAAGGAGAAATAGTGTTGAATCTCCCATAGACACTCATTGACTAAGGAAGGAAAACAAGTGTTGAATCTTCATCTGTCACTCATAAACAAAGTGAGACGAGCAAGTATTGAATTTTCATTTGACAGATGAGGAAACTGAGGCACAGAGAAGTGAAGCGACTTGGTTCAGGTCACACACAGGCCAAGTGGCAGAGCCTGGATTAGAACCCAGGTCCTCTGGTTCCCAGGGCCCCTGGCCACTCTGCTTCTCCACTGAAAGAATGCATCAGGCTCTGTATTGTCTTCAGGTGGTGTCACCCTGTTCCCATCTGGGGGAGTAGGGAGGAATTAAAGACACTTCCATAGCTGGCATCTAGTGGATAGACCCTGGACCTGGGAGTCAGAGGACCTGGATTCTAATCCTGGGTCTGCCACTTGTCTGTTGTGTGACCTTGGGAAAATCAGCACAGTCTCAGGGATATAGCTCGGGCCTGGGCGTCAGAGGACCTGGGTTCTAATCCCAGCTCTGCCGCTGTCCAGCACTTAGAACAATGCTTGGCATATAGTAAGTGCTTAACAAATACCATCATTATTATTGTCTGCCCTCAGACCTTGGGCATGTCACTTCATTTCAAGAAACAGCATGGTGTAGTGGATAGAGCACAGGCCTCGGAGTCAGAAGGTCATGGGTTCTAATCCCAGCGCTACCACACTGCTGTGTGACCTTGGGATAAGTCACTTCACTTCTCTAGACCTCAATTCCCTTATCTGTAAAATGGGGATGAAAACTCTGAGCCTCACATGGGACAGAGACTGTGTCCAACTCAATTTGCTTGTATCTGCCCCAGTGCTTAGTACAGCACTCAGCACATAGTAAGCACTTAAATATTATCAGCGCTTAGAACAGTGCTTGGCACATAGTAAGTGCTTAACAAACACCATCATCATTATTATTATTCTTTGTGCCTCAGTTACCTCATTTGTAGATTGGGGATTATGACTGGGATATGGACTGTGTCTTTCTTGATGAGCTTTTATTTACCCCAGTGCTTAATGCAATGCCTGGCATTTAGTAAGCACTTAGCAAATACCAAAAAAGGAAAGAAAAATAGCAAAGAAAACACCTCCAGATTCTCATCTCCTTCTTGTTTGCTTTCATCTTAAGCCAAGGTAACATTTTAGCCATCCAAAATACTCCACTGATCCACCTCCATACCACTGCTTACACTAGTCAGCTTACCTGAAATTCCCTCATTTTTGTTCTAATTCCTCCTCCTCCTTCTTATTCCTTATTCTTCTTCTCCTTTCTTCTTTCTTCTTCTCATTTTCCTTCTCCTCCTCCTCCTGCATCATTTCTGGATTGCAAGTGTACTTATATCTTCACCCTCTTCAGAAAGAAAGATGTCAAAACTGACTATGGAAACTCCTTGAGGTTTCTCAGTCAATCAATTGGTATAGTTATTGAATTTTGTAAGCTTATTATGGGAAGGGAGAGCATCTGCCAATTCTGTTGCATTGTACTCTCCCAATCACTTAGTACAGTGTTCTGAATATGGTAAGCACTCAAAAATATCATTGATTCATTGACTAAAGACTGTCCCTCTAGACTATAAGCTCACTATGAGCAAGGAAAGTATCTGCCAGTTCTGCTGTATTGCACTCTCCCAAATGCTTAATACAGGATTCTGCAAATAGTAAGTGCTCAGTAAATACCATTGATGGATTAATTACTGCACTCACAGTACTGTACTAAGTGCCTTGGAAAGGATAATAGAGTTCACAATTCCTGCCCTTAAGGAGGTTACATTCTAGTGGAAGTTCACAATCTCACAGCTCTCTATTGCCAGCAAAATCCTAGACAGACAGGCTCCTGTACCATCATGTGACCTCAGACCAGAAAGCAACCAGCTGACATCATCTAGCTGGCATTGTCCAATACAGGAAAAAGGGCTGGGAGTCACACCAAGATCTTCATACTGAGTTTCTGGACCTTACAAAACCTCATGACATTCTCAACATACCTGGGCTCTGGAAACAGTCAAACAAATTTGCCTGCTCAGAGAAATCAATCAATCAATGGTATTTAATGAGTGCTTATTACTTGCAGAGCACTGGACTAAGCGCTTGGGAGAGTAAACAATAACAGAGTTGGTAGACATATTCCTTGCCAAGAAATTTAGTCTATGCCACCCTGGTGTGATCAGTTGAGACAGAGTTAAGGGCATCTGTGTAAACCTCTTCTTATTGGCACTGGACTGATTAGGATTTTGCTATTGTATGTATTAAGGTAGAAGTAGTAGCGGTAGTAGTATTTACTCATCTCTCAGTGGTACAGGGCACTATACTGAGAGCTCAGGAAGTATGAAACAAAGGAGAGGCATGTTCCCTGACATGGGACAAGGAGCTTACCCTTTAATAAGGCAGATAGACATAAAAATACTTACTAATGGAGTAGTTCCCCTCTCATAGTTGCACCTGGAGAGTTTGCAGTACTCTTCCAGTCTTGGCTATGGGAGGGAGAGTCAAGCACAGGATACCCACTCCATTTCTAGCTTGGCAAGTGAATAGTGAGTGGAAGGCAATCAGCTACAAATCAAAACTCACCCATGCTGGGCAACAGCAGCGTGGGTGAGAGTTGAGGGCAGAGGCTCAAGTTTTCTATGTGGAAGGAAGCAGTGGTAAACCACTTGCATATTTTTACCAAGAAAATTCTATGGATACACTACCAAAATGATCGCAGATGGAGAGCAGGGCATTCTGGGAGAGATGTAGTCGTGGGGTCACTCTGGGTTGGAAATAACTCGATGGCATAAGACAAGAATGGAGTAGTCTAAATGAAGAGCTTAGAAAGTGAAAAGCAAAGAAGAGATTGTAATCATATTGTGGGTAGGGAACATGCCTACCAACTCTTACACTGTACTCTTCCAAGTGCTTGGTATAGTGTTTTGCACACAGTAAGCACTCAGTAAATACCACTGAATGATTGAAATCACATGTCCACAAGGCACTTATCCTCTAGTGGGGAAGCCAGACATAAAAATATTTACAAATGGAGTAGTCTAAATGAAGAACTTGGGAAGTACCAAACAAAGGAGAGGTATTTTTCCTGCCCACAAGGAGCTTATCATCTAATGGAGAAGACAGTCATAAAAATACCTACAAATGGTGTAGTGTAAATTAATACAAAGTATAATGAAATGAGCATATATAAAGGACATGCCATTAAATCTCCATGCATGCAAGGCGGTGGAGGTTATGCTAAAGTATGTTTCTGATCCACCTGGAATCTCTTCCCACCCCACAGGCTTCAAGCCTCATTGGAAGTCTGAGTCAGTGCTTCAGGAACTACTATGTGCCAGTGATGACTCTGGAGGCATATAAGCGAGATGATGTGCAGTTTAATGTGAATCATTTCACAGAGTCACACAACAGTCTGGTTTGACAATGAACCAGAAGAAAACCAAGGCAACTGCCACCCTGGGGAAATCCTATACCCCACCATGGATTTTCATCAGCACCAAAAATATTCTCATGTTCTCAATCAATCAGTCAATCAGATTTATTGAATGCTTACTGTGTACAGAGCACTATACTAAGCTACTGGGAGTGTACACTGTAACAATATAATTCACACATTCCCTCCCCACAATTATCTCGTAGTCTAAAAGGGGAGGCAGACATTAATGTAAATTAATAAATTGCAGATATGAAGCTAAGTGCTGTAAGGCTGGGAGGGGGGAATGAATGAAGGGAGCAAGTCAGGGTGATGCAGAAGAGAGTGAAAGAAAAGGAAAAGAGAGCTTAGGTAAGCCCTCTTGGAGAAGATTTATCTTCAATAAGGCTTTGCTGGAGGTGGGGCAGGGAATGGTGCAGGAAAGGAATTGTCGGTGTGATTTGAAGAGGGAGGATATTTCAGGTCAGAGTCAGGGGGTAGGTGAGAAATCGGTGGCGAGATAGATGAGATCGAGGTACAGTGAATAGGTGGGTGTTAGAGAAGCTAAGTGTGCAGGCCGGGTTATAGTATGACAGCAGGAGGGGCAAAGAGATTAAGTGTTTTAAAGCTAATGGTAAGGAGTCACTGTCACTGACTTTTATGTTATTTTTGACTGCGTACCACACATTGTACTAAGTGCTGGGGTATATAGAAGCTAAACAGATTGGACACAGTCTCCATGCCTCATGGGGCTCACAGTCTTCATACCCATTATACAGATGAGGGAACTCAGGCGAAGCAAAGTGATTTGCTCAAGGTCACCCAGCAGACAAGTGGCAGAGCCTGGATTAGAACCCAGTTCCTTTTGACTCCCAGGCCCATGCTTTACCCACTAGACCACCCTGCTTCTTCTCCATAGGCAGTCTATGCCATTCCACAGTGCATGGACAGAAAAAAAAAGGGAAAAAAAAATCAGAAAAGCCAACATGATATCAACGAGATGGAGAGATGGAATTTGTTGACAATAGGGTATTAAGCTTCCTACAAACTGAAATTCAAACAAGTAGTGGGATGTCCAACATTCTACAGGGCTGTGAAATCTGACGAGACCTTAGTTGGAATATCTGGAGTCCTGTCTGAGTACTTTTATCCATGGAAAATCAAAGCTATTCCCAAGATCAATTGGCAAGGCAGGATTACCCACAAAAAGGTCCTGGAACAGTCATTTCACCACAATCCAGCATCAGCCATGACATCCACGGTACTTATTGAGTACTCATTGTAGATAGAGTACTGAATGAGGTACCTGGGATGCCTAGAAAGATGTAAATTTAGAAAGACACTGCTTAGACTGTGAAACCCATGTCAGACATGGTCTGTGTCCAACCAGATTAGCTTGGATCTACCCCAGTGCTTGGCACATAGTATGTGATTAACAGAGACGGTAGTAAATAAGCTTTCTAGACTGTAAGCCCCTTGAGGGCAGGGATCATGTCTACCTACTTTGTTTTGTACTCTCCCATGCGCTTAGTACAGTACTCTGCACACAAAAGTGTTCAGTAAATACCACTGATTGATGTGTAAATAGCCCATGAGAAACCTGAAGGCCATGCTCATTGTAACATAGCTTCTGGAGACTGTAAACTCATTTTGGACAGACAGTATGTCTGTTTCTTGTTGTATTGTACTCTCCCAATGCTTAGTACAGTGCTCTATACTAAGTGCTCAATAAATACAACGGACTGACTGGGAAGAACATCAGGAGATTGGAATACTAAAAAAAAATATTTGTTAAGCACTTACTATGTGCCAAGCACTGTTCTAAGCGCTGGGGTTGATACAAGGAAATCAGGTTGTCCCACGTAAGCCTCAGAGTCTTAATCTCCATTTTACAGATGAGGTAACTGAGGCACGAAGAATTTAAGTGACTTGCCCACAGTCACACAGCTGGTAAGTGGCGGAACTGGGATTGGAACACACAACCTCTCACTCCCAAGCCCATGCTCCTTCCACTAAGCCACGCTGTTGTTTTGCAGTGAAGTGATTTGAAGAATGAGAAGCCTAGTGGATGGAACTGGGCCTGGGAGTCAGAAGGACCTGAGTTCTAATCCCAGCTCTGCCACTTGTCTGCTGTTGGGCAAATCATTTCACTCTCTGTGCCTCATCAATTACTTCATCTGTAAAGTGGGGATTAAGACTGTGTGAAAGTGACTATGTCCATCTTGATTAGCTTGTATCTACCCCAGGTCTTTTTACAGTCCCTGGCACAGAAGAAGCGCTTAACAAATAGTATTATAAAAAGAGGATTAGGCAGGCAGGAAGGTCAGATGTAGTGAATCACAATTCCAAAGAAGCAAGGTCTAGTGGAAATCTCACAGGCTTGGGAGTCAGAAGGACCTGAGTTCTAATCCCAGCTCAACCGACTGTCTTTTGAGTGATTCTAGGCAAGTCACTTGAACTTCTTTGTGCGTCACTTAGCTCATCTGCAAAATGGGGATGAAGACTTTGAACCCAATATGTGCTGTGTCTAACCCTATTAGCTTATCTACTCCAGCACTCAGTATAGTGCTTGGCACTTAGTAAGTGTTTAACAGATACCACTAAAAAAATTAAGGGCAAACTGAGGAAGCATATAGCAATGGGCAGAGCAACCTGAAGTGGTGTGATCAGAGGTTTTCCTTGAACAGGTTTTAATAATAATAATAATAATAATAATAATAATGTTTGTATTTGTTAAGCGCTTACTATGTGCCAAGCACTGTTCTAATCTCTGGGGGAGATACAAGCTAATCAGGTTGTCCCACTTAGGGCTCACAGTCTTCATCTCCATTTTACAGATGAGGGAACTGAGACACAGAGAAGTTAAGTGACTTGCCCAAGGTCACACAGCTGACAAGTGGCAGAGCAGGGATTAGAACCCATGACCTCTGAGTCCCAAGCCCGGGCTCCTTCCACTAAGCCACGCTGCTTTAGAAGCTCAGTATGTTAAGAGGCAGTTTCCTATACAATAGCATGTGCTGTATATGACAAATACAGCAGGATTTACCTTTGGAAGCTCCAAGTAAGGACTGTTCTGTCTGACATAGGCTTTTACCCACATGGACATGCACTGTTAAGCTTCCAATTTAAGGACATGTTCTCTGCAGACAGCTCTCTTACACGTATAGTGTGGCTAGAATCCTCACAGCTCCCTCCAGTGATTGCCCTAACTCCCTCCTACCATTCCTCTCCAAACTCCTTGAGCAAGTCATCTACACCTGCTCTCTCAAATTCCTCTCCTCCAATTCTTTCCTGGACCCTTCCAATCTGGCTTCCATCTTCTTCATTCCACAGAAACTGGCCTTTACAGGTCACCAGTGATCTTCTTGCCAAGTCCAGTGGCTTCTCTTACATCCTAATCCTCCTCAACCTCTCAGTTGCCTTTGACACCGTGGACCACCCCCTTCTCCTGGAAACATTATCCAACCTTGGATTCACTGCCTCTGTCCTCTCCTGGTTCTCCTCTTACGTCTCTAGCCATTCATTCTCAGTCTCCTTTGTGGGCTCCTCCTCTGCCTCCCACCCCCTAACTGGGGGAATTCCCTCAAGGTTCAGTTCTGGATCACTTTCTATTCTCTTTCTATACTCCTTCCCTTGGAGAACTCATTCTTTCCCATGGCTTCAACTCCCATCTCTGTGCAGATGATAAACAAGTCTACATCTCCCCTGACCTCTCCTCTCCAGGTTCGCATTTCCTCCTGCCTTCAACACATCTCTACTTGGATGTTCTCCCATTACACCAAACTTAAGTCCAAAACAGAGCTTATTATCTTCCCTCCCAAGTCCTGCCCTCCATGACTTTCCCATCACTGTAGATAGCACCACCATCCTGCCTCATAAGCCTGTAACTTTGACACTGTCCGTGACTCCTCTTTCTCATTCAACCCACATATTCAATCCATTACCAAATCCTGTTGGTTCCACCTTCACAACATCGCTAAAATCCACCCTATCCTCTCCATCCAAACTGCTACCATGTTAATACAATCACTCATCCTACCCCGCCTAGCTTATTGCTGACCTCCCAACCTCCTTTCTCTCTCCACTCCAGTCCATATTTCACTACGCTGCCCAGATCATCTCTACAAAAATGTTCAGGACATGTCACCCCCCTCAAAAATCTCCAGTGGTTGCCTATCCATCTCCATAACAAACAAAAACTCCTCACCATTGGCTTTAAAGCACTCCATCACCTTGTCCACTTCTATCTCACCTTGCTTCTCTCCTTCTACAGCCCAGCCTACATAGTTCTCTCCTCTGGTGCTAACCTTCTCACTGTGCCTCCAACTCACTTGTCTCGCCGCAAACCCCTGGCCCACATGTTTCTGGCCTGGAATGCCCTCCCTCCTCAAATCCGACAGATAATTACTCTCTCCCCTTGCAGAACCAGACTGAAGGCACCCTCCTCAAATCCGACAGATAATTACTCTCTCCCCTTGCAGAACCAGACTGAAGGCACATCTCCTCCAAGAAGTCTTCCCAGACTAAGCCCCTCATCTCCCACTCCCAATTGTTATGCTCTGACTTGCTCCCTTGGCTCTCCCCGTTCTTCCCCCAACCGACCAGTTCCACAACATTTATGCATATATCCCTAATTTTATTAATTTGTACTGATTTCTCTTCCCCCATGCCCCTCCCCACCAGACTGTGAGGTTCTTGTGGGCAGGGATTGTCACTGTTTATTATGGTATTGTTCTTTCCCAAGGGCTTAGTCCAGTGCTCTGCACAGTAAGTGCTTAATAAATATGATTGAAAGAATGAATAGAACCCAGGCCTGGGAGTCAGAGGTCAATAGTTCTAAACCAGGAACTGGTGCTCACCTGCTGTGTGATCTTGGCCAAGTCACTTCACTTCTCTCTGACTCTTCTGTAAAATGGGGATTCAATCCCTGTTTTCCCTCCCACTTAGACTCTGAGCCCCATGTGGAATGGGGACAGTGTCTGACCTGATTGTTTACTGACTCTCCCAGCACATAGTATTAAAGCAGTGAGTCCAATGTGGGACAGGGACTGTGTCCAACCATATTTGCTCGCATTCCTCAGCAGCACTCAGTAAATTGCCTGGAACGTATTAAGCGCTTAACAAATAGCACAATTACTATTATTAATGTGCTTGGCACATAATAAGAACTTAACATGCTATCATTATCACTATGACTTTTATCTCACAAAAGACAACAAAGCAGATTGGCCTACTGGAAAGAGCATGGGCTTGTGAATGAAAGTGCTGGGGTAGATTCTAATCCCGGCTCTGCCAACTGCTTGCAGTGTGACGTTGGGGAAGTCCCTTCATTTCTCAATGCCTTTAGTTTCCTCACCTGTGAAATGGGGATTCAGTGCCTGTTCACCCTCCTACTTGGACTGTGAACTGTAGGACAAGAACTGCACCCGACCTGGCTATTTTGTATCTACCCCAAAGTTAGAACTTTTGGAACAATGTTGGGCTTAATGAATACCACAATTATTGATGAGTTGATCTCCAAGTCATAAAAATGGATCCGCTGGGGCAGAGTTGGTACCTTGTAAATTTCCAGGATGAAATCAATCAAGAGTATTTATTGATTGCTTACTAGATGCAGAGTACTGTATTCATTCAATCATACTTATTGAGCACTTACTATGTGCAGAGCACTGTACTAATGCTTGTGAGAGTACAATATAACAATAAACAGACACATAGCCTGCCCACCATGAACTTACAGTCTAGAGGAAAACTGTCTGAAAAAATAAGGGAAGCAGCATGGCTTAGTGGATGGAGCCTGAGCCTGGAAGCCAGAAGGATCTGGGTTTTAATCCCGACTCCACCACATTTATGCTGTGTGACTTTGGGCAAGTCACTTGACTTGTTTCGGCATCAGTTACCTCATCTGCAAAATGGGGATTAAGAGTGTGAGCCTCATATGGGTCTGGGACTGTGCCCAACCTGATTGTCTTGTAACTACCCCCTCACTTAATAAAGTGCCTGGCACTAAATAAGAGCTTAAATACCATTTAAAAGAAAATAAAAAAGAAAAAACTTCACTCATCACCTGCCTGAAGTCCCCAGAATCAATCGATGGTATATAATCATTCAATGTCATTTATTGCACACTTATTTTGTGCAGAGCACTAGACTAAACATTTAGGAAAGTCCAATATAACAGAGTTGGTAAATACATTGCCTGACCACAACAAGCTTAAAGTCGTTTGTTCATTCAATTGTATTTCAGTGCTTACTGTGTGCAAAGCACTGTAGTATTTGGGAGAATACGATACAACATTAAACAGACACATTACCTGCCCACAATGAGCTTACGGTCTACAGGGGAGAGAGAGACATAAATGACAGATATGTACCTAAGAGCTGTGGGGCTGCAAAGGGAGATGAACAAAGGGAGAAAGTCAGGGAGATGCAGAAGGGAATGGGCAAAGAGGAAAGGGGGACTTAATCAGGGAAGGTCATTTGGAGGGTGTGCCTTCAATAAGGCTTTGAAGAAGGGGAGAGTAATTGTCTGTCGGTCTTGAGGAGAGAGGGCATCCAGCTCAGAGACAGGACATGGGGAAGGGGTTGACAGAGATAGAGAAGATTGAGCCACAGTGAAAAGGTTAGCACTGTGAAAGAGCATGGGCTTGGTAGTCAGAGGTCATGGGTTCTAATTCCAGCTCTGCCACTTGTCAGCTATGTGATTTTGGGCAAGTCACTTAACTTCTTTGTGTCTGAGTTACCTCATCTGTAAAATGGGGATTAAGACTGTGAGCCCCTTGTGGGACAGTCTGATTACCTTATATCAACTCCAGCACTTAGAACAGTGCTTGGCACGTGGTAAGCGCTTAACAAACACCTTCATTAATATAAAGTGTGAGGCTTGGGTTGCATTAGCAGGTTGTCGGGCAAGGATTGTCTCTGTTGCCTAACTGTACTTTCCAAGCACTTAATACAGTGTTCTGCACACAGTAAATGATCAATAAACACTACTGAATGGATTAATGAATGAATTAGGAGAGTACCGGGGTGAGGCAGGAGGAAGCAAGGTGATGGAGTGCTTTAAATCCAATGGTGAGGAGTTTTTGTTTGATCCAGAGGTGGATGGGCAACCAGTGGAGATTTTTGAGGAGCAGCGTAACATGTCCTGAATGTTTTTGAAGAAAATACGGGCAGCAGAGTGAAGTATAGATTGGAGTGGGGAGAGACTAGAGGCTGTCAAGGGGCAGTCTACAATCCATCCATCAATGGCATTCACTGAGAGCTTACTATGTGCAGAGCACTGTACTAAGCATTTGGGAGAGGATAAAGTCCATTTAATACAAGTGTACAAATGCTGCTGCATGAGAATCCAGAGAAACTGTAGCTTCAGGCCAGCTGGCAGGACACTCCCACCGAGCTCCCAGGAGGGTTTCCTTTCCAGATTTTAATTTGTTAACGTCATGTGTGTGGCAGCTTGAATGCATTACCCAGGACCCCCGGCTGGAGAGGGGTCCCACAGACACCTCTCAGCTTTAGGTACTGGGGACACCTGAGTTGGGAGGTCAGCTGGACTGTTCTGGAATGTTCTGGGAAGTCAGCCACCTGCAAACTCTGGTTTTCCAGGGACTCTCAGCTTTCGGCTTCCCACGTCCTGGAGGTGTCATCTGGGTTTGGGAGCACATGATTCCGCATTTTTCATCCCTAGCCTTTGTCAGTTTTTTAAATGGTATTTGTTATGCATTTACTATGTACTAGGTATAACAATAAGCACTGGGGTAGATATGAGACAGGTTAATTTGGACTCTGTCCCTGTGGGACTCACAGTCTAAATCTCCATTTTCCAGAGGAGGTAACTGAGGTACAGAGAAATGAAATGATTTGCCTGAGGTCACACAGCAGACAAGTCGTGGAGCTGGGATTAGAACCCAGGCCTTTCTGACTCCTGGGCCGATGCTCTATCCACTGGACCTTGTTCCTTCTGCTGAGTTTGATGCTTCTCTTCAGTGATTTAATGATGCAGCATGGCATAGTGGACAGAGCATGGGCTTCGGCAGTCAGAAGGTCCTGGGTTCTAAGCCCAGCTCCACGACTAGTCAGCTGTGTGACCTTGAGGAAGTCACTTCACTTCTCTGTGCTTGTTACCTCATTTGTAAAATGGAGAGTAAGACTGTGAGCCCCATGAAGGACAGGGACTGAGTCCAACCTGATTTGCTTTTATCTACCTCAGTGCTTAGTACAGAGCCTGGCATATAATAAGCACTTAAAATTATTACAGTTATTATTATTATTATTATGTGCCTGTGAATCAGGAGGTGGGCTGGAACAAGCAAATTATCTGGGAGCTATTGCACCCCACATCTCTGGCTCAACAAAGGTGATCAGGCCTCAATTACCCAGATATTTTTAGGCTTCAGAACCCTCTGGGGTCCTGAGTCATCTGACTGCTGAATGGCTATAGACTAATGACATGGGTTTGCTGGTAGTGGATTGAGAAGCACTGTGGCCTAGTGGATACAGCATGGGCCTGGGAGTCAGAAGGACCTGGTTTTTAATCCAGCTCCTCTACTTGTCTGCTTTGTGACTTTAGGTGACTCACTTCATTTCTTTGTGCCTGAGTTTCCTCATCTGTAAAATAGGGATGAAGAGTGTGAGCCCCATGGGGGTCAGAGAAGCAGCATGGCTCAGTAGAAAGAGCACGGGCTTTGGAGTCAGAGGTCATGGGTTCGAATCCCTGCTCTGCCACTTGTCAGCTGTGTGACTCTGGGCAAGTCACTTCACTTCTCTGTGCCTCAGTTACCTCATCTGTAAAATGGGGATGATGACTGTGAGCCCCACGTGGGACAACCTGATTCTCCTGTGTCTAACCCAGCGCTTAGAACAGTGCTCTGCACATAGTAAGCACTTAACAAATACCAACATTATTATTAGGGACTATTTCCAACCTAGTTTCCTTGCATTTATTCCAGAACTTGGTACAGTGACTGGCATATAGTTCTTAAACAGTTTGAGAGTTTGAGAGGCAACATGGTCTAGTAGTTAGAACATGGGCCTGGGATTCAGAAGGACCTAGGTTCTAATCTCAGCTCTACCCCTTATCTGCAGGGAAACCTTGAGCAAGTCTCTTCACTTCTCCATTTTTCAGTATCCTGTTCTCCCCCCTACATAAATTGTGAATTCCATGCAGGGCAGGAGCTGCGTCTGATGTGATTCATTTGTACCTACCCTAGGGCTTAGAATCGTGTTTGATACATTGTACCATACCAAGTAGAAATACAATTAAAAAAATGGTCACTGGGTATAGCGACCCTGGCCTAATGGGTAATCCCCCACCCCTGTGGTCAGACCAGCAAGGTGGACCAAGCAATACTATTATTATTATTATTGTACTTAATTTATTGATTTAATTTGTATTTATTGAGCACTCACTGTGTGCAGAGCATTGTACTAATCACTTGGGAAAGTACAATTCAGCAATAGAGACATTCTCTGCCCACAGTGCGCTCACAGTCTAGATGGGGGAGACAGATATCAGTACAAATTAGCAGGCATCAATGTAAATAAATAAAAGTGAATGTATATACCTAAGTGTGAGACGGTGGTGGGGCAGAGGGAAGAGCAAAGGGAGCGAGTCAGGGTGATATGGAAAGCAATGGGAGATGAGGAAAAGGGGCCTTAGTCTGGGAAGGCTTCTTGGAGGAGATATGCTTTCCCTAAGGCTTTGAAGAGGAGTAGAGTAATTGTCTGGTGGATATGAGGAGAGAGGACATTCCAGGATAGAGGTAGGACATGGTCCAGCGGTCAGTGGTGAGACAGACAAGAATGAGGCACAGTGAGAAAGTTAGCACCAGAGGAGTAAAGTGTGCAGGAGGTGAAGTAGGAGGAGGCAAGGTGATGGGGGGCATTAAAGTCAAAGGTGAGGAGTTTTAAGAGGTGGGTAGGCAACCACTGGAGATTTTTGATTTTGAGGATGGGGGTGACATGCCCTGAACGTTTCTGTAGGAAGAAAACTTGGGCAGTGGAATAAAGTATGGAATGGAGTGGGGAGAGGCAGGAGGTTGGGAGGTCAGAAAGGAGGCTGATGCAGTAATCTAGGTAGGATAAGATAAGCGATTGTATTAAATTGGTAGCAGTTTGGATAAAGAGGAAAGGGTGGATTTTAGTGATGTTGTTAAAGAGGGATAGACTGATAGTCTGATAGTTTGGATGGAGAGAAAAGGGTGGATGCTAAGCAGTTACAATTTGAACTGGAATAGATACAAGTTAATCAGGTCATATAAGTCCATGTCCCATATTGGGCTCACAGTCTTAGTCCCCATTTTACAAATGAGGTGACTGAGTCCCAGAGAGGAAAAATGACTTGCCCGAGGTCACACAGTAGACATATGAGAGAACCAGGATTAGAGCCTATATCCTTCTGACTCCGAGGCCCCTGCTCTATCCACTAAGCCTCACTGCTTCCAGAGCTAGAGTCAGAGCCTGAGGCAGGGGAGGAATCAATCATCATCATTCATTTAATCATATTTATTGAGCGCTTACTGTGTGTGAGCACTGTACTAAGTGCTCGGGAGAGTACAATTTAACAATAAACAGACACATTCCCTGCCCACACCAAACTTACAGTCTACGGTATTTGTTAAGCACTTAAAATGGGCCATATGTCATACTAAGCACTGGATAAATATGAAGTCATCTGGTCAGACACAGTCCCTGTCTTCCATGGTTCTCCCGGTCTAAGGGGGAGGTAAAACTGGATTCATTGTCATCTGTGACTGAGGAATTGATCACTGGTATTTGAGTACTTACTGTGTGCAGAACACTATACTAAGTACTTGGGGGAGTCCAGTATAACAGAGTTTGTAGACATGTTCACTGCCCACTATGAGCTTACAGTCTAGAAGGACAGTTTGTAATGAATCTATCCATCAATCTATGGTATTTATTGAGTGCTTATTGTGTGCAGAGCACTGTACTAAGCACTTGGGAGAGTACAGTACAGCAGAGTTGGTAGGTAGGTTCCCCGACCACGGTGAGCTTAAAGTCTAAAGGGACAGTCTAGAGTTAATACATCAATCAACAGTATTTATTGAGAGCCTACTGTGTGCAGAGCGCTGTACTAAACACTTGGGAGAGTACAAGATGACAATGTAACAGATGCATTTCCTGTCCACAGTGAGCTTAGAGGGAAGTGGAAGGAGGGGTTCTGCAATGGAGTACTCCTTGGGGTCCCCTGACCTTAGACACCTGGGGAGACTCAGGCTAACTTAATATGGGGAAGAAAAGGATGAGGGATGGTATAGCATTCTAAAGAGGATGTGTCTGTCATCTCGAGAAGCAGCCTGGCCTAGTGGATTGAGCACAGGCCTGGGATTTAGAAGAGCCAGTGCTCTAATCCCAGCTCCACCATTTGTCTGCTGTGAGACCTTGGAGAAGTCATTTACCTTCTCTGTACTTCAGTTACTTCATCTGTAAAAGGGGAATTAAGACTGTGAGCCCCAAGTGGGACAGAGACTTCGCTCACCTAAATTTGCTTGTTACCATCCCAGCACTTATTACACAGTAAGTAGGTGCTTAACAAATACCACAGTTATTATTAGTCCTTAATACATTGCCCTGCCCACAGGATGCACTCAATAAATACCTCTCCTAAGCGTTTAGTCTAGTGCTTTGCACACAATAAGTGCTTAATAAACATGACTGAATGAATAAAGGAATACCTCTGAGGATCAATCAGTAGTATTTATTGAGTGCTTCCTATGTGAGGAGCTAAGTTCTTGGGTGAGTACAATAATACAGGGTTATTAGACACATTCCCTGCCCATAACGAGCTGATTGTCCAGAGGGGGAGGGGGCTGAGGGAGGGGTTAAGAAAAGGAGCAGATTCATTCAATAATATTTATTGCACCCTGACTATGTGCAGAGCACTCTACTAAGTGTTTGGAATGTACAGTTCGGCAAGAGATAGAGACAATCCCTGCCCAGTAACGGGCTCACAGTCTAAACCCAAGTGCGAAATGATTTGCTGGCAAAATAGGAATCTCAGTGGGTTTGCTCACCATTGCACTTGTCTGCCATGTGACCTTGGGTAAGTTACTTAACTTCTCTGGGCCTCAGTGACCTCATCTGTAAAATGATGATTAAGAATGTGAGCCCCACTTGGGACAGGGACTGTATCCTGCTTGGTTAATCTGAATCTATACCAGAGTTTGGAAAAGGTCTTGTCATAGTAAGCACTTAACAAGTACCATAATGATTTATTATTATTAAATAAAAACAGGACTAGATCACTTATCAATAGTGTCACCGAACTCTCTATTACAATGTATGTGGTGTCTCTGTTTCCCCTTCCCTGAAGATGCGTCCTGTCTTGTAGGACTTGGCTACTCAAGGAACTGCCCATCTGGGTCCAGTGACCAAAGGTAGGACACAATCCCTGCCCCACATGGGACTCACAATCTTTATCTCCATTTTACAGATGAGGGAACTGAGGTGCAGATAAATATAATGACTTGGGCAAGGTCACACAGCACACAAGTGGCAGTGCCAGAATTAGAACCCAGGTCCTCCAACACCCCATAGACCACACTGCTTCCCCAGTGGTTCTGATGACTCCCCTGGCATGGAGAGATTCCAGGAAGGAATGCCAGAAGCAAGAAACATGTTGTCTGCCCCCAAGGAGCTCAGTCTAAAGCCAACATTTTATTGTCACTGGGGGCAATTATCACACGACCCCGCTGAAATGTTTCTAGCTACTATCTTTTCCAGGGTGTCTGGACATAAGCGATTTCAGGGATTTTCCTGCAAGGAAAAACAATTAGGTTGAACTGTTGGAAGCTCACACAAGTCCATTGTGAGTAAAGGGTCTCCTGGGAGTTGGGGGGAGAGGATGGAAGTGGTGAAGGAGATGGGATGTTTTAAGACAGATTTCATGACTGGTCATAGACTCCCCTCATTCCCCCCTTACTACTCTACAGCTGGGATTTGACTCCTGTCAGCTGGTATAAGTCCCCCTCCCCGGGGCAGTTAGAAGAAGGGGCTTTACAGGGCTGTATTTCTGGCCAGGGAAGTGCTGACCCAAGAAAGAGTAATTTGCCATCCAGATGTCCAAGGGTAAAACCAAGCCATATCCTTTCAACTTGTCTGTGGCCTCCTGGAGTGTATTAGAAGGGCTTTTGCAGGATCTGTCTCACAGAGGTCTAGGAGTGAAAGTGAAGAGCACATATCCCCCTCGCCAATCATGCTATTTTGTGTGGGAATTGCAACTCTAGGTCCTGAGGGGCAGCAGGATCAGAGAGTAGCAACTGGCTGGGGAACTCTACTAACACCCCAGAAGAAAGCCCATCCTGCCACTAAGAAGCAGTGTGGCCTAGAGGATAGAAGCCAGGCCTGGACGTTAGAGGACCTGAGTTCATTCATTCATTAATTCATTCCGAGGTATTTATTAAGCACTTACCGTGTGCAAAGCACTGTAGTAAACACTTGGAAAAGTACAGTATAACAATAAACAGGTACGTTCCCTGCCAACAGTGAGATTATGGTCTAGAGGGGAAAACAGACATAAATATGTCAATTAATTACAGATATGAACATGAGTGCTGTAGGGCAGGGAGGAGGAATGAATAGAGGGCGTAAGTCAGGGTGATGCAGAGGGAGTGGGAGAAGAGAAAAGGAGGGCTTAGTCAGTGAAGGCCTTTTAGAGGAGATATACCTTCAGTAAGACTTTGTGGGGTGGGGAGAGTCATTGTCTGTCAGATATGAGGAGGGAGGGCATCCCGGGCCAGGAAGCAGGACTTGGACAAGAGGTTGCTGGCGAGACAGATAACATAAAGATACATTATGAAAATGGCATTAGAAAAGCAAATTGTGCAGGCTGGGTTGTAGGAGAAGAGTAGCGAGATGAGAGGAGCGTGCTAAGTGACTGAGTGCTTTAAAGTGTATTACTCCTGGCTCTGCCACTTGTCTGCTGTGTGACCTTGGACAAGTCACTTCGCTTTTCTGGGTCTCAGTTTGCTCATCTGTAAAATGGGGATTCAATACCTGGTCAACCTCCCCATTAGACTGTGAGGCCAAGCATGGGATAGGGACTGTGTCTGAGCTAATTACCTTGAATATACTGCTGAGCTTGGCACTTAGCAAGCTCTCAACAGATGCTAAGATTATTATTACTGAGAAGCAACGTGGCCTACTGGATGCAACGTAGACCTGAGTCAAAAGTACTTGGGTTCCAGTTCCCACCCAGCCTATTGTCTGCTGTGGGACCTTGGGCAAGTCATTTACCTTCTCTGTGCCTCAGTTATCTCATCTTTAAAATGGGGATTAAGACTGTCAGCCCCATGTGGGACAGGGACTATGTCTTAAGCTTGTATCCACCCCAAGTTAGAACAGTACCTGGAAAATAGAATTTAACAAATATCTTTTAAAAAAGTCCCTTCTCTTCTCTGGGCCTCAGTTACCTCAACTGCAAAATGGGGATGAAGACTGTGAGCCGCAGGTCTGGCAGGGACTGTGACCAACCTGATTAGCTTGTAACTACCCCAGCACTTAACACAGTGCCTGGCATACTGTAAGCACTATACAAATACCATTATTATTATTATCCTTATTACAGTAAACAAGCTCTGTAATTACAAACTTCTTATCACTTCTTTGTCCTTCCCTCCTAATAACTTATTATCTTTGGATATTGTGGAAAGAAAAGATAAAGTCCAAACTGTGCCCATCCAGAAAGTCAGGGATAGTGGTTAAGGAATTATTTTGAAGGCATCTAATCTTATCTTACAGTCTGATAAATTAGGTTACCTATTATCTCCCCTCCATTGACACAAAGTCTGACCTAGAACTGCTCCTGGTTTTATCAGTCAGTGACCAAAACCCAGAGGACAGAAGGCTTTGACTCTCTCCTGGCCCCTGAAGATTAACCACATTCATTTAGACTGCTTTTATTACACTGCTATCCTCACCATAGTCTCACCATCACCTCACTTGTGTTGAGAGGGGCAAAAGAGGCAGAAGCAGAGAAGTGCCTGTTCTATGGGCCTATGCCACCAATCTCTATAGGCCAGAAACGCGTCTATCAAGTCTGTTGTACTCTCCCAAGTGCTCAGTACAGAGCATTGCACATAGTAAGAGCTCAGTAAATACCATTGATTGATTGACAGATTGAAGGTCTGTGAGCAAAGAAGCAGCATGGCTCAGTGCAAGGAGTAAAGGCCTACGTTCTAATCCCAGCTCTGCTGATTGTTTGCTGTGTGCCCTTGGATAAGCCACTTGACTTCTCTGTGCCTCGGTTTCCTCAACTGTGAAATGGGGATTCAATACTCCTCCCTCCTACTTAGTGGGTCCCAAGTCTAGCTGGATAAACATGAAACTATCCCAGCGCTTAGAATAGTGTTTAACAAATACCAATTACAAAAAAAGACAAGAAAACACCTTGGGTGACTCAGCAGAAATCCCAGTTAATGTGGTCAGCAAATTCACAAAGCCTACCAGCTATTACCACCCTGCCTATGGCAATAATTTCACAGCATCAGCACTGTGCTGTGGCCCAAGCCATCATAAATGGGTTTTGCGATTAAAGTTCTTGACTGGGCTTCTCAGTGCATTGCTCCCCTACTCCCCTAGATTGTAAACTCTTTGAGGGCAGGGATCATATCTACCTAATCTCCCAAGCATTTTTTTGCCCCTCGAGGGGCATATATGGTCAAGAAGAGTAGGCAGGCAGGCCTTTAGAATCTCTACAGTTTCAAGAGGGAGACCATCTAGGACTTGGGTTCTTTAGGTCACGGGAAGATGTGGAGGCTTAGGGACAATGACACCCAAAGAACATCTCCTCCCTGTTCTGTCCTCCTCCCTCCAGGCTTGTATCCCCTCCTGCCTCCAGGACGTCTCCACCTGGCTGTCTGCCCGCCACTTAAAACTCAACATGTCTAAAACTGAGTTCCTTATCTTCACTCCCAAACCCTGTCCCTAACTTCCCTGTCACTGTGGACGGCACGACCATCTTTCCCATCTCACAGGCCCGCAACCTTGGTGTCTATCCTTGACTCAGCTCTCTCATTCACCCCACATATCCAATCCGTCACCAACACCTGCCGGTCTCACCTTTTACAATATCGCCAAGATCCACCCTTTCCTCTCCATCCAAACGGCTATTGTGCTGGTACAAGCTCTCATAATATCCAGACTGGATTATTGTGTCAGCCTCCTCTCTGATCTCCCTTCCTCCTGTCTCTCCCCACTCCAGTCTATTCTTCATTCTACTGCCCGGATCATCTTCCTACAGAAATGTTCTGGGCATGTTACTCCCCTCCTTAAAAACCTCCAGTGGTTGCCTGTCAACCTTAGCACGAAACAAAAACTCCTCACTCTTGGCTTCAAAACTCTCCATCACCTTGCCCCCTCCTACCTCACCTCCCTTCTCTCTTTCTCCTGCCCACCCCCCTACACTCTGCTCCTCTGCTGCTCACCTCCTCACTGTCCCCCGTTCACGCCCATCCCACCATTGACCCCGGCCCACGTTTTACAGCTATTCTGAAATGTCCTCCCTCCTCAAGTCCACCAAACTCTCTTCCCTTCTTCAAAGTCCTACTGAGAGCTCACCTCCTCCAAGAGACCTTCCCAGACTAAGCCCCCCCTTTCCCTCTGCACCCCCTCTCATCCTCTCCTTTCACCCCCGTTCCTCCCCCTCCCCCTCCCCTCAGCCCTGTACTCATTTGTATATATCATTTATTACCCTATTTATTTTGTTAATGAGGTGTACATCCCCTTGATTCTATTAATCTTGATGATGTTGTCTTGTTTTTGCTTTGTTCTGTTTTGCTTTGCTGTCTGTCTCCCCTGTTCAGACTGTGAGCCCATCATTGGGCAGGGATTGTCTCAGTGTGTTGCCAAATTGTACATTCCAAGCACTTAGTCCAGTGCTCTGCACATAGTAAGCGCTCAATAAATACTATTGAATGAATAAATAACTGGGGGGAAGGGTCTCAGGAGAAGGGTCTTGGAGGGAAGAAGGGAGAGACCTCTGGTGCAGGCTGGAAATGCTGAGAGTCGTGGATTTAAAGTCATACTTCCAAGTCGTGGGCCTGAAAGAGACAGACAAGGTATAATTTCTATTAAAAGATCAGTTAATGATAAGTCAGTGTATTTGAGTGTTTACTGTGTGAGGACCACTGCACTAAACACTTGGGAGCGTATAATACAGCAGAGTTGGTAGACATGCTCCCTGCCCATAATGGGCTTACAGCAGAGGCAGATACAGATGTTAATCTAAATAAATAAATGCATAATATACAGATATATAAATAAATTTTGGATATAAAAGATTTCGGGTTTGTAGATACCCAAGTATAACCCCACACACTGTTTCTACTGGAGTGATAGACTGGAAGCTTTTTCATTCATTCATGTATTCAGTTACATTTATTGAGCACTACTGTGTGCAGAGCACTATACTAAGTGCTTGGGAAAGTACAGTTCAACAGTAAACAGTGACATTCCTTGCCCATAACGAGCTCACCGTCTAGACCGGTGGAGGTAGACATCAGTACAAATAAACAAAATTACAGATATATAAGCAAGTGCTGTGGGGCTGGAGGTGGAGTGGAAGAGCAAAGGGAGCACATTAGGGTAATGCAGAATGGAGTGGGAGATGAGGAAAAATGGGGCTTAGTCTGGGAAGACCTCTTGGAGGAGATGTGCCTTCAATAAGACTTTGGGGGGGGGGCAGAATAATTGTCAGATTTAGGAAGGAAGGTGTTCCAGGCCAGAGGCAGGACGTGGTCCAGGGGTAGGTGGAGACAAGTGAGATGGAGGCACAATGAGAAGGTTAGCACCAGAGGAGAGAAGTATGTGAACTGGGTTGTAGAAGGGGAGAAGTGAGGTGAGGTAGGAGGTGGCAAGGTAACCGAGTGCTTTAAAGCCAATGATAAGGAGTTTTTGTTTGATACAGGGGCAACCACTGGCGATTTGTGAGGAGCAGGGTGACATGTCCCCTTTGTTTTTGTAAAAAGATGATCGAGGCATTGGAGCAAAGTATGGACTGGAGTGGAGAGAGAAAGGAGGTTGGTAGAAATCTAAGAGAGATAGGATGAGTGATTGTATTAACGTGGTAGCAGTTTGGATGGAGAGGAAAGGGCAGATTTTAATGATATGAAGGTGGGACTGACAGGATTTGGTGACGGACTGAATTTGTGGGTTGAATGAGAGAGTAGAGTCAAGGATGATGCCAAGTTTATGGGCTTGTGAGATGGGAAGGATGGTGGTGCCATTTACAGTGATGGAAAGGTCTTGGAGAGGACAGGGTTTGAGTGGGAAAATAAGGAGCTCTGTTTTGGACATGTTAAGTTTAGGGTGACAGGCTGACTTCCAAGTAGAGATGTCTTGAAGTCAGGAGGAGATGCATGCCTGGAGAGAGATCAGGGGAGGAGATGTTGATTTGGGTAACATCTGCATGGAGACGGTAGTTGAAGCTACGCACTAGGGAGAGTAAAATACTAGAATAAACTGACACAGTCCCTGTCCACAATGAGTTTAATGTGTAGAGGCAGGGAGACAGATACCAATGCAAAGAAATGAAATTGCAGATATGGACATAAGTTCTGTGGGACTTGGTCGGGGTGGGTTGCAGTTAGAGCAAAAGCAGTTCAGGAAGATGCAGAAGGGAGAGGAAAAAAGTGGGGCTTAGTTTGGGAAGGCCTCTTGGAGGAGATATGCCTTCAATAAAACTTTGAAGGGGGGGAAGAGTAGTTGTCTGTCGGATTTGAGGAGGGTGGGTGTTCCAGGCCAGAGGCAGAACGTGGGTCAGGAGTCGACCATGAGACAGGTGAGATGGAGGCACAGTGAGAGGTTAGCACTAGAGGAGCAAAGTATGTGCATTGGATTGTAGAAGGGGAGAAGCTAGCGGGCATGGTGATCGAGTGCTTTAAAGCCAATGGTAAGGAGTTTTTGTTTGATGCGGACATGGATTGGCAACCACTGGAGATTTTTGAGGAGCAGGGAAAAATGTCCTGAAAATTTTTGTAGAAAAATGATCTGGGAAGCAGAGTTAAGTATCGACTGGAGTGGGGAGAGACAGGAGGCTGGGGAGGTCAGTAAGGAGACTCAAGCAGTAATCCAGGAGAAATGGAATGAATGATTTTATTAATGTAGTAGCAGTTTGGATGGAGAGGAAAGGGCAGATTTTAGCAGTGTTGTGAAGGTGGGACAGCCAGGATTTAGTGATGGATTGAATATGTGGGTTAAATGAGAGAGAGAAGTCAAGGATAACACCATGTTTACGGGCTTGTGCGAGAGGAAAGGTGGTGGTGTCATCTACAGTGATGGGAAAATCATGGGGAAGACAGGGTTCTTTGTGGACAGTGAATGTGTCTATCAATTCCATTATACTGTACTCTCTGAAGCACTTAGTACAATCATCTGCCCACAGTAAGTGTTCACTCAATACCTTTAATGGATTGGCTATACACAGTTCCTCTAGACTGAAATCTCCGTGTGGGCAGAGAATGTGTCTTACCAACTGTATAATACTGTTTTCTCCCAAGGGCTTTGTACAGTGCTCTGCACATAGTGCTTGATAAATATGACTGATTTTTAAATGGTATTTGTTAAGCACTTAATATATTCCAGGCACTGTACTAAACACTGAGTTAGATACAGGCTTATCAGATTGGGCACAGTCTGTATTCCACATAGAGCTCACAGTTAACCTCCATTTTACAGATGATGGACTGATTGTTTGATAGGTTACAACATCAAGTTCCTAGAGGTAAGGGAGCATGTGTGCTATTTTTACTGCTCTCTACCAAGGCCCCAGTTCAGTACTCTGCATGTAGTCAGCATTCAATAAATGTTGCTGCTGCTGCTGGTCATGACAAAGATGTTGAGGGAAGCCATTGAGATGGTTGCTTAATTCATTTATTATTATGGTATTTGTTAAGTGTTTCACTATGTGGCAAATACTGTTTTAAATGCTATGGTAGATCCAAGCTAATCAGGTCAGGCACTGTGCCTGTCCCCCCTGAGGCTCCTAGCTTAAGTAGAAGGGAAACAGGTATTGAATCCCCCTTTTACTGCTGAGGGAATTAAGGCCCAGAGAAGTTAGGTGACTTGCTCCAAATCACACACAGTGCCACAATTAGAACCCCAGCCCTTTGACTCCAGGTCCATACTTTTTTCCACTATGCCATGCTGTTTACTGGGTTTATGGCAAACAATAGGAAACCCTTCTTTACCAAGAGAAAATAAGGTGACCACCATTAGTTTCCACAAGAAATTGGATTAGTAGAGAACATCAGTAGGTCCAAGAGACATTCAGGTAAATTTGCTGGCACAAGGTCCTGAATGAGATTTTGGAGAGAAAACTTGGAGATTTAAAAAGCTGAACAAACAGTGAGATAATAATTATGGTATTTAGGATCTTATTAAGTGCCAGTTAGATTCCCGGTCCCTGGTGGGCTTTTGAAGGAAACAATTATACACACAGTAAATGCTCAGTAAATATAATTGATTGGCTGACTGATGTATTAGGGATTCTAGAAGGAGCATCTATAGCCCCACTAGACTGAAAGCTCCTTGAGAGCATGGGACGGTATCTGCAAACTCTATTGTACTTTCCAGAGTGCTTTCTACAGGGCTCTGGATACAGTAAATGCTCAATAAAGCCACTGATTGATTGATAATCTTTAGTACTTATCAATTGATATCTTTAGATAATCAATGTCCAGGATACTTACTATTTTGTTCTTGAATCCATTATTGGGGATATCAAATGATTAGAAATGTTGCCTGGATGGAGCATTGGTCTGTCCCAGTATAGTCTCTACATACCACTCAAGAAAATCTTCTTTATGTCTCCTCCACTCTCTCTCTCTCTTTTTAAAAAATGGTATTTGTTAAGTGCTTACTATGTGCCATGTACTCTGCTAGGTGCTGGGGTAGATACAAGCTAATCAGGTTGGACACAGTCCCTGTCCCTCATAGGGTTCACAGTCTAAATCCCCATTTTACAGGTGAGGTAAATGAGACAGAGAAGGAAGGGAAGTGACTTGTCCATCTTCTCACAGCAGACAAGTGTCAGAACCGGGATTAGGACCCCCCCCCCTTTTTTATTATGGATATTCGTTAAGTGCTCACTATGTGTCAGGCACTGTACTAAGTGCTAGGGCAGATACAGGCTAATCAAGTTGGACAGAGTCCATGTTCACATGGAGCTCACAGTCTTATTCCCCATTTTGTAGATGAGGTAAATGAGGCCCAGAGAAGTAAAGTGATTTTCACAAGTTCACACAGCAGACAAGTGACAGAGCTGGGAATAGAACTCAGGTCCTCCTGACTTCCAGGCCTGGGCTCCATCCACTGGACCATGCTGCTTCTCTCTCCTCCCCCCTCCCATATTTAGGAAGAAATCAGGCCAAACCAGATCAGACCTCCCAGAATAGCCTATAGATGTTAAAAAAAAAAAAAAAAAGCAATTGATTAGTCAATCAATTTTATTTATGGAGCACTTACCCAAGTCACACAATTGATTCTAGTTACTAAATGCTTACTGAGTGCATAACCTTCATGCCCATTGACATCTTGCAAATTCCTCCTCAGCATTCTGGGTCAGCAAGACTCCACACCTGTTTTCCCAAATCTCTTTTTCCCCAGTATTCCTCAAACTCAGTAATAATAACAGTAATGATAATTGTGGTATTTGTTAAGCACTTACCATGTGTCAGGCACTGTACTAAGCACTGGGGTGGGTACAAGCAAATCGGGTTGGACACAGTCCCTATCCCACATGGGGTTTACAGTCTTAATCCCCATTATACAGATGAGGCCACTGAGACACGAAGAAGTGAAGGGACTCTCTCAAGGTCATACAGCAGAAAGTGGTGAAGGCAGGATTACAATACAGGTCCTCCTTACTTCCAGGACCTAGTTCTATCCACTAGGCCACTCTGCTTCTCATATGTTTTGGCAGGGAAATCTGGCCTCTATGTGCCTGGTTCACTGTCACTTAAGTCATCAAAATGTTTCGTAAGAGCAGAATGTAAGCTCGTTGTGGGCAGAGAATATGTTTGTTACATTGTTCTCTCCCAAGCACTTAATACATTTAGTGCTCAGTAAATGCAATTGCCGGACTGGCAATGACCAAGTAGCCTCCAGAGCCATTTTTCTCAGAACCAAGATGTTGACTTTGGCCACCTCTGAGTAACCTAGAACCCCAAGGAGCATAAATGGCATTCCACATCAGTGGTTACTTCCCAAGAATCAGTGTTTCCTTTCTCCATCATCATCATAATAATTTCTTCTGTTATTAATTAAGTGCTTACTATGTGTCAAATGCTGTTCTAAGCTCTGGAGAAGGTCATCAGGTCAGACCACAGTCCGTGGGGCTCACTATCTAAGCAGGAGGGAGAGCAGGGGCTGAATCTCCATTTTATAGATGAGGAAACTGGGTCACAAAGAAGTGAAACCCAGTGGACAAGTGGCAGAGCTGGGTTTAGAACCCAGGTCTTCTGGCTCCTAGGCCCATGCTCTATTCACTAGGCCATGCTAGTGAATAGTTCCTCCTAGGCCATGCTACCTCTAGGTGAGTTTGGCTTTGATTCACTGTAAGCTTATAGGCAGGGATGTGCCTACTAACGCTTGCTGTTTTGTATTGTCCCAAGCATTTAGTACAGTTCACTGCACAGAGTAAGCGGTCAATAAATACCGTTGATGGATTGATTCCAAAGGAGAACTGGGCTATGTCTTAGTAACTGTCTAGGAAGCAGTTGTTCCACTAAGCAATTGTCATCCATTTTCTCAGGCTGCGTCATATATTCTTCCAAGTATTCATTCATTCATTCAATAGTATTTATTGAGCGCTTACTATGTGCAGAGCACTGTACTAAGCGCTTGGGATGAACAAGTCGGCAACAGATAGAGACAGTCCCTGCCGTTTGACGGGCTTACAGTAAGTACTAAGTACAGTGCTCTGCACACAGTAAGTTCTCAATAAATAGTATCAATTGCTTGATTGATTGTAGACTATCCCTCTAGACTGTAAACCTGTTGTGGTCAGGGAATGTGTCTGCCAACTCTGCTGTATTGGACTCTCCCAAATTCTTAGTCCTCTTCTCCACACACTGTGCACTAAATAGATAGCAGTGATTGACTGATCAAATGTAGCATTTACCTAATCCCCTGTCCCCTGCTGAAATGTCTTTCTTGATTGGTGTCACCCTCGATCAAAATCAGGAAATGTACTGTCCCCACATTTGGCTAATAAATACATAATAATAATGGATTTTGTTAAGTGGTTATTATGTGCAAGTGCTGTAGTAAGTACTGGGGTAGATAGAAATCCATCAGGTGGACACTGTCCCTGTCCCACAAAGGGCCTACAGTCTAAGAGGGAGTGAGAAAAGAGGTTGAATCTCCATTATACAGATGAGGAAACCAAGGCCCAGAGAAGTTGTGATTTGCCCAAGGTTACACAGCAGGCAAGGCACAGAGCTGGGATTAGAACCCAGATCTTTTGGATCCCTGAGCTGTGTTCTTTACACCAGGGAACACTGCTTCTCAAGAAGGGGAAAGGACAATGGCATTGGATGAGAGGATTTCACTTAGAAGCAGCATGGCTTAATGGATGGCTCATGGGCCTGGGAGGCAGGACATGGGTTTTAATCCTGGCCTCTCCACTTGTCTTTTGTGTGACCTTGGGCAAGTCACTTCACTTCTATGTGCCTCAATTCCCTCATCTGTAAAATGGGAATTTAAAATGTGAGTCCTCTATGGGACAGAGACTGTATCCAACCCAATTATGTTGTATATATCCCAGTGCTTAGAACAGTGCCTGGCATATAATAAGCACTTAAGAAATGTTATCATTATTGTTACTGGGGTCCAATTAAGGACCATCTGCCAGGTACAGCCAAGTCAGGCTAGCATAGACGTGAAAGGGCAGTAGTCTGTACAAGAGTGTATTTGAAGCTCGGACAGAAAATACATTCCATGTGTTTCTGCATTAAATCCCCAGCTCTTACTGTTGCACAGAGAGTAATTTATTCAAATATTCCAAATTACATTTGGAAAGTTCAACAAATAGTTCATTGTAAAGCTGACTTTTGCCCTTAATTAAAAACTGCAGGATGTTAACAGTCCTTTCTTCTATTATCCACTCTGGTAGCTAATTTATCTTCTACGCTGCCAGGCTGGGAATCCAACTCTTCTCTGCCGCTGGGAAAAGGTTAAGTGATGAAAGTCTTGTTTTAGAAAGTATTTCGTGGATACCATCCCCTTTTAGAAGCATGTAAAACCCCAAGTCTGAGAACCACATGGGCCCAACCTGAGACTTTGTGCTGTGGTACTCTTGGCCATAAATACGACTTGTAAAATTCTTGCATGTTTTTTTTTAAGGTGTTTATTAAGCACTTGCTTTGTGCCAAGCACTATAATCAGGTTGGACACAGGCCTTGCCCCACATGGGGCTCACAGTCTTAACCCCCATTTTCTAGATGAATGAACTGAGACACAGACAAGTGACTGGCTCAAGATACCCAGCAGACAAGTGGAGGAGCCGGGGTTAGAATGCAGGTCCTTCTGACTCCCAGGCCTGTGTCCTAATCATTTGCCCTTGCTGCTTCTCATTTTAGAAAGGTGCTTGATCCCATCTTGCCTTTTCCCTTGTCATGCCACCTCTCCAGTGGGAATTGGACTCAAACTCAAGAGAGTGTGAGTGGCACTTTGACGATCACTAGCACTAAAATCAACTCCTTTACTCCTGTTCTTGGTCCCAAAGTTTTCATGACTAGACTGAGGATCATCCATCACTTCAGATGGGAGTGTCCCTCCTCAGCATCATTTAATTACAATTGTTCTGTTGTGAATCATTTTACAGAGAATTGCTGAGTAATTTGCAACATTTTAAAACTTCAGCCACAACAAACCACAGTTGGTTGACTGCCTACCTCTTGGCCCACAGTTTCTCTCTGGTCTGCAACTCCCTCTCCTTTCATATATGACAGACTGTGCCTTATCTGTGCTTCAGTATCCGCAACTGTAAAATGGGAATTCAATAGTGTTCTCCTTCCCATTAAGATGGTTAACCCCATGCGGGACAGTGATTGTATTCAACCTAATTGACCTGTACCTACTCCAGCACTTAGAACAGTGTTTGATACATAGTAAGCGCTTAACAAATACCATAAACAATTGAAAAAGCTTTGCTATTTGCAAAGCTCTCTCCTCACCTTCAAAACCTTATTAAATCGCACCTCCTCCAAGAGGCCTTTCCTGACTAAGCCCTCATTTCCCCTCCTCCCTCTCCCTTCTGCATCCCCTATGCACTTGGATGGCTATTCTTTAACACTTACTCATTATGGGCAGCGAATGTGTCTGATAATGCTGCTGGATTGTTTCTCCCAAGCTCTTAGTACAGTGCTTTGCACATAGTAAGCTTTTTTGTTTGTTTATGGTATTTGTTAAGTACTTACAGTGTACTGAACACTGTTCTAAGTTGGAGAACACATAGGTCAGTTAGGTTGAACACAGTCACTGCCCTGCATGGGACTAACAGTCTTAGTGGGATGGAGAACAGGTAGTGAATCCCCATTTTCAGTTGAGGAAATTGAGTCACAGATAAATTCAGTGACTTGCTCAATAAACTCAGTTGTTTTCATTGAGCACTTACTGTGTGCAGAGCACTGTACCAAGAGCTTGGGAGAGTACAGTATAATAATACTGTATAATAAACAGTATTATTTACAGTATTATAAACAGTATAATAAAACAGACATAGTCCCTTCCCAGAAGGAGCTTACAGTCTAGAGGATGAGTTTACATTCTAGCAATTTGTAGAGTGGGTTTACAGCCCTAGGTCCTCTGACTCTTAGGCCCATGCTCTTTAAACTAGGCCACACTCAATAAATACCACCTGTGAAATAGTCACTCCACCCTCAAGCTCACAGCCTTAATGTACATATGAGTAATTTATTTCAATGTCTGTCTCCCGCTCTATACTGAAAGCTTCTTGGGGGCAGGGAACGCATTTACCAACTCTACTGCTTGGTACTCTACCAAGTGCTTAGTTCAGTGCTTCACACTCAGTAAGAGCTCAATAAAAAGCAGTGATTGATTGATTAATTTCTTTGAAAAGGCCATGATTTATTTAAAAGTCTAAAAAACATGTAGAACAACCTGTACAGTGCTCTGCACACAATAAGCACTTAATAAATATGAATTCATTCATTCATTCAATCTTATTTACTGAGCTCTTACTATGTGCAGAGCACTGTACTACGTGCTTGGAAAGTATAATTCAGCAACAGATAGAGACAATCTCTACCCAACAATGGGCTCAGTCTGGAAGGGGGGAGACAGACCACAAAACAAAACAAGTAGACAGGCATCAATAGCATCAAAATAGATAAATAGAATTATAGATATATATGCATCATTTTAAAAATAAATAGAATAAATATGTACAAATATACACAAGTGTGTGTGGGGTGGGGAAGGCCGTAGAGCAGAGGGAAGGAGAGAGTTGGGGTGATGGGGAGGGGAGGAGGAGCAGAGGGAAGGAGAGAGTTGGGGTGATGGGGAGGGGAGGAGGAGCAGAGGAAAAGGGAGGCTCAGTCTGGAAAGTCCTCCTGAAGGAGGTAAACTCTCAGGGGTTTGAAGCGGGGAAGAGAGCTAGTTTGGCGGAGGTGGGAAATGAATGAAAGATTCCAAAGAAGGAGCACTTGTAGCATAAATCTTGCCCCAGGGTTATATGTCCAGAGGAGGCTGTAGGCCCAGAACCAAAATAGAAACACCACCTACTCACCACCTTTGTAAAGATAACCACCCCAGAGGTATTTGGAAAAGGTAGGCCTTCTCCCTTCTGGGAAATATAAGGCAGTTTTTCTGCTTCCTTTTCCTGTTCCTCCCAACATCCATCAGCTCCACCAATGGAAGAAGTCTGAACAATTAAACAACCAGGCCAGTTATTATTGTTGTTGTTATAGTTAGAAGGTGAATCCCTTTGTCTCACTCCCTCCTTTGTCCCCCTAATTTGTTCCCTTTATCCACACCCCCATCTCAGCCCCATAGCATTATTGTCCATTTCTGCAATTCATTTATATTAATGTCTGTCTTTTCTTCTAGACTGAAAACTCTTGTGGACAGGGAATGCATCAGTTATATTGACCTCTCCCAAGAGCTAGCGATCTGTTTCTGCACCTTGGACAGGAAGAAAAGAGTGAGGCAGTAGTTTAATTTTTTATTACTATGATATTTAAGTGCTTACTATATTTCGGTCACTGTGCTAAGTAGATTAAATTTAATCAGGTTGGACATAGTATATGTCTACATGGAGCTCACAGTCTTAATTCTTATTTTGCGGATTAGGTCACTGAGGCCCAGAGAAGTGAAGTGACTTGCCCAAGGTCACCCAGGAGACAAATGGAAGAGTTGGGATTAGAACCCAGAACCTTGGGACTTCCAGGCCCGTACTCTTTCCACTAGGCTATGCCGCTTCTCATTGGATGGTGCAATGGGATTTAGAGAAGGTTATTTTCTGTGAAGAGGAGATAGGGGAATGTTTGAAAGTAGAAGGAAAGAAGCCATAGACAGGGAACTCCATATGGAACAGGAACAATGTCCAACCTGATGATCTAATATTTATCCCAGTGCTTAGAACAGTGCTAGACACATAGTAAGTGCTTAATAAATACTATTAAAACAAACAGTAAAAAAACCAGGAGTTAGCAGAAGAAAATGATGGACAAGGAAGGAAGAAGAGTGGAATTAAGTGTTTTGAAAATATGTGAAGGGATGGAGTCAGTGATTCATGGGGCGGGGTTAGATTTTGAGAACAGTTTAAGATGTCCTCTTTAGAGATACTGGGGAGGATGATGATGATGGTTTTTCTTAAGAGCTTATTATGTGGCAAACACTATTCTAAGCGCTGGGACACATATAAGCTAATCAGGTTGGATACAGTCCCTGTTCAACATGAGGATCCCAGTCTTAATCCCTGTTTTACACATGACATGACTGAGGCACAGAGAAGTGAAGTGACTTGCCCAAAGTGGCACAGCAGACAAGTGGTGGAGCCAGCCTTAAAATCCAGGTCCTTCTGACTCCCAGGCCTGTTGTCAATCCACTAGGCCATGTTGCTTCCCAGATGACAGAAGGGATCAATTAATCAATCTATCAATGGTATTTTTTTGAGCGCTTCCTGCAGGTAGAATGCTGTGCTCCCAGGTTCATGCTCTATCCACCTAGGCCATGGAGCTTTTAAAGCTTCTCTATATTATGTCACCTTCTCTAATAGATTGTGTGTTAGAGAGAACCTTAAAGTGTTGTTAATATGTTGTTAGGAATCCCTCCTTTTCTGTGAGCTGATGAGAGCATTCTTTGCTTTTCAGAGGTGCTACAGTTGTATACATGCAGTCATATGAGAAGGAAGAATGTTGCCTAGAGCAGAGGCCTGGGAGTCAGAAGAAACTGGATTCTGATCTCGGGTCTGCCACTTGGCTGCCCTGTAACCTTGGGCATATCACCTCACTTCTCTGGGCCTCAGTTACCTCATACGTAAAGTGAAGATTAAGATTGTGAGCTCCATGTGGGACATGGACCATATCCAACCTGGTTAACCTGACAAATACTAAGTGCTTAATGAATGCCATTAATATATATATATATATTAATATGTATATATGTATAGTCTAATAACTGTGAAATTGGAAGTTTGTCAATCACTGTTCTGGAAACTCTGAAACCAACAGTCAGATTATAAAATCATCTTGTGTGCAGGTCTCTATGATTTAATAGCCATAAATCTATTTCCCTTTGTTAAGTTTGATATGAATCAAAATTTACAACTAGCCTTTATGCAGCAAGTATTGATTAATATATTTATTCTCCTCTCATGGCTAACAAATGCACAGACACAGCAACAATACAACACAGTTGTGAGTGGAATCTACACAAAAGTTGTGACACACAAGAGTCACACCCTTGTTGCAGGAGTCCAAGCATGAATTCAGTATTGCATTTGATTCTTTTCTTTGGCTTAGAGACTGGGGATTACTCATCGGCCAAGGCATGATAAAGTCATGGTTATTATTTTGTTTATTTTTTTATTTTCCTTTGTTCCTTGTATTGTTTTCCAAGGGACCACAAGCAGAAAATTATCTCAGCAAGACAATCTCAGTGCTAGGAACTACAGTGCCTAAAGGGTCTTCAAGGCAGCATTTGTGTCTGAGTGTCAGATATAGGAACATGGAGATCCCTTTAAATCACCTTTTTTTAAAAACGGTATTTGTTAAGCACTTTGCATGTGCCAGGCACTGAACTAAGCACTGGATTAGATAGAAGATAATGGTGTTGAACAGAGTCCATGTCCCACTTGGGAGCTCACAGACTAAATCCCCATTTTACAGATGAGGTAACTGATGCACAGAGAAGAGAGTGACTAACCCAAGTTCACCCAGTAGAGAAATGGCAGAGCTGGGGTTAGAACCCAGGTCCTTCTGACTTCCAGGCCCAGGCTCTATCCACTAGGCCATGCTGCTTCTCAGTTTTATTTATTGAGTGCTCACTGCGTGCAGAGCATTGTACCAAGTACTTTGAAGAGTTCAGTAGGGTAGTGTTGATAGGTTCCCTGCCCATGACGAGCTCAAAGTTTAGAGGGACAATCTATAGGCAAACAATCCATGATATTTTTTGTGTGCTTGCTTGTGCAGAGCAACACAGAGCATTGCAGGCTTAGGAGAATGCAATATAATAGAATTGGTAGACAAGTCTCCTACCCACAGTGAGCTTAGTCTGTAAGTGATGTAAGCTAAATCACTGTTCCCCTCGCCCCAACTCCTCTTTGTGTTGACACAACTCCTTACCCAGTACCCACCTTCCCCAATCTCTCCCAACTGAGAGATTACACAGTAATCAGAAATTTGAGTGCTCAGCAACTAGTGAATTTGGGTTGTGCAAACAGCTGATTTGACACTTTAGACCAGGGGTCTGTAATCTATGGCTTGGGAACCATCAGTCAATTCATCAATAGCATTTTTTTATGATATTTAAGCAATTACTATATGCCAGTTACTGTAATAAGCATTAGGGTACATACAAGCTAATCAGGTTGGATACAGTCCATTTCCCACTTAGGGCTCACAATCTTCATCCTCAATTTACAGATGAGGAAACCAAGGCCCAGAGAAGTGAATAGACTTGCCCAAGAAAACAAACAGACAAGTGGCAGATTTCGGGATTGGAATTCAGGTCCTTCTGACTCCCAGTTGTATGCTTTATACACTCTTCATTCATTTACTCATTCATTCATTCATTCATATTTATTGAGAGCTTACTGTGCGCAGAGCAACATACTAAGCATTTGGGAGAGTACAATGCAACAATAAATGGACACATTTCCTGCCCAAAATGAGTTTGTAGTTTAGAGTGGGTGAAACAGAAATCAATATCAATAAATAACTGACAAATGTGTACATAAGCACTATGAGGCTGGAAGGGGGAAAGAACAAAGGGAGGAAGTCAGGGAGATGCAGAAGGGAGTGGGGGAAGAGGAAAAGGACTGCTTAATCTGGGAAGGCCTCTTGGAGGTAATGTGCCTTTGACACTGTCGACCATCCCCTTCTCCTCAACACATTATCCAACCTTGGCTTCATGGACTCCATCCTCTCTTGGTTCTCCTCTTATCTATTTGGCCGTTCATTCTCAGTCTCCTTCACAGGCTCCTCCTCCCCCTCCCATCCACTAACTGTTGGGGTTCCTCAAGGATCAATTCTTGACCCCTCTCTGTTCTCCATCTATACTCACTCCCTTGGTGAACTCATTAGCTCCCATGGCTTCAACAGTCTTCTCTACGCAGATGACACCCAAATCTACATCTCCTCCCCTATTCTCTCTCCCTCCCTCCAGGCTCCTCTCCTCCGGCCTTCAGAACATCTCCACCTGGATGTCCACCCACCACCTAAAACTCAACATGTCCAAGACTGAGCTCCTTTTCTTCTCTCCCCAACTCTGTCCTCTCCCTGACTTTCCCGTCAATGTGGACGGCACTACCATCCTTCCCATCTCGCAAGCCCGCAACCTTGGTGTCATACTTGACTCTGCTCTCTTGTTCACCCCACACATCCAGTCCGTCACCAAAACCTGCCCATCACACCTTTACAACATTGCCAGGATCCTCCCTTTCCCTTCCATCCAAACTGCTACCTTGCTGGTACAATCTCTCATCATATCCCAACTGGATTACTGCATCAGCCTACTTTATGATCTCCCATCCTCCTGTCTCTTCCCTGCTTCAGTCTATACTTCACTCTGCTGCCCAGATTTTCTTTCTACCGAAACGCTCTGGGTATGTCATTCAAAAATCTCCAGTGGTTGCCTATTAAACTTCGCTTAAAGCAAAACCTCCTCACTATTGGCTTCAGAGCTCTCTATCACCTTGTCCCCTCCTACCTATCCTCCCTTCTTTCCTTCTACAGTCCAGCCCACACACTCTGCTCCTCTAGCGCTAACCTCCTCACGGTGCCTCTTTCTCACCTGTCCCGCTGTAGACCCCTGACCCACATCCTACCTCGATCTGGAATGCCCTCCCTCCTCACGTCCGCCAAACTAGCTCTCTTCCCTCCTTGAAAGTCCTACTGGGAGCTCACCTCCTCCAGGGGGCCTTCCCAGGCTAAGCCCCCCTTACCTTTGCTCCTCCTCTCCTCCCCATTGCCCCTACTCCTTCCCTCTATTCTACCCCCTTCCCCACCCTGCAGAACCTATGTATATTTGTACATATTTTAAAATTTATTTTATTAATGATGTGTATATATCTTTAAT
This sequence comes from Ornithorhynchus anatinus, assembly GCF_004115215.2. Classification (NCBI taxonomy): domain Eukaryota; kingdom Metazoa; phylum Chordata; class Mammalia; order Monotremata; family Ornithorhynchidae; genus Ornithorhynchus; species Ornithorhynchus anatinus. The sequence continues at coordinate 19,964,362 of NC_041731.1, read as the reverse complement.
TCTATTTATCTATTTTGATGGTATTGAAGCATGTCTTCTTGTTTTGTTTTGTTTTCTGTCTCCCCCCATTCTAGACTGTGAACCAGTTGTAGGGTTGGGATTGTCTCTATCTGTTGCTGAATTGTACTTTCCAAGCATTTAATAAAGCGCACATAGTAAGCGCTTAGTAAATACATTTGAATGAAAATGACTTTGAAGGTGGGGAGAGTAATTGTCTGTCAGATTTGAGGAGTGGAAATGTTGCAGGCCAGAGGCAGGACATGGGCTCAGGGTCAGCAGCAAGATAGAGGCTCAATGACAGTGTGGCCCAGTGGAAAGAGCACGGGCTTTGGAGTCAGAGGTCATGGGTTCGAATCCCGGCTCTGCCACTTGTCAGCTGTGTGACTGTGGGCAAGTCACTTCACTTCTCTGTGCCTCAGTTACCTCATCTGTAAAATGGGGATTAAGACTGTGAGCCCCACGTGGGACAACCTGATTCCCCTGTGTCTGCCCCAGCGCTTAGAACAGTGCTCTGCACATAGTAAGCGCTTAACAAATACTACATTTATTTATTTATTAATGAGAAGATTAGCATTAGAGAAGCAAAATGTGCAGGATGGGTTGGAGAAGGAAAAGGGAGGTGAGGTATGAGTGGGCAAGGTGGTAGAGTGCTTTAGAGACAAGGGTTAGGAGTATTTGTTTGGTGCGGAGGTAGATGGGCAACTACTGGAGTTTTTTGAGAAGGATGACATGTACTGAATGCCTTTGTAGAAAAAAGATCCGGACAGCACAGTGAATTATGGACTGGAGTAGGGAGAGACAGGAGCCTGGGAGGTCAGCAAGGAGGCTGGTGCAGTAATCCAAGCAGAATAGGATGAGTGATTGTATTAACATGGAAGTAGTTTGGATGAAGAAGAAAGGGCAGGTTTTAGGGATGTTGTGAAGGTAGGATCGACCGGTTTTGGTGATGGGATTGAATCTGTGGGTTGAATGAGAGAAAGGAGTCAAGGATAACGCCAAGGTTATAGGCTTGTGGGACAGGAAGGATGGTGGTGCCATCTACAGTGATGGGAAAGTCAGGGAGAGGACAAGCTTTAAGTGGGAAGATCAGGAGCTCTGTTTTGGACATGTTAAGTTTGAGGTGATGGGAGGACATCCAAACAGATGTCTTGAAGGCAAGAGGAAATGTGAGACTGCAGAGAGGGAGAGAGATCACGAATACACTTCTTTTCTAATCGAGTGCTTACTAATTGCAGAGTGTTTGAGAGGGTGCTATAGATTTGTTAGACTGGATCCTTGGCCCAAGTGAGTTTCAATCTAGCAAATACCCGGCTCTTCTTGGAACCATATATTCATTATATTCAATCGTATTTGCTGAACATTTATCGTGTGCGGAGTAATCTACTAAATGCTTGGGAGAATACAACAGTAAAAAGACACATTCCCTGCCCAACGAAATCACAGTCTAGAGTGTGTAGAATCTGGCTTTCAAGCCATGGAAGGGAGGGTGGGATTTTTAGACTGCTGTCCAGGTTTTTGGGCAAAGAGGAGACTCAGTAGAACACTCCTTCTGTGCAAAGCCATTTGCCATTCACTGCATTGCCACCATTCATTCATTCAGTCATATTTATCAAACACTTACTGTGTGCAGAGCATTGTACTAAGAGCTTGGGAAGTTCAATTCAGCTACAAATAAAGACAATCCCTGCCTCCAACGGGGTCACAGTCTGGAAGGGGGGAAAGAGACATCAAAACAAGTAAACAGGCATCGGTAGCATTATAATAAATAGAATTATAGATATATACAAATTAATAAAAAATAAATAGAATTATAATTATAAATAGATACATATATACACAAGTGCCATGGGGCAGGAAGGGGGGTAGAGGAAAAGGGGGGCTTCATCTGAGAAGGCTTCCTGGAGGAGGTGAGCTTACAGTAGGGCTTTGAAAGGGGAAAGTGTGCTAGTTTGGTGGATTTGAGGAGGAAGGGCATCCCAGGCCAGAGGTAGGATGTGGGCCAGAGGTTGGCAGGGGGACAGGTGAGAAGGAGGAGTAACACCAGAGGAGTAGAGTGTATGGTACAACCACAGCAGGAATCATGGGACCACTGGGATCCTTCTGGCTCATTAAGTCACTTCTTCCATCTCCTTACCTCACCTTATAACATTGTCCCCTCCTGCCTTCACTCTTCTCCCTTCTCTTCCCTGCTGCTTGTGCTCTCCTCTCTCTCTAGCTGCAACAGCTATTGCTATGAAGCATCTGTGCAATATCATGACATTGTTGCATTGGGCTGTAATGATGTCATGTATCAGGGTGGAGGGCCCATAAAACTAAGTTGCCCTGGTCCCATGAGGGGAAGCCGCCATCTGATCATGTCACAACTGATAGGGGTGAGTTGAGGTATACAGGGAATAACTTGGGCTGCAGTCTGGAACTTTTGCTGATCCGCAGAATCAATCCCCAGAGAAGCAGCCTGGTCTAGTGGATAAAGCCTTGGAAGGGGAGTTAGAAGGATCTGAGTTCTAATCCCAACCTTGTAACACATCTGCTATGTGACTTTGGGCAAATCACTTCACTTCTCTGGGCCTCAGTCCCTTCATTTGGGAAATGGCAATTGAGACGGAGACCGAGTGTAGGCCATGGACTGTGTCTAACCTGATTAGATTGTATCTACCCCAGTGCCTAGTACAATGCCTTGCACTTAGTGAGCACTTGATAAATACCACAAAAAAATTGAGAGCTACAGTTTGAGGTATTAAGAAGCTTGTGTTCCTCTTAGATAATAAACAATAATAATAATAATGATAATAAACAAATAAATAATGATAGTATTTAAGTGTTTACTATGCATCGCGCACTGTACTAAGACCTGGGATCGATACAAGCAAATTTGGTTGGACACAGTCCCTGTCCCACATTAGACGGATGAGGTAACTAAGGCACAGAGAAGTGAAAAAAAACCTCCAGTGGTTTTCTGTCCACCTCCAAATCAAGCAAAATCTCCACATCATTGACTTTAAAACACTACATCACCTTGCCCCCTCCTACCTCACGTCACTTCTCTCCTTCTATAACCCAGCCTGCACACTTTGCACCTGTAGTGCTCACCTTCCCACTGTGCCTCAATCTTGCCTGACTTGTCCCACCTCCTGGCCCATGTCCTACCTCTGGCCTGGAATGCCCTCCCTCCTCAATCTGACAGACAATTACTCTCCCCCTCTTCAAAGCCTTATTGAAGGCACATCTCCTCCAAGAGACCTTCCCAGACTAAGCCTCACTTTTCCTCGTCTCCCACTCCCTTCTGCGTCATCCTGACTTGCTTCCTTTGCTCTTTCCCCTCCCTCTCCCAGCCCCATAGCACTTACATATATATCTGTAATTTTGTTTCATTTGTATTGATGTCTGTCTCCCCCCTCTAGACTGTGAGCTTGTTATGGGCAAGGAATGTCACTCTTCATTGTTGTATGGTACTTTCCCAAGAGCTTAGTACAGTGCTCTACACACAGTAAGCCCTTAATAAATATGACTGAATGAAATGAATGCAGTGAAGTGACTTAGTCCAAGATTACACAGTAGACAAGTGGCAGAGCCAGGATTAGAGCCCAGGTCCTATTGATTTCCAGGCACGGGCTCTATTGTGCTTACTACCAGGCTTTTAAAGGGGATGCTGCTCTTTAAACTGTGGGGAGTGGGCAGTGGGAGAGAGGATCCTGCATGTCCCTTGGGAGCTCTTCTAAATACCTTGCCTCCTCAGCCCCTTCCTACTTCCTCTGTTAACCCACCTGCACCTCATCGTGGATGAGGAATGTGACTGTGATATGGTTATATTTTACTCTCTCAAGCATTTAGTACAGTGCTCTGCACCCAGTAAGTGTTCAATAAATATGAATGACTGGCTGACTCCAGAAGGAATGTTGTTGAATCTCTTGTTTGCAGGAGATAGTTATTCCAGAGTGAAAAGAGAAAAGTGAATTTGGTGTTTGAGGCAGTTTGGAGAGGCACTGAGCAGCAGAGGCAACTAGTGCATGCACATGTGTGTTTGTGTGTGTGTGTGTATGTATATATGTGTGCGTGTGTCCCCTTTAGATGGTAAGTTCGCTGTGGACAGGGAATTTGTTTATTGTTGAATTGAATTCTCCCAAGAGCTTAGTACAGGGCTTGGAACACTAGTGCTCAATAACCACATTGACTAGTGCTCAATAACCACGCTGGGAAGCAGCGTGGCTCAGTGGAAAGAGCACGGGCTTTGGAGTCAGAGGTCATGGGTTCGAATCCCGGCTCGGCCACTTGTCAGCTGTGTGACTTTGGGCAAGTCACTTAACTTCTCGGTGCCTCAGTTACCTCATCTGTAAAATGGGGATTAAGACTGTGAGCCCCATGTGGGACAATCTGATTCCCCTGTGTCTACCCCAGCGCTTAGAACAGTGCTCGGCACCTAGTAAGCGCTTAACAAATACCAACATTATTATTATTATTATTACCACATGATTGACTGGCTGACTGACCCTTTAGGGGTGTGTTTCTGCCTGGGTGATCTCCCTGCTACACTGCAGGATGCCACTGTGACTGGGATTTTGGGGGCCTCCTTGCCACACCTCTTCCTCCTGTCATCCTCCCTACCCACTCTTTGCTTTGTGAAGAAGCAGTGTGCCCGAGCAGATAGAGCCTTGGCATGGGAGTCAGAAGGACCTGGGTTCTCATCCTGGCTCTTCTACTCATCTGCTGGGTGACCTCAGGTGAGCCTCTTCACTTTTCTTTACCTCAGTTATCTCATCTGTAAAATGGGGATTGAGACTGTGAGCCCCTCGTGTGACAGGGACTGTGTCCAACCCGATTCACTTGTATTTTGTAATACAGTGTGTGGCACATAGTAAATGCTTAACAGCTACCACAATTATCATTATTATTACTACTGTTACTTCACTTCCGTGTCTCAGTTCCCCATATGCAAAATGGGGTTGAAGACTGTAAGCACCATCTGGGAAATGGATTGTGTCTAACCTGATCATCTCGTATCTACCCCAGTGCTTAGTAATAATAATAATATTGGTATTTGTTAAGCACTTACTATGTGCAGAGCACTGTTCTAAGCAATGGGGTAGATACAGGGTAATCAGGTTGTCCCACGTGAGGCTCACAGTCTTAATCTCCATTTTACAGATGAGTGAACTGAGGCCCAGAGAAGTTAAGTGACTTGCCCAAGGTCACACAGCTGACAAGTGGTAGAGCTGAGATTTGAACCCATGACCTCTGACTCCCAAGCCCGGGCTCTTTCCATTGAGCCACGTGACACAAAGTAAGCACTTAAATAATACTATTTTTAAAATGTATGATTGGCTCTCTGCAGAGTAAGTGCTGAAAGGTTTCATTTTGTTTGGCTCTTCAGCCCAAAAGCATTGTTGAACCCTGCATCAGACCAACACATTCATCCTAGAGCCAAAATTCCCAGACTGCTTGGATTGCCCTAACCCACCAGCCCCTTTCTAAGTCCTCTGCTCTTCCTCGGGTAGGTCTGGCCTCGTAGAGGCGAGTGAGGGTCAAAGGTCTTGTGCAGCTTGGATGAGGGTGGTCTGCAATAAACTGCTGCCTGAGAAAGAAAACGGCTCTGGGTTTGATTTGCAGAATGGAACAAGTCTTAAACTCTGTGGGAACCTGCCCGGACACACACAAAAGAGGTGAAGAGGAAGGTTCCACTTCAGATGAACCCATTTGAAGGATATTGGGACTGGTGTCAGGGTTAGTATGAGTTGGTGTGATTGACATCAAGGCAATGACCCTCTCCTTTCAGGGCCTGGAAAGCCCTCTGTCCTCGTATCCTACAGATAAGTATTCTCTCCCCCTTCAAAGACTTACTGAAGGCACATCTCCTCCAAGAGGCCTTCCCTGACTCAGCCTTCCTTTCTTCCTCTCCCTCTCCCTTTTGCATCACCTTGATTTGCCCCCAGCCCAACAGCACTTAGGTTCATGTCCTTATACCTTGTAACTTCCCCAATCTTTAATTCATTTTAATGTCCATCTCCCCTCACTAGGCTTTAAACTCCTTGACAACAGGGATCAAGCCTAACAATTCTCTTGTACTGTCTTGTTTTATGCTGTGGAGTTGTCTCTGATCCATAGCGATACCATGGACACATCGCTCTCAGAATGCCCCTCCTCCATCTGCTATCATTTTGCTAGTGTATTCATAGGGTTTTCTTGGTAAAAATATAGAAGACGTTTACCATTGCCTCCTTCAGTGCAGTAATCTTGAGTATCTGCCCTCAACTCTCTCCCTTGTTGCTGCTGCCCAGCACAGGTTAGTTTTGACTTGCAGCAGATTGCCTTCCACTTGCTAGTCACTGCCCAAGCTAGCGATGGAATGGATATGCCTCTGATTGATTCTCCCTCCTGTAGCTGAGACTGGTAGAGTACTGGAAACTCTCCAGGTGTGACCCTGAAAGGGGACTCTTGTATTGTACTTTCTCAGAATACAGGAATCTGCACACAGTAAGCAGTCAATAAATACCACTTAATGATTGAGTGATAAAGTGCTTCAGGGACTGCATCCTTTCCTTCACTTCCCAACTGACAACTATTCTCCCCGTCAAAGCCTTAGTGAAGGCATAACTCCTCCATGAGGCCTTCCCTGACTAAGCCCTGTTTTCCATTTCTTCAACTCCCCTCTGCGTCACCCTGACTTGCTCCCTTTATCAACGCCCACCCCCCCCTCCAGCCCCACAGCACCTGTGTACATATCTGTAATTTATTCATTTATATAAATGTCTGTTTCCCCCTCTAGACACTAAGTTCATTGTGGGCAGGGAATGGGGCTGTTATATTGTTTTATTGTTACTCTCCCAAGCACTTAGTATGGTGTTCTGCAAACAGTAATTGCTCAAAAAATATGATTGGTTGACTATAGCGAACTGATTTCTAGCTTTCTCCTTGGATTTTCTCACTTTACACGTTTGCTCACCTTTTGAGGGTGCCTACCAGTGTAGCCACTTGTTTTCTTCTTCTCTTTACACTTCTGGTCAATCTCCAAGTAAAACCAAAGAAATTGTGTATGGTAGTGAGCTGGAAGCTTGTTAAAAGATCTCCAGAGTATTCCATTGCTAGAAACGTGAGCACTTGGTTAGAGACAGCTGTTTTCTAATCCTTGAATGAAACAATTTCTTAAAGACAGCAGCCGCTAGGGAAAAACTGAGAGCACATTCGCTAAACAGAAGTTAGAAATGTGAGCATGGTTCATTTGGGTCAGGTCCAGGGCTCTTCTGATATTGCAAAAGGTCTTTTTTATAGTATTTGTTAGTCAACCAATCAGACAGTGGTATTTATTGAGTGCTTACTATGTGCAGAGCACTGTATTAAGTGCTTGGGAGAGTACAGTATAACAGAATTAGTGGATACGTAATCTGCCCATAATGACCTTACAGTCTAGAGTGGGAAAAAGACATGAATATAAATAAAGAAATTATAGAATTTAAAGAAATGGAAATATGCTAAGTGCTTACTAAATACTAAACTCTGGGACACATACAAGTTAATCATGTTGGACCCAATCTCTGTCCCAGATGGGGCTCACAGTCTTAAACCCCACATTACAGATTGAGGGAACTGAGTCACAGAGAAATGAAGTGACTTGACCAAAGTCACACAGGCGAGCAGCAGAGCTGGGATTAGAACCCAGGTTCTTCAGACTCCTAATCCGTGCTCTATGCACTAGGCTACACTGCTCATCATTTTCATTTTTCATTTTCTCTAGTGCAGTAGACAAAAAGAGAGCCAAAGATTAGAAGAATGCATTGGGTGATTCAGTGGGAAACATAGAAAAATAAGATTAATAGCTGAATTAGGATAATTTAGCATGGACAATTACAGTATTTGAGTCTCAACACTTGTATGGGGTGGGCTGAAGACACCTCAACCTGTGATTAATTCCTTTCTGCTGCTCATAACTGTGAATGAGAGATGAGTCTAATCTGGGTATTTCATTTCATCCCAGTCCAATATTTTAACTGGGTTTCCTTCTGTGGATTTGGCATTACATTAGTGAAATCCTCATGTGACATTAGGACTGCTCGGATATTCTCTATTTCACAAACTCAAAAAGAAAGAGAAACCAAGACTTCTCAAGATAAATTCTCAGTATCAAAAGAGAAAATCAACTTTTAAGTAACTCAAACACCGGTCAGCTCATCTCTCACTCAAATTCACTGGAATCACAAGTTCAGAAAGACGTTTGAATAAATGGCCATTAATCATGGCCCGGAGATGTAACACTTGCATACCTCTGAGTATTTGTGAGAGAAGGAGCAATTCATTATTTCATAACAGTAGTTCCCGAACAAAAGCATTCTTGCTTTCACCCATAATAAGCAAGACTGGATGAAAGGAATGGGTCTCCTGAAAAAGTCTAGAATATTTACCACATCTTGTGGAATACCAAATGTCTTTCAGCTCCACTCCTTGAATGCATCTACAACAGAAAGCCCACCATCCCCTGTGCATCTAATGCAAAAAGAAATGAAGAATTAAATAAACAACAGATCACGCTCTTCTGAAAAGAGTAAAAAGCTTAGGAAAAGTAGAAATATAAACTGTAAAAAAGTGATAATCACTGTACTTAATACAATATGATCATTATTATGACATCTATTCAGTGCTTATTATGTGCTCAATACTGGGGTAGATATAAGAATAACAGAATTTAACAATATGCGGGATTTAATACAAAAAGATCAGCTATATTAGCTCCACCTCCCTTTTTCTTGGGCTCCCAGAAGAGAGATTCTTTCGGTCATTTCTCCTGATGGAATGTGAGCCTGGGTTAGCAGAACCATGAAAAGGACAAATTAGTGTCTTTCAGACAATAGGGCGAATTCCACGAGAGAAGACTCTATCTAATTGCCCATACCAAAGTACTTAATTTGCATGATCCTGATTTGCATCTTGAGCCTTCTTTGCATATCCTCCATTCTAGCCTTGAGCTTTAAATACTTTCCCGTTTCTTTTCCATTTTTGCATTCAGATTATTAGTGGATACATGTTTTCTGTTGCCAAGCAAAGATATTGTACAAGAACATTCTCTTTCTTTTTAAATTAGGAATAGCCCACTGGATTCTACTTGACAAAGAAGTCTCTAAAGGCAAATTAGAAACATGCAAATAAAATATTTGGCTTTGAGCTCTCTTTTCCTGGAATTCACACCAGTAACTGAAAAAAACAGAATAGATAGCAAGTCATTCTGTTCCTTGTTTCTCTAAGTCTCACTCTCACTCGTGTCAATGTCATGCTAACAGTATGTCAGAGACTTGCTCTTAAAATTGTGGTATCTGTTAAGGACTTACTATGTAACAAGCACTTGGGAAGATACAAGATAATCAGGTCAAACACAGTTTCTGTCCCACATGGAGATCACAGACTATTCAATAGTATTTATTCAATAGTATTTATTGAGTGCTTACTATGTGCAGAGCACTGTACTAAGCGCTTGGAATGAACAAGTCGGCAACAGATAGAGACAGTCCCTGCCGTTTGACGGGCTTACAGTCTAATCGAGGGAGACAGACAGACAAGAACAATGGCAATAAATAGAGTCGAGGGGAAGAACATCTCGTAAAACAATGGCAACTAAATAGAATCGAGTCGATGTACGTTTCATTAACAAAATGAATAGGGTAATGAAAATATATACAGTTGAGCGGACGAGTACAGTGCTGAGGGGATGGGAAGGGAGAGGTGGAGGAGCAGAGGGAAAAGGGGAAAAAGAGGGTTAAGCTGCGGAGAGGTAAAGGGGGGATGGCAGAGGGAGTAGAGGGAAAAGAGGAGCTCAGTCTGGGAAGGCCTCTTGGAGGAGGTGAGTTTTAAGTACGGTTTTGAAGAGGGGAAGAGAATCAGTTTGGCGGAGGTGAGGAGGGAGGGCGTTCCAGGACCGCGGGAGGACGTGATCCAGGGGTCGACGGCGGGATAGGCGAGACCGAGGGACGGTGAGGAGGTGGGCGGCAGAGGAGCGGAGCGTGCGGGGTGGGCGGTAGAAAGAGAGAAGGGAGGAGAGGTAGGAAGGGGCAAGGTGATGGAGAGCCTTGAAGCCTAGAGTGAGGAGTTTTTGTTTGGAGCGGAGGTCGATAGGCAACCACTGGAGTTGTTTAAGAAGGGGAGTGACATGCCCAGATCATTTCTGCAGGAAGATGAGCCGGGCAGCGGAGTGAAGAATAGACTGGAGCGGGGCGAGAGAGGAGGAAGGGAGGTCAGAGAGAAGGCTGATACGGTAGTCTAGCCGGTATATAACGAGAGCCCGTAGCAGTAAGGTAGCCGTTTGGGAGGAGAGGAAAGGGCGGATCTTGGCGATATTGTAAAGGTGAAACTGGCAGGTCTTGGTAACGGATAGGATGTTTGGGGTGAACGAGAGAGACGAGTGAAGGATGACACCGAGATTGCGGGCCTGAGAGACGGGAAGGATGGTTGTGTCATCCACGGTGATAGGGAAGTCCGGGAGAGGACCGGGTTTGGGAGGGAAGATGAGGAGCTCAGTCTTGCTCATGTTGAGTTTTAGGTGGTGGGCCGACATCCAGGTGGAGACGTCCCGGAGGCAGGAGGAGATGCGAGCCTGAAGGGAGGGGGAGAGGACAGGGGCGGAGATGTAGATCTGCGTGTCATCTGCGTAGAGATGGTAGTCAAAGCCGTGAGAGCGAATGAGTTCACCAAGGGAGGGAGTGTAAATGGAGAACAGAAGAGGGCCAAGAACTGACCCTTGAGGAACTCCAACAGTTAAAGGATGGGAGGGGGAGGAGGCTCCAGCGAAGGAGACCGAGAATGACCGGCCAGAGAGGTAAGAGGAGAACCAGGAGAGGACGGAGTCCGTGAAGCCAAGGTGAGATAAGGTATTCATTCAATAGTATTTATTGAGCGCTTACTATGTGCAGAGCACTGTACTAAGTGCTTGGGATGAACAAGTCGGCAACAGATAGAGACAGTCCCTGCCATTTGACGGGCTTACAGTCTAATCGGGGGAGACGGACAGACAAGAACAATGGCAATAAATAGAGTCAAGGGGAAGAACATCTCGAAAAACAATGGCAACTAAATAGAATCAAGGCGATGTACAATTCATTAACAAAATAAATAGGGTAACGAAAATATATACAGTTGAGCGGACGGGTACAGTGCTGTGGGGATGGGAAGGGAGAGGTGGAGGAGCAGAGGGAAAAGGGGAAAAAGAGGGTTAAGCTGCGGAGAGGTAAAGGGGGGATGGCAGAGGGAGTAGAGGGAGAAGGGGAGCTCAGTCTGGGAACGCCTCTTGGAGGAGGTGAGTTTTAAGTAGGGTTTTGAAGAGGGAAAGAGAATCAGTTTGGCGGAGGTGAGGAGGGAGGGCGTTCCAGGACCGTGGGAGGACATGATCCAGGGGTCGACGGTGGGATAGGCGAGACCGAGGGATGGTGAGGAGGTGGGCGGCAGAGGAGCGGAGCGTGCGGGGTGGGCGGTAGAAAGAGAGAAGGGAGGAGAGGTAGGAAGGGGCAAGGTGATGGAGAGCCTTGAAGCCTAGAGTGAGGAGTTTTTGTTTGGAGTGGAGGTTGATAGGCAACCACTGGAGTTGTTTAAGAAGGGGAGTGACATGCCTAGATCGTTTCTGCAGGAAGATGAGCCGGGCAGCGGAGTGAAGAATAGACTGGAGCGGGGCGAGAGAGGAGGAAGGGAGGTCAGAGAGAAGGCTGACACAGTAGTCTAGCCGGGATATATTGAGAGCCCGTAACAGTAAGGTAGCCGTTTGGGTGGAGAGGAAAGGGCAGATCTTGGCGATATTGTAGAGGTGAAACCGGCAGGTCTTGGTAACGGATAGGATGTGTGGGGTGAACGAGAGAGACGAGTGAAGGATGACACCGAGATTGCGGGCCTGAGAGACGGGAAGGATGGTCGTGCCATCCACGGTGATAGAGAAGTCTGGGAGAGGACCGGGTTTGGGAGGGAAGATGAGGAGCTCAGTCTTGCTCATGTTGAGTTTTAGGTGGCGGGCCGACATCCAGGTGGAGACGTCCTGGAGGCAGGAGGAGATGCGAGCCTGAAGGGAGGGGGAGAGGACAGGGGCAGAGATGTAGATCTGCGTGTCATCTGCGTAGAGATGGTAGTCAAAGTCGACAGTGTCAAAGGCAGCAGAGAGGTCAAGGAGGATTAGAATGGAGTAGGAGCCATTGGATTTGGCAAGAAGGAGGTCATGGGTGACTTTAGAGAGAGCAGTCTCAGTAGAGACTAAGGGAAAGGGGGAAGAGGTAGTCAGTCATATTTTTAAAATGCTATTTGTTAAGCACTTACTCTGTACCAGGCATTGAACTCAGAGCTGGTGTAGAGACTATGTCCAACCTTATAATCTTGTATCTACCCCAGCGCTTAGTACCTGGAGTGCAGTACGTGCTTTGCAAATACCACAATTATTATTATTATCATAATTATTTAGAGTGAAGAGGTCAGGGTGGCAGAAGCTGTGCGGCATAGTGGAAAGAGCCCGGGCCTGGGAGTTAGATGACGTTGGTGTGTTTGTTCATTCATTCATTAATTCGTATTTATTGAGCACTTACTGTGTGCAGAGCTCTGTACTAAGCGTTTGGAAAGTACAATTCAGCAAAAGAGAGAGAAAATCCCTGCCCACAACGGGCTTACAGTCTAGAAGGGTTCTATTGCTGGCTCTGCCACTGGCCTACTTGTGACATTGGGCAAGTCACTTCACTTCTCTGGGCCTCGGTTTCCTCATTGGTAACCGAATTGGGAATTAAATACCTGTTCTCCCTCCTACTTAGACTTGAGCCCCATGTGGGACAGGAACTGTGTCTGACCTGACTGTGTCGAATCTACCCAGGGCTTAGTACAGTACTTCCCACATAGTAGTAGCTTAGCAAATACCACAATAATGGTGGTAATAATTATTATTAGATGCTTTTATTTGGTTTTGGTAGGGATTGCCCTTTGATAACCAAAATGCCCATGGGGAGAAGTAGCATGGCCTAGTGGAGAGAGCTCCGGACTAGGAGTCAGAAGGACCTGGGTACTAATCCAGGGTACTAATCTGGGTACTAACCTGGGTACTAATCGAGAAGCAGCCTGGCTCAGTGGAAAGAGCCCGGGCTTTGGAGGCAGAGGTCATGGGTTCGAATCCCAGCTATGCCACTTGTCAGCTGTGTGACTGTGGGCAAGTCACTTCTCTGTGCCTCAGTTTCCTCATCTGTAAAATGGGGATGAAGACTGTGAGCCCCACGTGGGACAACCTGATTCCCCTGTGTCTACCCCAGCGCTTAGAACAGTGCTCGGCACATAGTAAGCGCTTAACAAATACCAACATTATTATTATTATTATATATCATTAACCAGGTTGGACACCATTAGTGTCCTACATGGGGCTCACAGTCTTAATCCCCATTTTATGGATGAGGTAACTGAGGCAGAGGTTTCCTATTCATTCATCGAGAATTGTTTTTCAACTATTCATTCTGTTGAATTTATTCAGCATTTACTGTTTGCAGAGCAATGAACTAAGCATTGGAAAAGTGCAACATAATAGACATATTTCCTACCCACAATGAGCTTACAATCCAGATGGGGAGACAGACAAAAATATAAATGAATAGATTGCAGATATGTACATAGCGCTGTGGGGCTGGGATGGGTGATGAATAAAGGGAGCAAGTCATGGTGAGGCAGAAGGAAGTGGGAGAAGAGGAAAGGAGGGCTTACTCAGTGAAGGCCTTTTGGAGGGGATGGGTCATCAATAAGGCTTTGAAGGTGGAGTATTGAGAGCACAGGTCTGGGAGTCAGAGTACTTGGGTTCTAGACCTTGTTCTGCCACTTGTCTGCTGTGTGACCTTGGTCAAGTCACATCATTGGAGTAGCAGCATGGCAATAGTGGATCTAAGTGTTCTAAGCACTGGGGTATATACAAGATAATCAAGTTGGACACAGTCCATGTCCCACATGGAGCTCACAGTCTTAATCTCTTTTTTCCAGATGAGGAAACTGATCCACAAAAACTGAAGTGACTCATCAAAGGTCAAACAGGAGACAAGTTGCAGAGCCAGAATTAAAACCCAAATCCTTCTGACTCCCAGGTCCATGATCTATTAAGTAAGCCTTGCTACTTTTCACTTAGAGAATTAATGGGACAGGTGCAAGTCCTTGATTGATGGAAGTCTTTCTTTGTTGAGCAGCATCTCATCTTCATTTGGAGAATGAGTGTTGAGAAGAATATTGATTGTCTCTGAGTCAGAAGTCATCTTCACTCTTCAGAAATGCGGAGCCATAAAGCTTCTTTAATGATTTGTTAAGCAGTTACTATGTGTTAAATACTGTTCTAAGCACTGGGGTGGGTACAAGTTAATTAGGTCAGACACAGTCCCTGTCCTGCAAGGCACTCACAGTCTAAATAGGAGGAAGAATACTTATTAAATTCCCATTTTACAGATGAGGTAACTGAGGACCAGAGAAGTGAAGTAGCTGCCCAAGGTCACACAACAGGCAAACTGTGGAGCGAGAATTAGAACCCAGGTCCTACTGATTCCCAGGCCGAGGCTTTTCCAATAGGCCACACTGGGAATTCTTGGTAGAATGGAAAATTCTCCTCTACTTGGGTTCCAGGCCATTTGTTGTACATTTCCTTAACTTGACGTGCATATCACAACACAGGATTCTAGTAAACATTTTTTTGTCCTCTGGACCGAAAGCTCATTGTGGGCAGAAAGCATGTCTACTAATTCTGTTATATTGTACTCTCCTAAGAGTTGAGTTCAGTGTTCTGCACCTGGTAAGCACTTGAATCAGAATTCCTTACCATTGATTGGCTTTAAAGCACTCAATCGCCTTGTCCCCTCCTACCTCACCTCACTGCTCTCCTATTTCATCCCAGCCATACACTTCATCATCTAATCTCAACCTACTCACTGTACCTCGATTTCTTCTATCTCACTGCCAACCTTTCACCCACATCCTGCCTCTGGCCTGGAGCATCCTCCCTCTTCCTATCTGACAGATAATGACTCTCCCCACCTTCAAAGCCTTATTGAAGGCACATCTCTTCCCTGACTAAGCCCTTTTTTACTTTTATGCGACTCTCTTCTGCATCTTCCTGACTTGGTCCACTTAATCATCCCCCCTCCCAGCACTTACATCCATATCCATGATTTATTTATATTAATGTCTGTCTCCCCTCTAGATTGAAAACTCATTGTGGGCAGGGAATGTGTCAGTTATACTGTTATATTGTACTCAGTCTATCGTATTTATTGAGTGCTTACTGTGTGCAGATCACTGAACGCTTGGAGCTGGACTCTCCCAAGCACTTAGTGCAGTACTCTACACACGGTAAGTGCTCAATAAATACGACTGAATGATCATTAAACCCCACTGACTGATGTCAGATGCATGAGGTACTGCAAGGGGCTGGAGCACTGCCCGTTTGTTTCCACTTAATTTTGAAGTTCCTGATTCACTGTCACTTCTCCCATCTGATTTTCCAGGTCCAGGATCGCAAAGGGTGCCTGACAAACAGGGAACTGACCCTTTCCTATTTAAGAAGGTGTTTGTTGTTGGGATTTCCTGTTGCAACAGGGCTACCGTATTTTACTGAGTAGAAAGGCCTGTAGGTGGATGTCTTCTTTCTCTAGGAGACAAATCAGTCAACTAATTGATGATATTTATTGAGTGCTTATTGTGTGCAGAGATCTTGATTAAGCACTTGAGAGTACACTAGAACAGAGTTGGTAGAACATTCCCTGCCCACAGGGAACTTACTGTGTAGTGGGAGAGACAGACATTGATATAAATTGATAAATTATGGATATGTACATAAGTGCTGTGGGTCTGAGATAAGGGTGAATTAACAGTGCAAATACAAGTCCAAGGGCAATGCAGTAGGGAGTGGGAAGAGAGGAAATGAGTGCTTAGTTGGTGAAGGCCTCTTGGAGGAGGTGTGCCTTCAATAAGGCATTGAAGAGCTGAAGAGCAATCGTCTGTCAAATAAGAGGGAGGGTGTTTCAGGCCCAAGGCAGGATGTAGGCGAGACGTGGGCCAAGAGATAGATGGGATTGAGGTACAGTGAGAAGGTTGGCATTAAAGCAGAAAAGTGCTTAGGCTGGGTTGTAGCAGGAGAGCAGTGAGGTGAGTTAGTAGGGGGCAAGGTGATTGAGTGCTTTAAAGCCAATTCATTCAGTGGTATGGAGTTTCTGTATGATGCTGAGGTGGATGGGAAACTACTAGAGGTTCTTGAGGAGTGGAGAGACAAGGCCTGAATGTTTTTGTAGAAAAATGATGTGGACAGTAAGTCAGTCAACCATATTTATTGAGAACTTAATGTCTGCAGAGCATTGTACTAAGTGCTTGGGAGAGGTCATTATAACAGACACATTTCCTGTAGAGTGAAGTATGGTTTAAAGGAGGCAGGGAGGTCAGCAAGGAGACTGATATAATAATTAATGTTGAATAGGATAAGTGCTTGAATTAACATGGTAGCAGTTTGATTAGAGCGGAAAGGATTTTAGCCCTGTTGTGAAGGTTGAATCTACAGGATTCAGTGACCTATTGAATATGTAGGTTAAAAGAGAACAATAAGTCAAGGATAACACCAAGGTTACAGGCTTGTGAGACAGGAAGGATGGAGGTGCTATCTATAGTGACTGGAAAATCAGTGGAACAAAAATCCAGATAAGTTTATTCCCAGTGTCTATGGTACTTTACTCTCAGGAGATCAAAAATCTTTCTGGCTGCTCTGTCATTGAAGATCTCATTACTTGCCTTAGGCAGCTAGAGAGTTTTCCCTTCCAACCATATCCTTGCTCATTCTTCGCCTGGGAATGCCGAGGCACCAAACTCTTCATTGAGCCACCTGGGGTCAGCGAGAAGCTGTGTGAAAACAAAGCTGCTCAGGTCTGGCCTACCAATGATTGGGCTCAGTGCTTTCCCTTGTATGTACCTAGCGTTTTCTTCTGAACTACTTCAGTCACTTGGAAAACTGTCTCTTTCGCACAGGATTCCTGAGAAGTTGAGTTGTTTGCAGTGTGTGTGTGTGTGTGTGTGTTAGAGAGAGAGAGAGAGAGAGAGAGAAGGAAGGGTGTGTGTATGGTGGGGTGAGGCAAGGGGGGGTTGGTGTGATTTTACAGAGGAAGAAGCAGAAGCTCAAAGGGGTTAAGGGATGTGCCAGAATTCACAACCACAACTGCTCAGAACACGAGCGGCAGATGCTGGATAAGTCCCCTGCCTCCCACCAAACCTAGCTGGGCTGCCCTATGAAGGTATTCTTCAGACTGGTAGGTTCACAATTGCCATAAGGCCAGAGAGTCTGTGGCGGTAAGAAACTCTGAATGCCCAACACCCTCTTCACTCTTTCATCCCAGTGAGAACTAACTAAAGTCACAAGGACTTAGGAAATCACACTTCCTAATGAAAATCCAAGGCACAGTCAGTATATTTTGAAACCCGGCATTTTTTATGTTATTTGTTAAGCACTTTATACGTGCCAGGGATTGTTGTAAACATTGGAATGTATAGAAAAGTCAGTCATTCCATCAATCATATTTATTGAGCACTTACTGTGTGTGGAGCACTGTACTAAGTGCTTGGGAGAGTACAATATAGTAGACACATTCCTAGTCCACAATTTGCTTATAGTCTAGATCGGGAGACAGATATTGATAAATTGTAATAAATTATAATTATAAATTGTAAATAAATTACAGATATGTACATTAGTGTTGTGGGCTGGGAGAAGGAATGAATAAAGGGAGTAAGTGAAGGTGAAGCAGAAGGGAGCAGGAAAGGTTAGACACAGACCCTGTTCTATATGGGGCTCACAGTCTTAATCCCCATTTTACAGATGAGGTAACTGAGGCCTAGAGATGTGAAGTGAGTGGCCCAAGGTCATCCCATAGACAAATTGCAGAGCCAGGATTGGAACTCAGGTCCTTCTGATGCCCAGGCTCTATCCTCTAGGCCAACTGGCTTTTGTTGTTTTAAAAGGGTTTTTAGAGTTCTTAAGGAAAATCTACTGCATTCACATAGACTCCATTTTAGCCTAGCATCCATCCATCACATATGCTTCATCCCCACAATGCAGTTACAGACTTGTCCTTCCAGCAAATTTGGATAGATATTTAGCTTCAGGATATAACATTTCCAGATGGTTGCACTCTGACCAATCTTTCCCAGTCTAGATGCAAATCCAAGAGTTATCTTATTTTGCTGCAGATTGCAGAAAAATCCCTTCCTCTTAGAAAAATTGAATGGGTGTATTTCTCCCCAGGCTGGGTATTCCGCTAAATCATCCCCTGGAGCTCATAGTTGTTTGGGTCCCCGACAAAGTCTTTGGTCAGATCATCTGTTTTATTTCCTTTTGTAGTTGGAGAGTACTGGACCTTGTGGAAACTTTGCTCAACTTTTAATGTGCACAAACTGGTAGAAAAGCCCAACAATTTAGATTTCCCTTGGTGACTGAATATTAAGTTTTCATTAATGTAAACAACATGTTGCCACCAAGTTGGGTTTTTTTTTAATTGCATGTACAACAGCAAATCAGCTGCACTGTAGAGTACTGACTCCATCCAGGTTTTTTTCTCCCTGTGGGTCTCACTGTGGGACCTAATAGAACCTCAGAAACTAATAGATTGGGGATTTTACTTGCCTCCCAAATAATGGGTCTATATTTGGTCTCTTCCTACACTTTCCCTATCTCTTATATTAAGAAACATATTTATTTAATTTTCATTATTTGCCTGGCTCTTTTGGATGATTTTATAAGCCATTCTTGGATAGTCACTAGTCTCTTGAGCACACTTCCTCCTGTTTGTTCCAAAGAATCCAGCAAAAACATTTTGGAAATGCATGTCATGGGATTAGGGATATGATGAAAACAAAATAAAATATGCGAACAATGGTGCTTATCCTATGACGATCTCCAGGTCTTTGCATGAATAGTCGCATTTCAAAGATGAGAAAACTGAGTTGAATCAGGATATTGGGTCCAGGAAGTTAAAGGGAACTTTGGCTCTCATCTGCTGCCCCATACCTCTCAAAGACACACACCTATTCATTCAGGTCATTGTATTTATTGAGTGTTTACTGTGTGAAGACCTGCCAGTCTCACCTTTATAATATCGCCAAGATTTGCCCTTTCCTCTCCACCCAAACGACTACCTTACTGCTACAGACTCTCATACTATCCAGGCTAGACTACTGTGTCAGCCTTCTCTCTGATCTCCCTTCCTCCTCTCTCGCCCCGCTCCAGTCTATTCTTCACTCCACTGCCCGGCTCAACTTCCTGCAGAAACGCTCTGGGCATGTCACTCCCCTTCTTAAAAACCTCCAGTGGTTGCCTATCAACCTCCACTCAAAACAAAAACTCCTCACTCTAGGCTTCAAGGCTCTCCATCACCTTGCCCCTTCCTACCTCTCCTCCCTTCTCTCTTTCTACCGCCCACCCCGCACGCTCCGCTCCTCTGCCGCCCACCTCCTCACCGTCCCTCGGTCTCGCCTATCCTGCCGTCGACCCCTGGGCCACGTCCTCCCGCGGTCCTGGAACGCCCTCCCTCCTCACCTCCGCCAAACTGATTCTCTTCCCCTCTTCAAAACCGTACTTAAAACTCACCTCCTCCAAGAGGCCTTCCCAGACTGAGCTCCTCTTCTCCCTCTACTCCCTCTACCACCCCCCTACACCTCTCCGCACCTTAACCCTCTTTTCTCCCCATTTCCCTCTGCTCCTCCCCCTCTCCCTTCCCATCCCCTCAGCACTGTACTCGTCCGCTCAACTGTATATATTTTCATTACCCTATTCATTTTGTTAATGAAATGTACATCACCTCGATTCTATTTAGTTGCCATTGTTTTTACGAGATGTTCTTCCCCTTGACTCTATTTACTGTTACTGTTTTTGTCTGTCTCCCTCGATTAGACTTTTAGCCCATCAAAGGACGGGGACTGTCTCTATCTGTTGCCCATTTGTACATTCCATGCGCTTAGTACAGTGCTCTGCACATAGTAAGAGCTCAATAAATACTATTGAATGAATGAATGAATGAATGCAGAGCACTGTATTAAGTGCTTGGGAGAGTACAATACAACAATAAGCAGAAACATTCCCTGAAATCCAGTGAGCAACCGGGGCTTTGGAGTCAGAGGTCATGGGTTCGAAGCCCCGCTCTGCCACTTGTCAGCTGTGTGACTGTGGGCAAGTCACTTCACTTCTCCATGCCTGTTACCTCATCTGTAAAATGGGGATTAATACTGTGAGCCCCACGTGGGACAACCTGATTCCCCTGTGTCTACCCCAGCGCTTAGAACAGTGCTCTGCACATAGTAAGCGCTTAACAAATACCAACATTATTATTATTTGCTGCATCCAAAAATGACCTGCGGTTCACAGCAACCTCTGTGAATTGACTTTTTTTGGTTATCTTCCAGGATTGGAATTAGGGCAAACCTCAAAGAAGGCAAAATTCCCATCTGTAATTGTTGCATTGAAAAGGCACTTTCCCCTCAATGCCCCTAGGCACTGGACTAAGCGCTGGGTAAATACAAGGTAATCAGGTTGGACCCAGTCCTGTTCCACATTGTGCTCACAATCTTACTCCCCATTTTTACAGATGAGAGAAACTGAGGCACTGAGAAACAAAGTGACTTGCCCAAGATCACACAGCAGACAATTGGTGGAGCTGGAATTGGAACCCAGGTTCTCCTGATTCCTAGGCCTGTGCTCTTTCCTGTAGGCCACGCTGCTTTTAATTCAGCATTTAGCACAGTGCTTGACACATAGTCACTGAGCTGATGGGTAACTGTATTTGTGCTACCCCAGCGCTTAGTACTGTGCCTGGCACAACTGAAGCACTTCAATGCCATAAGAAAAAAATCCTTTTTTTAACCGATTAATAAAACATTTACAGCCCTGTGGGTAGTAAGGAGGATCTTATGACACTGTCAATTGTGTGATTAGAGAATTGAATTTTCTCTTCTTTTTATATTTAATTTTTGTGTTTTAATATTTTTGAGTACACTTCTTTTCATAGTTTGTGAGAGTGAATATTAATAGTGTGGTAGTGTGTCAAGAGCAAACAGTAATTTAGAGATGCTTATCATTTTGGTATCTAGCCCATAAAGGAATTTTCTAGAGCTTCTGGAATGGGTCCCAATTTATAACATGTCAGTCTGTGAGAAACCATACCCCTCGAAACAGTCATTCTTGATACAATGACACACTTTCAAGGACAATAACCTTGTGTATCATGGATTATACCTATACTGATTTTCCTCTAGACCAGAAGCTCCTTATGGGCAGGTAACTCATTTACCAACTCTTTATATTGTACTCTCCCAATTTCTCAGTACAGTGTTCTGTACACAGCCAAGAGAAGCAGTGTGGCTCAATGGAAAGAGCACAGGTTTTGGAGTCAGAGGTCATGGGTTCGAATCCTGGCTCGGCCACTTGTCAGCTGTGTGACTTTGGGCAGGTCACTTAACTTCTCGGTGCCTCAGTTACCTCATCTGTAAAATGGGGATGAAGACTGTGAGCCCCCCGTGGGACAACCTGATTCCCCTGTGTCTGCCCCAGTGCTTGGAACAGTAATCGGCACATAGTAAGAGCTTAACAAATACCAACATTATCATTATTATTATTATTCATTCATTCATTCAATAGTATTTATTGAGCGCTTACTATGTGCAGAGCACTGTACTAAGCGCTTGGGATGAACAAGTCGGCAACAGATAGAGACAGTCCCTGCCGTTTGACGGGCTTACAGTCTAATCGGGGGAGATGGACAGACAAGAACAATGGCAATAAATAGAGTCAAGGGGAAGAACATCTCGTAAAAACAATGACAACTAAATAGAATCGAGGCGATGTACAATTCATTAACAAAATGAATAGGGTAATGAAAATATATACAGTTGAGCGGATGAGTACAGTGCTGAGGGGATGGGAAGGGAGAGGGGGAGGAGCAGAGGGAAATGGGGAAAAAGAGGGTTAAGCTGCGGAGAGGTAAAGGGGGGATGGCAGAGGGAGTAGAGGGAGAAGGGGAGCTCAGTCTGGGAATGCCTCTTGGAGGAGGTGAGTTTTAAGTAGGGTTTTGAAGAGGGAAAGAAAATCAGTTTGGCGGAGGTGAGGAGGGAGGGCGTTCCAGGACCGCGGAAGGACGTGACTCAGGGGTCGACGGCGGGATAGGCGAGACAGAGGGACGGTGAGGAGGTGGGCGGCAGAGGAGCGGAGCGTGCGGGGTGGGCGGTAGAAAGAGAGAAGGGAGGAGAGGTAGGAAGGAGCAAGGTGATGGAGAGCCTTGAAGCCTAGAGTGAGGAGTTTTTGTTTGGAGCGGAGGTCGATAGGCAACCACTGGAGTTGTTTAAGAAGGGGAGTGACATGCCCAGATCATTTCTGCAGGAAGATGAGCCGGGCAGCGGAGTGAAGAATAGACTGGAGCGGGGCGAGAGAGGAGGAAGGGAGGTCAGAGAGAAGGCTGATACGGTAGTCTAGCCGGTATATAACGAGAGCCCGTAGCAGTAAGGTAGCCGTTTGGGAGGAGAGGAAAGGGCGGATCTTGGCGATATTGTAAAGGTGAAACCGGCAGGTCTTGGTAACGGATAGGATGTGTGGGGTGAACGAGAGAGACGAGTGAAGGATGACACCGAGATTGCGGGCCTGAGAGACGGGAAGGATGGTCGTGCCATCCACGGTGATAGAGAAGTCTGGGAGAGGACCGGGTTTGGGAGGGAAGATGAGGAGCTCAGTCTTGCTCATGTTGAGTTTTAGGTGGCGGGCCGACATCCAGGTGGAGACGTCCCGGAGGCAGGAGGAGATGCGAGCCTGAAGGGAGGGGGAGAGGACAGGGGCAGAGATGTAGATCTGCGTGTCATCTGCGTAGAGATGGTAGTCAAAGCCGTGAGAGCGAATGAGTTCACTGAGGGAGTGAGTGTAAATGGAGAACAGAAGAGGGCCAAGAACTGACCCTTGAGGAACTCCAACAGTTAAAGGATGGGAGGGGGAGGAGGCTTCAGCAAAGGAGACCGAGAATGACCGGCCAGAGAGGTAAGAGGAGAACCAGGAGAGGACGGAGTCCGTGAAGCCAAGGTGAGATAAGGTATGGAGGAGGAGGGGATGGTCGACAGTGTCAAAGGCAGCAGAGAGGTCAAGGAGGATTAGAATGGAGTAGGAGCCATTGGATTTGGCAAGAAGGAGGTCCTGGGTGACCTTAGAGAGAGCAGTCTCGGTAGAGTGGAGGGGACGGAAGCCAGATTGGAGGGGGTCTAGGAGAGAATGGGAGTTAAGAAATTTTAAGCATCGATTGTAGACGACTCATTCTAGGATTTTGGAATGGAAGGGTAGTAGGGAGATAGGGCGATAACTGGAGGGGGAAGTGGGGTCAAGAGCGGGTTTTTTTAGGATGGGGGAGACGTGGGCATGTTTGAAGGCAGAGGGAAATACGATTGGTCGATTGATGGACTTTCCAAATTTTTTGTGGTATTTGTTAAGTGCGTACTATGTGCCAAGCACTGTACTAAAATCCTGGGGTAGGTACAACTTAATCAGGTTGGACACAATCCCTGTCCTGCAGAGGGTTTATAGTCTTAATCCCCATTTTTTTCAGAGACGTAACTGAGGCACAGAGAAGTTAAATGACTTGCCCAAAGTTACACAGAAGACAAGTGTTAGAGCCGGGATTAGAATCCAGGTCCTTCTGACTCCCAGACCCATGCTGTATCCACTAGCCCACACTGCTTCTTCATTACCATGGAGAATCAAAAGTTCTCTGGACTCTTTAGAGTTCTTTCTAATTCTCCTTCTTCCCAGTCACCATGAAAATCTGCCTTCTGTCCCCTGGGTTTAAGATCTCAAGGCCTTTGGCTGAAATATCTCAGCTGTAACCAAATGGCAGAATGCCACATTGAAAGAAATGACATCCATCCAAAATCAATGGGAGTTTCAGCTTTCTTGACTTGCGCTGGACAGTGTTAAGTGTTTTGATTGTTTGCTCAGATTTCCTTTCCATTCCTATTGTTTATGAGTCCTCCCTATGCTCTGCCGTGTTTCATTCAGGAGGTGAGGGGACGAGAAGCTGTCTTCTACCTCTGGGAAGATTCAAAAGCACTGAAGAATTTTGCTTCTCAAGTATATTTCGGATGACATATATTACAGCAAGAGAGGCGTGTGGGTGTACTGTAACCATCGATAGATTGTTGTCTTCAGAGCCTAGTATTGCTTTCCCTTCTGCCTCAATTAATCAGTCAATCAGTGGTATTCACTGAGTGCTTTCTGTGCCCAGAGGATTGTACTAAGCAGTCCATTTCAGCCCACGATACAAAGCTCTGGGCTGTTTTTGCACCTGTCCCAAATTCTGACTGTCTGCAAAGAGTATCACACAGGAAATGCCATAAGAAACAGCTCAGGGGTGTCTAATGATCCCTTTAATCTTCACCCCGGAGCCATTTACTTTGAAGCTAAAAGCCAGAGTGATTAAAAGTTCAACTCTTACTGAGCTGCCTTTCAGTTCCATGTCAAATCCACCCCCAGACAGGCCAAAAGTACATAAATCTATTGGTAGGAGCTGATGTGGGTGGGGAAGGGGATAAGGGTGGGAAGGGAGGAAGAGAGGGACCACTCCGAGATTTGAGCCATGTATAGCCACCTCCTCAGTGCTTACAGCTCCTCTTTAACTTCACACAGGACTGTAACTCGTTGTTAATCAATCAACAGGGTTTCATTTTTCTTTAAGGTAATTGTTAAGTGCATACTGTGTGCCAGACACTGTACTAAGCACTGGGTTAGTAATATAAACTAATCAGGTTAGACACAGTCCCTGTCCCACGCAGGGCTCCTAGTCTTAATCCCCATTTGATAGTTGTGGGAACTGAGACCCAGTGAAGTGATTTGTCCAAGGTCACACAGCAGACAAGTGTCAAAGCTGGAATTAGAACCCAGGCCCTTCTGACTTCCAGGCTGGTGTTCTATCAACTGGGCCATGCTGCTTCTCTAACATAATTTCTTCTTGGGGTATTCAGGCACAAATGAGGCAGAGAGTCCCGCCTTGATGTTCTGCTTCGTTAGGTGTGCTCTCTCACCATCAGGTGCCTCAGGACTGGAAAGTAAGGCCAAATACACTGAAATTTGGTTCTGGTCTAAGGAAAAGTATTGTAAGTGTGATTCAGTTCAGTCAGTCTATCATATTGAGTGCTTAGTTTGTGCAGAACACTGTACTAAGCACTTTAGAGAGTACCATATAAAAATAAGAAAATTGGTGGGGGAGCCAACAGCCAACTATCAAATGGAGCCCAGGCCCAGTAGTCAGAAGGATCTGGGTTCTAATGCCCCCTCTGCCACTTCTCTCTGGTTTGACAATGGACAGGTCATTTCACTTCTCTTACAGATCCCTCATCTGTAAAATGGGGATGAAGACTGTGAGCTCCACATGGGACAAGGACTGTGATCAATGTGATGTTTGGGCCTACCCTGGCACTTAGTACATTCCCTGGCACCTAGTAAGTGCTTAATAAATACCATAAAGATAAATAGGAGGGGTGCAGACTTGGCTCTATCCCCATCTACTACAGTCTCCCAGTGTCCAACAGGTGGAGCCAGAAACCGGGATCTGGGGAGGGGAGGGTTTGGGGGGAGCAGCACCAATGTGGTGCTGCTGGAGGGGTGCAGGGCTTCCCCTCAGAGCACATACTTGCAAGACCCAGTCCATCCAGCCCAAGCTCGAAGTGGGCAGGAAATGTCTGTTATATTGTACTCTTCCAAGCGCTTAGTACTGTGCTCTGCACACAGTAAGTGCTCAGTAAATACAAATGAATGAATGAATGCCCTTGAACCACCACTTCCCTTTCCATCTGGACATCCAGTTGCCTCTGTCTTACCCACCCCCTTTCCTGAGGTTGGATGTGTTTGCTCATTCTGTTGTATTGTCCTCTCCCAAACAATCAATGGTATTTATTGAGTTCTTATTGTGTGCAGAGCACTGGACTAAGTGCTTGGGACAGGACAATATAACAGAATTAACATACATGTTCCCTGCCCATAACAAGCTTCCCAGCTAGATGGATAATACAGTGCTCTTCACAGAGTCAGCACTCAATGAATACCATTGATGGAGTCCTAAGAAGTAGTGTGGCAGAGTGGATAGAGTATGGGCCTGGGGGGGCAGAAGGACCTGGGTTCTCATCCCAGATTCACCACTTGTCTGCTGTGTGACCTAGGACAAGTCATGTTCCTTCTCTGTGCCTCAGTTCTCTCATCTGCCAAATGAGGCCTCAAAACTGGTTCTCCCTCCTAACATACACTGAGCGTTCCATGTGGGATCAAAACTGTATCCAAACTGATTAACTTATATCTACCCCAGTGCTTAGTATGGTGCTTGGCACATATGAAGTGCACAATTATTATCATTATCATTATTGTATGCTTGATGTCAAGGTGTTCCTGGAAGAAATTACCTTTAGTTTCAGCAGTGGGGACACAGACAGAAAAGTGTTTTGGGAAAAATGACCCAAGTCCTCAAGACATGGACCCCTGGAGCATCTCACCAGTCTACAGTGGAGAACCTAGTATGGCTTTCATCACACACATCTGTCCTGTGTGTTCAAGTCATGGGGATCAGTAATTGGTTCAATTTAACCTTCCGGTGCCACTTCCAGAGTTGTCAGATGCATTGTTTCACACTGGCTAGCCAAACAACATAGGTTAATTAGGATGCTTCTGAGAGCTCAGCCAGGCAGATTTCACATAGTTTGGATGCCAGCAAAGGCAGAGAATAAGTTTAAAATGCTCCTTACCTCACCAACCTTCTTGTAGTATCTTTCCATTCTGGGTGGGAAAAATATATTCACCCCCATCCCCAGCAACAAAGGACTTTCATCCATATCCTAATACTCTCCTGTTTCCCCTATCTGTAATTTCTTTTAATGTCTGCCTCCTTGTCTAGGCTGTAAGCTCTCATGTACATTTCTAAAACCTGTATTAGAAATTATTGATTTATATTAATGTCTGCCTCCTCTAATCTGTAAGCGTATTGTGGGCAGGGAATATGTCTACCAACTTTCATTCATTCATTCAATCGTGTTTATTGAGCACATAAGCATGTACTAAGCACTTGGGAGAGGACAATACTATACTAAACTGACACATTCCTTGCCTACAACGAGCTTAAGGTGGAGAGATAGGAGACAAACATTAATATAAATAAACTACAGATACATAAGTGCTGCTGTGGGCCTGGGAGTGGAATGAATGGGCCTGGGAGGGGAATGAACCAAGGGAGCACATCACGGTGATGCAGAAGGAAATGTAAGAGGAGGAAAAGAGGGCTTAGGGAAGGTCTCTTGGAGGAAACTTGCCTTAAATAAGGCTTTGAAGTGGGGGAGAGTAATTGTCAGATAAGAGGACAGTAGACATTCCAGGCCAGAGGTAGGATGTGGGCTAGGAGTCCTTGGTGAGATAGATGAGAAAGAGGTACACTGAGTAGGTTAGCATTAGAGTAGAGAAGTGTGCAGGCTGGGATGTAGTAGGAGAGTAGTTAGATGAGGTAGGAAGGGAAGAGGTAATGGAGGACTTTAAAACAATGGTGCAGAGTTTTTGTTCGATGTGGAGGTAGTTGGGCAACCCCTGGATTTTTTGAGGAGTGGGGGAACATGTCCTGAACATTTCTTTAGAAAAATGATCCAGGCAGCAGAGTGAAATATGGGCTGGAGTGGCGAAAGACAGGAGGCAGAGAGGTCAGAAAGGAGACTGATTCAGTAATCAAAGAGGGATAGCAGTGGTAGCAGTTGGATGGAAAAGAAAAAGCAGATTATGGTAATGTTGTGAAGGTGGAACTGGCAGAATTTAGTAATGGATTCAGTATGTGGGTTGCATGACAAAGAAGAGTCAAGGTTAACACCAAGGTCACGGACTTGTGAGACAGGAAGGTTGGTGGTGCCATCTACAAGTGATGAGAAAGTCAAGGGGAGGATACGGTTTGACTGGGAAGATTAGAAGTTTTGTTTTAGACATATAAGTTTGAAGTGACAGAAGGACTTCCAAATAGAGATGTCTTCGAGGCAGAAGGAAATGTGAGACTGCAGAGAGGGAGAAAGATCAGTGCTGGAGATGTAGATTTGGTTATAATCCCTGTGTAGGTGGCAATTGAAGCCATGTGAGCTAATGAGTTCTCCAAGGGAGTGGGTACAGATGGAGAATAGCAGGGGACCCAGAACTGAACTCTGATGGACACCCACAGTTAGGGCCCAGGAGTCAGAGGAGGAGCCCATGAAAGAGACTGAGAATGAGCAGCCAGAGAGATAGGAGGGGAGCTAGGAGAGAACAGTACCCGTGAAGCCGAGGTTGGATAATATTTCCAGAAGAAGGAGGTGGCCAACAATGTTGAAGGTAACTCAGAGGCCTAGAAGGATTAGAATGGAATAGAGGCCATTTGATTTGGCAAGAAGGAGATCATTGGTGACTTTTCAGAGGGTTGTTTCTATGGAGTAAAAAGGAGTATAGTGCTCTGCCCAGAGTAAGTGCTGAAAAAATGCCATTGATTATTATGATACCTTATCATACTCCCTCTGCACACAGTAAGCATTCAATAATTGATTAAAACATTGAGTTGAGTGGTTTCTCTCTCTCTGGCTTGCTCCCCCATCCTTTTGGTGTATGGTATGTTAAAAGAGAAGGACAGAAAGTCAAGTTAGAATTTATGTTGTTTGGATCACAGCACTAACTTGGGTTTAAAGTGAAGAGTTGAGAAGCAGCATGGCCTAGTGGATAGAGCACGGGCCTGACAGTCAGAAGGGGTTCTTATCCCTGCGAACTTGGGAAAGTCATTTCACTTCTCTGAGCCTCAGTTCCCTCATATGTCAAATGGGGATTAAGACTGTGAGTCCTCAGTGGGACAGGAACTGTGTCCAACCTGATTAGCTTAGTACAGTCTCTGTCACACAGTAAGTGAATGG
This sequence comes from Ornithorhynchus anatinus, assembly GCF_004115215.2. NCBI lineage: Eukaryota > Metazoa > Chordata > Mammalia > Monotremata > Ornithorhynchidae > Ornithorhynchus > Ornithorhynchus anatinus. The sequence continues at coordinate 19,935,463 of NC_041731.1, read as the reverse complement.
GCCTGGGAGTCAGAAAGATCTGGGTCCTAATCTTGCTCTGCCACTTGTCTGCTGTGTGACCTTGGTCAAGTCACTTCAGTGCTCTGAACCTCAGTTACTTCATCTGTAAAATAGGGATTAAGATTGTGATCCCCATGTGGGACAGGGATTGGGTCCAACCTGATTAGCTTTCATCTATCACAGTACTTAGAACAATGCCTGGCTCATAATGAATACTTAACAAATACCATAAAAAAGTGCTTATAAGTACCGTAAAAACCATTTGGAGGAAATTTTCCAGGGTCTCTGATCTGTGGATTGTTGTTGATTTCAGATTTAGATACTGTATTGATTTCAGATGGGGTATCTTTCCTTGCTGAGGACAAAGATTTGGATTTGAATAATGTACCTTCATGGAATCGGGGTCCCTCCCCTCCCCTAGCCCCTGTGACACTGGACTTCTGTTCACCGGCAGTGTAGGGGGGTCACTATCAGGCAAG